>NC_047015.1:35478388-35841528 GCF_902652985.1 Pecten maximus | reverse complement strand
AAAAAAAAAGGGGGGGGGGGGGGGGGCGAGGAAAAAGGAAAACCCGGAAAAACGGCCTACCGGCAAAGGCCCCCCGGGAAAAATTTCAAAACCCCCCGTGGGGGTTTTTGGGAAGGGGGGGCCCCCCAAAAAAAAAGCCCCCAAAAGAAAAAAAAAGAAAAGGGGAAAAAAGGGGGGGAAAAAAAAGGGGGGGGAAAAAAGGAAAAAAAAAAAGGGAGGGAAAAAAAAGAAGGGGGGGGGGGGGGCCAGGGGAAGGGGGGGGGGGGAATGAAAAAAAGGGGGAAAAGGGAAAAACCCCCCGGGGGTTTTTTTTTTTTTAAAAAAAAAATTTTTTTTTTTAAAATTTTTTTTATAAAATTTTTTTGTTTTTTTTTTTTAAAAAAAAAATTTTGGGATTAATTTAAAAAACCCCCCCATAAATTTTTAGGTAAAGGGTTTTGGGGGAATAAGTTTTTAGTTTTTTAAGGGGGATTTTTGGTAAAAGTTAAAAAATTTTAACTAAAAAAAAAAATTTTTTTTTTTTTGGGGAAAATTGGTTTTTTTTAAGAAAAAAGGGGAAAAATCAAAGGGGGAAAGGGGGGGGGGCCCCCCCCTTTGGGGGGGGGGGGGGGGGGGTTCCCCCTTTTTTGGGGTTATGGGGGAAAAAAAAATTTGAAATTGGGGAATTTTTTTTTAAGTTGGAAAAAAAACGAAAAAAAAAAAAAAGGGTTTTAAAATTTTTGAAAAACCCTTTGGCTTGTCTAAGGAAAATTAAAAACCCTCCCCCAAATTTTTTTGCTTTTTTTAAAAATTTTGAAAATTTAAACTTGCCCCCCCTTTTTTTTTGTTTTGGTAAAAAAAAAAATTTAAGGGGGGGAAAAAAGGGTTTCTTTTTTTTAGGGAAATTTTTGGGATGTCGGGCTCAAACCCAGATGGGGCCAAAGAAAATTTTTTTTTTTGGGGGGCCCGGGCAAACCTGGGCTGGCCACTTTTGGGGGAACCCCTGGAAAAGGGGGTTTTTTTTTTGGTGGGGGGGGAAAGGGGGGGTTTTTTTTTCCAAATTTTTGGATTGGGAAAAATTTTTTTTTTTGGGGGGGGGGGGAAAAAAATCCCTTTTTTTGGGGGTTTTAAGTGTGAAAATTTTTTTTTTTTGTTGGTCATAGTTTTTTGCCCAAATTTTGGGGGCCCTTTTGGGGGGGGTTTTTTTTTGGGGGGGTGAATTGGCGGGGGATATTTTAGCATATGTTTTTAAATTTTTTTTTTAGGGGCAATTTTTTGGCATCGGGAATCCAATTTTTTACTCCAAATTTTATAGGTTTTTGGGGGGGGGGTAAAGGTGGAAAATTTTTTTTTTCTTTTTTGGGCCTTTCATTTAATTTTTTAAAAAAAAAAAATTTTTCCCCCAAATTAGGAAAAAAACTTTTGGGGAAAAAAAAAAAAAAAAAAAAAAAAAAAAAAAAAAAAAAAAAAAAAAAAAAAAAAAAAAAAAAAAAAAAAAAAAAAAAAAAAAAAAAAAAAAAAAAAAAAAAAAAGGGGGGGGGGGGGGGGGGGGGGGGGGGGGGGGGGGGGGGGGGGGGGGGGGGGGAGGGCCAAAATTTTTTTTTAAACCCCTTTTATAAAATTTTTTTAAACCCCTTAATTAAAATTTTCCCCCATAAAATAAAATCAAAAAATACATGAAGCAAAACGAATTTCCCCAAAAACGATCAAATGGTCTCTATACTAAACTTTTTTTGCAAATATTTTATCCCAAATATAATAGTGTATTACTCCAATTATATATTTTTTGGAGGGGAATGTTTACTGGGGGGAAATTTTGAAAAAACTTGATCCACTGTTGATTGTCAGGTTGTTTTTTACGACCAGTAAAAAGGGCCTTGTTTTAAAAACTGCCGTCAACCCGTTTGGTCAAAAAAGATGGGAAAGGTTCCGGAAATTAATTTTTTACTTTTCCTAATTTTTTGGGGTACATTAAAATGATGATCAAATTTTAATTAGAAATTTTAAATAAAAAAATTAAAAATGAAAAAAAGGGCGTATCAAAATTTCGAGTCACGTGTTTCATGTGATCCAACTACTATACTAAGCATTAGGAAACCAATAACATATATAGTAAATACAAAGTATGTACAATTCACCTTGTTACATTCTTCCCTGCTTAAGGTTGATGCCACAGCAACCTATCATCTTAAAAATTACAAAAAAAATATTTCTGCTTCTTAATTCTTAATTCCCTTTTCAAAATTTAACCGGCATTAAAGTATTATTGTTTCAAAAACATATCCGAGCTAATTAAGCTGCGAAAAATGAATTTACTACACATATTCCAACCGGGTATTAACCAATGATGTGTTCAATACATTAATATGCAAAAAGTATGTCTTGATAAAAAACTATTTTGTTTGTATACTAAAAAACATCAGAAGCCTGATATTGTCCATATGGACAATCTATCACATATCACTTATTAAAAGATGAAAAATCATTAAAACCTTCTTGCAATGTTCGACCTAACGAACTACTCAGAGATGTGCCTAACATAGCAATAGCTTGACTGAAATCTTGAAAATTAGGAGGAAGACCAGGCCTAACAAACGCCGACATCTCATTGTCGTTCATGGACGCTGTAGACTTTACTGCCGTTTTAGGAAGACGATGAGGATTAGAATGCTGTCCTTTCGTCCGGCGATCTGATATCCTCCTTCCTGACGCTTGGCTCTCCGCTTCCACCCTAGTCTCAGATTCAGTGTCTGTTATGACATCACTATGCCGCTGACGCAACTCTTCTCGCGTGATTCCTACATTGGAAATCTCTGTAGGTTCTACATGTTTGCGTGACGTTTCATCTCTGTCTCTTACTACACTGTCAACACTTGAACGTTTTTCCTGACTCCCCTTCCCTGCTTTGTCAGAAGCGTGTCTCTGTGGGAGGGGCTCATTATACACGTTCCAGACGCTATCATCAGAGTCCTCAGTTTCGCTCGTGTCTGACTGTTCATTGACGTCATTCGGTGACGTCATGCCACTTGTTTCCTGTCGATTCTTTCCTAACGAATCTATGTCACCTCCCCCAGCTGTTTTAATGCTGTCCTCAGCATTTCCGTCATCAGAACTATCACCGTCAACAGGCTGTTTAATGTCCAGAATTTCCCTGCGTGTAACAGATTTTACTGGTCCTGCACCGTCCACAAGCTGTATCTGATAAACTTTATCTTGTAGTTTACCCACCACCTTGTACGGTGTCGATTTCCACGCATCCTGTATCTTGTTTCGTCCTGCTGGATGGTTTCGAAGAAAAACCCGAGATCCGATAGCTATAGAATGTTCTTTAGTAGACCTGTTCATATAGTCCGATCTCTCCACAGCTTTCCTTTTCAATGATGCTTCTGCTAATTTTCTGGACTCTAACATACGACGGTGATGTGATTCGAGCCACTCGTCCACAGTCCCAGTGAGAATATCTTGAGGTCGCCTGAATACATGGTCAATTGGTAATTTCGGATCCCGTCCGTACAACAAGTAAAATGGTGATATCCCTGTTGATGCATGAGGGGTTACATTGTAATTGTAGACCAACTCTGGAAGATATTCCGGCCACTTCCGCTTCTTTTCTGGTGATAACGTCTTTAACAAATTATGCATTGTTCTGTTAAAGCGTTCACATTGCGCGTTCCCTTCTGGATTGTATGGGGTTGTCCGAGATTTCCTGACATTGTAAATGTTACATAGTTCCTTGACAACATTACTTTCGAAATTTCTACCCATGTCACTATGAATTCTGTTTGGTATGCCAAATTTCAAAAACCAGTCTTTCACAAGAATTTTCGCCACTGTCGTTGCCTTCTGATCTTTAGTTGGAATTGCCGATGTAAATTTTGTGAAAACGTCCGTAATAACTAGCACGTTCTCTCTGCCATCCGACGCTTTCTCTAGCTGCGTAAAGTCTATAGCAACAACTTCCATTGGTTGAAAAGCCAAGAGATGCGCCATTGGGGGTTTGACTGTCGGTACGGGCATTTTTGCGACCATACATCGTTCGCACTGTTTAATCCACTTTTGAACGTCATTTTCCAATCCAGGCCAATAACATCGTTTCTTAACTAACGACATAGTGCGTTCCATTCCTTGATGTCCTGATAGATTGTGCAACGATTCCAAAATTTGAGACTTCATTGATTCAGGAGTTACGAAAAGAAAATTATTGCCAATTTCTGGGTCCATGATTTTGTACCACAAAATTCCATCTTCCTCAATTAATCTATCCCACCTCCGTAGTATCTTACGAGCAACATTTGGTTCCTGACGTAATTGCCGTTCTGTGGGTTTGTGTCCCGTTTTCCACCACTTCCAAACAATTGCAATGTTTTCATCATTCAACTGTCGTGAATGAAGTTCCGTTCTGGAATACTCAGGAAACGTTAATGTTGTAGCGAGCTGTTCGTTTGTTGTTACAGTAACAGATGTATTCATTATCTCAACTGTATGTAGTTCCTCTGACACACGGGTTGTTTTTGTTAAATTTTGCAAAAGAACTCTAATTTCTTCTGATAACTTGGGATTTCTACTGAGTGAATCGGCGTTGGCATTCGATTTGCCAGATCGATACTTGATGACGAAATCAAACTGAGCAAGTTGTGCTGCCCAGCGCATTTCCGTTGCTCCTAACTTAGCTGTTTTCAAATAGCTGAGAGGATTGTTGTCGGTAAATACGGTAAATGATCGGCCTAATAGATAATCTCTAAATTTGTCCGTGACTGCCCATTTCATTGCTAGTAACTCCAATTTCATTGAGCTGTAGTTGTCCATATTCCTCTCTGACGGTCTTAAACTCCGTGAAGCGTACGCAATGACAACCTTTTGTTGTCCTTGTTCCTGTGATAGCACAGCTCCCAATCCGTCATAGCTAGCATCCGTTTCGAGAATAAACTCCTTCGTGAAATCCGGATAACCAAGTATCGGTGCTTCGGTTAACCGTTGTTTCAGAGTTTGAAATGCGTTCTCTGTCTTGTCGTTCCATTTCTCGGTAAATTGTCGTTTATCTGTCGTTGATGATGACTTTCTTCCCTTTTTGTCCTGCTTTGTGAGAAGTTCGTGTAACGGTGCAGCAATACTAGAGAATCCTTTGACGTAACGACGGTAATACCCACATAAACCTAAGAACGAGCGTAATTCCTTTTCAGTTGTTGGTGTTTTCCATTCTGAAATTGCTTTTGTTTTTCCAGGATCGGTTTCGATTCCTCGTTCAGAAACAACATGCCCAAGAAATTTGGTTTCCTTTTTGAAGAAATGACATTTGCTGTTTTTCATTTTTAATCCATGTTCCTTTAATCTGCTGAACACGTACTCCAACCGTTTCAGATGTTCCTCTATTGACGGCGAAAATACTAGTATGTCGTCCAAGTATATCAGCAGTAGATCAAAATTTGCTTCCGCCATACACGCCTCCATCAATCGTTGAAAAGTAGCAGGACTATTACAGAGTCCCATTGGCATACGATTGTACTCGTATAAACCTCCTGTACCTACCCGGGATGCAGTTTTATGACTATCTCTTTCATCAATACCCACTTGATAATAGCCTTGCGCTAAATCCATAGAGCTGAAGTACTTTGCACCATGTAATGCATCTAGAGCCTCCTCTATTCTTGGTAATGGATATGCGTCTTTAATGGTTTTGTCATTGAGGAGCCGATAATCCACACAAAGCCGTAAACTACCGTCCTTTTTTCGTACGAGTACTACTGGCGCAGCGTATGGACTTGTACTCTTCCGGATGATATTTTGACGCAACATTTTGTTGATATGATCCCTCACTTCCTCCATCTGATAAGGTGGAATGCGCCGATGAGCTACTTTGATAGGAATCTCGTCCGTGGTTTGAATACGATGTTTTATGAGATCTGTATATCCCAATTCTTCATCACTCTGACAGAAACAATCTTTGTATTTGTAAAACAACTGAGCTACTTGTTTCTCTTGCTCTGGTGTTAAATCAACTTCTCCCACGTCTATAGTAAACGGTAATTGGTCCAATTTTGTAATTTCATCCGGTCCCGGCTCGTTTTCGATGGTTTCCAGACGAACATTAATTTCAGACTCCGTAACTTGGATGTTACATGACGTTGAAGTCGTACATTCGGTGAAATTTTCCACGACATGTGCTGTTCCTATCCGGCTTTTCTGGGGTAACCATACATCCTCACTTCCAAGGTTCACAACTCTGACAGGAACTCTGCCATTGTTGACTTCACTGAAAGTGTCCACAACGATAATGTTCTTAGGCAGCGAACCACTGTTTCCTTGTATGGCTTGAATAGCAACAGTATATGGTTTATTGTGTATTGATTGACGAGTTGTTCCGGTAACTACTTTCATGGAGTACGCAGGTATCTTTATCGACTGATTCCCGGGAATTTTCACGAAACTGACACGATCATCCTCTGTGGTTGCAGACATCTCATATAGAGCTAATATCTCCGTCCAGGATTGATCGCTGGTACCATTTTCTCCTGTCGACTTTTCCTTGTCAGTGTTCGTTACTTCTTTCATCAATTTAAAGAAGTTACTCCCTAATAAACCTGGAACCCTTTCCTTGCGTTTGATTCCGTGGAAATCCGTCGGATCCTTCACAACCAACATGCCAACTCCGGATACCTTCCGATCGATGATGTCAATGTCGACCTCAACATATCCAATGTATGGAACCTCCAATTCGTTTGCACCAGTAACTCTCATCCATTTGGTAACATCTATCAACTCGGATTTCTTCCCAACCAATTTCCTAAAGAAATGTTCGGTAATGGTCGAAATTTGCGAGCCTGTGTCAATCAAACATCTGACCTTTTCCCCTTCAATGAAAACGTCTATCTCCGGACATTCACCGATAGCATTCTTTAACACCGTCTGTTTTATTTTGGAGCCAAGAGAACTATTCCCCACTGTCTGACTCCCTACAGTGGGTTCTGGGCGTTTAAATCCCGCTTTCCTGTTTCTTGCTTTCTGTTATATTGGTGTCCACCATTACTACCATACTGTTTCTGTTGTTGTCCAGGTTTTCGTTCTGTAGGACATTCCCTGCTAACATGTCCACGACCTCCACAGTTATAGCACTTTATTGCTCCTCTACCTCGGCCTCGACCAGTTCCTTTAACAAAGCTATTTGTTCCGCCCCCTACTAGCTTTGTAAGTGCGTCCAATTGCTGCTGTTGTTTCGCTAGCATTTCTTGTTGACTTTGCAACATGGCAGTTACTGCTGATGTAGCAGAGGACTCTTTAGTTTTGAGTTCATCATTAGTGACACACACTTCCTGTTCCGAGACAGACACGCTTTTATGTCGAGATGGTATTGTCTCGTCCTCCGTCCAGCGAATTACTAACTGCCTGAAATCAGTAAAGGATACATCCTTATGTTCAAACATGTATCTGCGCATCTCCCGCCGCAGCTGAATGTCAACCACACCGTCTGTGAATCTTTCTTTTAACATCAAGTCTCTATCACCGACTATGACTCTATCCTTCTTCACAATTCTGTCCATCAATTTCAATAACACCAAAGAATATTCTTGTAAAGTCTCTCCTTTGTTTTGATTTCTTTGATAAAACCTCTGTTGTAACTGTCCAACAGTTTCGGCTTCTTGAAATGTTGTTCTTAATATTTCCAAAATTTTTGTTGCGGAGGATTTTTCAGTTTCTGACCTTATACGAATTTCGTCTTTTGCTTGTCCCTGTAAGTGCGCATATAAAAACTCTACTTGAGCGTCACTTCCGGTAATGGTTTTTAAATGGTGTATCGCATCCTCTATCCACTCTTCTGCTGTTGGATCTGTCTCTTTTACAGGTCTCCCTGAGAATTTATCCAATTTTCTGTTTTTGTTAATGTAGACAGTTTTCGGAGAGCTGGTATATGATTCAAATTCCTGTTTGGTTCTCAACAATTCTTTCTCCAATCTGTCAGCGCGCGCAGTCTCACTGTCTATTCGTTGGACTTCTTGTCTTAATCTATCCAATTCCGCCTTTAATTCCTTCAGCTCTGCCATTTTGTTGCAGTTCGTTCACAATGATATTCCGTCCAGATGATATACGTACCACACGGGTTCAAGAAGTAATGCACAGGAAGTAGCGAGAAACATCCCACATAACAACCAATACAATACCCCGACCCCGAATGGACAATGTATAATGTTAACGGAAACAATCAATGTACATGCGAATAAGTAACCGTCGCATCCAAGCATGTGCTAGAAGTGGTACTGGGTGTACTCCATCCTTCAACAATTTCCGATTGAGCGAATAATAATATAGGACGCTTTGCTGTCACTCAACACTATTGCCACACTGTGCTGTATCCGGTCCAAATCAGGTTTATTGAAAGGCCTGGTCAAAAACTTCCTAAGTTTGGATTCAGTCATAGAAACATATCATACACAACAACAATAACATACAGGTAATTACAGGTGAAAAAAAATCTAAATTCATGCAAGTGATAATAGTTAATAGAAAAGACTAACTTACCAATGATGATACATAACACTAATTTTAAACGTAATTAAATATTCAAAATGTTCTTTTCGTCATTGGAACTGTCCAATCAATCACCAGTATGCAGTGTCCACCTGGTACGTCCTACCGGAATCCATGATATCCGTTATTCAAGATATCCATAACCCATGATATCCACAATCAATGATATCCGTATACGTAAGCAATGATAACCGTAATCCACAATGTCCCATCTCATCAAATGCCTCTTGTTGATGGAATCCTGTCCACGACGCCAAAATGTCACATGTAAAAATCACATACACAAGATGTTTTCATTCCATGTTATTTATTGTCCATCACGTGTTTTCTGGCATTTGTCTGCAAACATATTAGAAAAACATTCAGTTCCTCGCAGACAATATATTTGACAAATCAATTATTCATGATAAAAATAATAAAAGAATGGTAAATGATAACATTTTGATAATAATGTAATTGCATTCACTAAATTACATTAATCAAGTTATTCATACATTTACATATACTCATTCATTTCATGTACGTTCAGATTACATATGAACTTATATACCTGTCATAAAATACCCTGTGAGTGACAGTACGTTATAATACGACAATAGTATTTAACGTAATCTAATAAACAGTATAACTCACCCTAAGTAAGGTTAAGATGGGAGTTCACCGTTACATTTTCTTGTTGTGAATTGATTTCAACAACCTGTGGTAACAAATATACAAGTGTTCAATCACACACTAACATGTGAGTAAATGTACATTTCAATATTATAAAATACAACATAAATAAAATTTACTAGTCTCCGGGATTCGATCTCATAAATACGAGACTTGGATTCAATTATAAAGCTTCGGTGTTATCCATTACACCATCACGTGTGTTATCATATACAGGTTATTAATATACTCATAGACACTTGCAATGAGCTTTATATCTATAAATATAATTCACCACATATAAATAGAAATCAACACAAATACATGTATAGCTAAAACGAATTTACAAAACGATCTAATGGTCTCTATATCTACTAACTATTTTGCAAATACTTATACCAAATCATAAATAGATGTATTACTCACAATTATATATATTTTGATCCGGAATAGATTACTGGAGAAACTTGAAAACTTGATCCACCTGTTGATTGTCAGCTGTCTGATATTGTACTGACCAGTAACAAAGGCCTTGTATTTAAACTGACCGCTCCAACCCGATTGGTCAAAAATAGATCGGAAGGTTCCGGAAATTAATGTTTTACATTTTCCTTAATTTTAGTACATATCAATGATGATCTGAATTATATTAGAAATGTTAATAAAACTAACTCGTAAAAATGACACTAATATAGCGTATACAAAATATTCGAGATCACGTGATTATCATGTGATCCACGACTACTATACTAAGCATTAGGAAACCAATAACATATATAGTAAATACAAAGTATGTACAATTCACCTTGTTACATACAGGTACTTGTGACTCAGAACTAGAGATGTGCCAAAAGAGTTTGGTCAAGTAATAGTTTTACTATATATTTCTTGCATTTTGACAAATTTTCATTGAATTTTTATGACTTTGTTTTCAATGCAATTCATTGAAACTTCACATACATAGAGAATTATTTGCTCATTACTCGGTAAATATTGTATAATTTAGTTGGTTTCAAGAGATGTTGCAGAAACAAACAGTATTATTATGTAATGAATAAAGAACTAAATGAATTTACACTTTTGTTACGGTACATATTCATTTATTTCAGAAAAAATAATCACTGGAAATGGGGGTAAAACACATCAAGTGAATGAGCAAACAGCTGTCTATTTGTATATGGAATTGCAAGAAAATCTATTGAACATTTGTAAAAAGGCATGAAATATATGTACATGTAGTAAAAATATTACATGACTGCATGAATACTTTTGAGACGTCATCGAATATATTTATGTATATCGGTCAACTTGCATATGTTAACATTTTTCATGGCACATTGTTTGTTGTCAAGTTCACATTGTTAGCAGTCAGGTTTCACTACATATGGTATTAGTGTTCTTCCCATATTATTTGTCTTTCTTTTTTGTAGAACTGAGAGTAGACTATTTCATCAATAGGTCTCGAGTTATAAAATATTTAAAAAAAAAAACAAACTCCAAAAATGTAAAAAAAAAAATGAAATAAAATCAGTATTATGACACTACGCATTAGTTAATGTCTTTTAGATTCTATTAACTTACATAACAAATACTAATAATGTAAACAAACCTTGACAAGCACTGAAAGATGTTGGCTATAAAAAGTGTACATATATAGTTAAATACCAAATGACATTCGTTTGTAATGGTTTGAATGGATGACAGGTCTATATCAATCAGTTATAATCACAGTTCCATATGTACTTAATAGCAAAATACCTCACTTACACGTTCGTTCCACTTACACTTCGTTGTCAAAAACTATTTCGTAAACCGGAAGTCAATCAAGAGTTATCTGATATCGTCAACATCCGTTTTCGTTCTGCATTGCTTGACTGTGACTGTTTATTCGTCGAGTATGTCTTGGGGACAACAGCCTGGTCAATATGTAAGAATATTTTTTGTTATTATAACAAAATTGTAACAAAAAAATTACATGTCACAGGAGTTAGTTTGCTGAGCCATCTTTGGTTGTGTCAAATGAATCGCTTCGTCTCAAATTAAAATGTCGTGTCCATTGTGAGTTTCGAAATACCAAATGTACTATGTAAGAGTAAATTAAGTAAGTCGGCACGACCTGCTACTATGATCTACTTATAAATCATGCTTGCATATGTAATCATGTGGATTACCTGTGACAGTTTTTGGGTCGAACTCTTTAGAAAATATGAAAAATAATTATGAAGACGTGTTTTAGTTTGATAATGTTACTGTAACGTTACAGTATCTACTTGTCTAGACCGTAGTAACTAACTGTATATTCTGAGGTAGATATACAGCATGCAGGGTAAATACTTAAACCTAGATGTCCACTGCATACATCTGCACCAGAATATACAGATAACTATGGCATCAGAATGCTGTACTCTTGTTGTATTTGTTGTTTTAGGGTGGATATGGTCAACCACAGCAACAACAATATGGTGCCCCACCTCGGGGCCCAGCGCCTGGCTATGGAGCCCCACCCCAGGGATCTGCTCCTCCTAACTATGCCTCAGCACCTCCACCACAACACCAACAGCCACCTGGCTATGGTCAACAAGGGGCACCCCGTCAACAGTACGGTCAGCAGCAGTTTGGAGGCTATCAGCAACCTGGCCAGCCCCCAATGTATGGTCAGCCAGCAGGATATGGGGGAGGGGCACCACCACCCGCGGCTGTATATGCTCCACCTCCACCCCCTGGGGTTAGCACAGAACTGTGGCACTGGTTTCAGGTATGCAGAAATTGAGATAAATGTATTATTACACTGACTTCTTTATGATTAAAAATGTGGCAAAACAACCTAGTTATACCCGTATTGAAATCCTTTGGGAAAGGCAAATTATTTTATTAACCAGTTTTCAATATAAGCAGGACAAATTGAGATGAATTCATGTGTGTAGCTGGTGTAAAGTCTATGTGTACATAACATAGGACAAATTGAGATGAATTCATGTGTGTAGCTGGTGTAAAGTCTATGTGTACATAATATAGCTGACATTATCTCATTTAAATTATATATGAATACAAAGACGAGGGTTTTGATTTTTCATGAACTAGGTAATTGAAATAAAGAGATATTTCAGTATATCTTGGTTAAACTATTGTGAAAAAAATAAAGCTAAATAATCTCTTCAAAATGCTTATAGTAAAAAAATTACTTTAATCTTCTAGTGTATATTTATCTTGTACAATTAAGGAAGAAATTGAAAACATGAAATCATACAAAGTCCAACTATTGTACTTCCTCACTTCATTTTCTGTGCATAAGTGTAATAAGCAATCTCGTCTTGATTTATATTTACTTTACATGATCGTTTCATTTTTTCTATCCTGTCCTTTTCTTTAAAACCTATAACATAATCAGACTAACAACTTATCTGTGACATTACAAAAGTGAATGTTCATGTTGTATCAATTCAATGTTAAGTTATATAGAAAATCATTAAGTACTGATTACAATTACAGGCGGTGGACCAGGACAGGAGTGGTAAGATCACCGCTGTGGAACTCAGACAGGCTTTGATGAATGGTAACGCCTCACCGTTTAACCCTGAAACATGTAGAATCATGATTGGAATGTTTGATAAAGACAAGTAAGTTATTTATATGGTAATCGCAATGAAATGCTTCTGTCAACTCATGAACTTTTCACAAAATACTACAGATACAGATGATTTGTCTCATGATTCCATCATACTGCTGTACAACATGAAATGTGCATTGTGTAGTACATGTATATATACATTACTTTTGTGGCAATGAATGATCCACTGTGATAAATACCATGACTTTAGTTGTTATACTACACTAAGTGTTACATCTTGTTGATATAGTAAGAGTAGGGGCTAATATTTGTTTATGAATACTAACCAAAAGCAGATGCCTGTGAATATATATATGGAAGTTAACACAGACAAGCTGTAAAAAAATATATTAAAATCTAAACTGTAAATCAGTCTGCTGATGCATCTGTTACAAGTTATATATCAAGTTTGAAAGAAGTCACATCGAAGATGGATAATTTGATAGAAGTCACCTCTAGGTGATGATAATTTGATAGAAGTCACCTCTAGGTGATGGATAATTTGATAGAAGTCACCTCTAGGTGATGATAATTTGATAGAAGTCACCTCTAAGTGATGATAATTTGATAGAAGTCACCTCTAAGTGATGATAATTTGATAGAAGTCACATCTAGGTAATGGATAATTTGATAGAAGTCACCTCTAGGTAATGGATAATTTGATAGAAGTCACCTCTTGGTGATGGATAATTTGATAGAAGTCACATCTAGGTAATGGATAATTTGATAGAAGTCACATCTAGGTGATGATAATTTGATAGAAGTCACCTCTAGGTAATGGATAATTTGATAGAAGTCACCTCTAGGTAATGGATAATTTGATAGAAGTCACCTCTAAGTGATGATAATTTGATAGAAGTCACATCTAGGTAATGGATAATTTGATAGAAGTCACCTCTAGGTGATGATAATTTGATAGAAGTCACCTCTAGGTGATGATAATTTGATAGAAGTCACCTCTAGGTGATGATAATTTGATAGAAGTCACCTCTAAGTGATGATAATTTGATAGAAGTCACCTCTAGGTGATGATAATTTGATAGAAGTCACCTCTAGGTGATGATAATTTGATAGAAGTCACCTCTAAGTGATGATAATTTGATAGAAGTTACCTCTAGGTGATGGATAATTTGATAGAAGTCACCTCTAGGTGATGATAATTTGATAGAAGTCACCTCTAAGTAATGGATAATTTGATAGAAGTCACCTCTAGGTGATGGATAATTTGATAGAAGTCACCTCTAGGTAATGGATAATTTGATAGAAGTCACCTCTAGGTGATGGACAATTTGTCACTAAAACTCTACGTATTTGGCTTCATGTCCTACAGGAATGGAACAATAGATGCTCAGGAGTTTGCCGCCCTTTGGAAGTATGTTCAGGACTGGAAAGGCTGCTTCGACAGGTATTGGTGTTTACCTGTTTTGTAAACAACACAGATCCCTTGGTCAAATGTCATTCTTAGATGGCCTTATTGTGTTGATCAGTAGCAAACCTGGGAGAAAGGGAATGGAATTTTAGGTCACCTGAATATCAACTGATCACCCTTTTCCATTGCTGTGTGTTTGATGTGTTTAATGTTGGTTTAAAAGCAAAAGTTTAAAGTAATATATCAGTTTACACATCAGAACTCAGGTAATTATCAAGGCCCCTTGGTCTCTTCTATATAAATAAAATGTTAAGTCCTTCTTAGAGTGAATTAAAGACTATTCAAATATAGTTATGTGATAGTTAATATTGATGATATTATAAACATCCTAGGACCATGAACCATATTCATTCTTGGTACATGTAGTTGGTACACTGGATATGGGGGCCTTCGATGGCCGAGTGGTTAAGGTGTCCCAACACTTTATCACTAGCCCTCCACCTCTGGGATGCGAGTTCGAAACCTACGTGGGGCAGTTGCCAGGTACTGAACGTAGGCCAGTGGTTTTTCTCCGGGTACTCTGACTTTCCTCCACCTCCAAATCTGGCATGTCCTTAAATGACCCCTGCTGTTAATAGGATGTTAAACAAAATAAACCAAACCAAATGTACACTAACGAGTGACAGCTACTGTTTATCTTTCCAGGTTTGACACAGATAGATCTGGGAACATTGATGAGAGGGAACTTAGCACGGCCTTCCAGACATTTGGATATCGACTGTATGTACTGCGCCTGCTTACCTTACTTGCTCTCACAAATTTCAAATGTCAGGAATTTACATCCTTTATGTCTTTTTTAACTATAATACACAGCTGTTACTGTAAATAAAACATATTACAGTACCATTAATTTGAAGTTTTAGACTGGTAACCTTTATTAAGTATCAATTTATAGAAAAAATATAGTATATCATGTATACATGATGTATAGGCTTGAAATGTGTCATCCATTCTGACTTACAAGTTGTTACACAATGTACGTCACCTCCAAAGTTTTGTCCTTTCCTTGTTTTTATCTTATTTTACATCTTTCAGATCTCCTCAGTTTTGCAGCATTGTCATTCGGACATTCGACAAACGAGGTTCAAGGACAATGAATTTTGATGATTTTATTCAAGCTTGTGTAATGCTTAAAACATTGACGGATAAATTCCGAATGAAAGACACCCAGCAACGAGGAATGATCAACATTAGCTATGAAGATGTAAGTAGTGACTATTGGATGTTGTTCATTAGCTTCAGTAAAATGAAACGTTCACATAAAGGAACTGTGAAATGATAAATCTACCACAATACACTGTGCTATTCAAATCTCAGATCATTGTGTAAACATGCCAACTATCAATATCGATATACTGCTAGTGGTATTTTCCATCTTTTTATTGTTTGAGATTTTGAGCAATCATCTTTTGTCCGGCAGCTATTATGTGTAATCTGTCGTGCATCATTAACAATTTACATTTTAGACTTCTCAATAACCAAGAGGCCCAGCGTCATGATATTGGAACTCATGATATTGGGCCTCAATAACCAAGAGGCCTAGGGTAGTGATTTTGGCCCAGTAGCATCATTAGCATGCTGGGATGAAGGACTACAAAGTCGGTTCAAATAGATGATGGTGACCTACTTGTACTTTCAATGCCACAGGGATCAAATGTGTTAAAATCTTAAAAACAACTTCTCAGGAACCGAGAGGCCCAATGTCAGGATAATTGGACCATTAGCATTGCGGAATGAAGGGCTGTAGATTTTGTTCAAATCAATGACCTTGAATTACATGTACTTTCAAGGTCACACTTGAGGAGTCAAAATGTGTTTCTGGGAGGAACGGCTACCAAAGATTATTAAGCTTAATGTACTTTTAAGGTCACAGATATTAAATGTGTCAAAATCTTCTTGATAACCAAGAGTCCCAGGGACATGATATTGTGACAGGGGCAGAATAAAAAGTTTGTTCATTTGATTGATGTTGACCTACCTTAAAGGTCACACTGGTCAAATGTGTTCAATTCATAATTTAAAAACAAAAACATCAACTATCAGTATGTACATGTATTTCAGAACTCGGGTGACCATTAAGGCCCATGGGCCTCATGTTTTTCAAGATTTTTTGGTGGGTATACTTGGCCCACGAGGGGATTTGTATCATAGCAATGGCGTGTAACATTGTTGCTGTTTTTTTTTTTTTTTTTGTTCGTGGGAAACTATATTACTTAAATGATTTTACTGATTATTGATTTATATCTTTCAATTACAGTTCCTGGAAATGGTCTTGGATAATACACTAATGGGTGTGAAATAAGAAGTATGAACTGTGATCTTGTCAAACACCGGTCAGCTATTGGTCATCTAATTGGTCATTTACCAGCTGATTAACGAGTATCTTAATGAATCAGCATTGAATGCAGTTGAATGGGCATCAACCAAATATCAACAAGTGTTAAACATTGGACCGCCCTCTCACCAAAATGAATCAGGGAAAAATAATCTAGACATTGAACCTGTGGAATGGACATCAACCAAAGATTTGCGAGTACTGAATATTGGACCTAGCTTTCACCAAAATTAATCTGAAAAATAATCTACACGTTGAATCCCGTTGAATGGCCATTGACCAAATATTCAAAAGTACTGAATATTGGACCTCACTCTCACAAAAAATGGATTAAAAAAATAATCTAGACATTGAATCCTGTTGAATGGACAACAACCAAAGATACACAAGTAGATGTACTCAATATTGGACCTAGCTCTCACCGAAATGAATCCAAAAAAAATCATTTAGACATGTATAAAACAAAACAATATTTTTCATTAATGGTTCTGTTAGTGCTGTTTATGTAAAGGCACTGAATTGGTCTGTTGTGGCTTAATGACAAAATTCCCTTCTTCTGAAGGTTCATCGTGGGTACTTTTAAAACAAAACAGCCGTGTTTTGATGCTTAAAAAGAAATACTGAAGCAAGTTTCTAAATGATTTCCTTATTTAAGTAATTAAGTGTGAAACAAAGATAAAGAGATGGCAATAAAAATAATTGCTGATGTCGGTTTAAACCAGATTGTGATTTTTTATTACGGTGTATGTGGAGCTACAGTATGAACGATTTCTAATGTCAAACAAGTGAGGAAAGTCATTTGTTTTTCTTTTCTCACATGAGTTAAGTCTATCCCACTTTATTAAAATGTGGGATTGTATACAAATTATCTAACAAGTTCTCACATTTCTTTCATAATATCAGAACCATAGATACCCACCTCAAGTGCGATAGACTTGAGACCTATATATTAGACATAGGCCGTTAGCAGAGTGAGTTTTAACAGTTTTGTCAGTAAATGATTCTATACAGTATAAGTGTATCACCTCTATAGTTTAGTTACACACTTAGGTAAAGTTTTATTAGTTGATAGCACTAACCGTATATATACATGGTCATTTCAGATTTTTCGTTTTTAGTTAGTCAGTCGTAAGATACCGTAGTAAATAATTCAATTGTTTGATTGATTCAGCCTTTTACAGGCTCAGTGATGTATATTTCATTTATAGTAAACACGGATTATATATATATATATATATATTGTATGCATGTATATAGATGAATTTCGTTTTCCTTTTTTTTGTATTTGTTGTAGTTGTTTATGACGTAAATGATAATAGGTCAACTGAGACTGAGTCTCAAGTAACTTATTGCAATTATCTTCGTCCATCGTCCATTATCGGTACGTAAACAATGCAAATATCAACTTTCAATGAAATTTTGCAGAAACCTGTTATGGCCATGGCCATAGATGAACCAAACCAGGGGCCTGAGGGATGGGGTAAAAATGGTCAAATAGACTGAAATTAAAAAAAAAACTTCTTCATAAGGCCTAGATATGATAGAATGAAATACTCTTCATTGATGGAATGATCTTAAAGTGCTTTAACAAAATGTGAAGTTCATGACCCTGGGGACTCGCATTTCCCCTGGGGAAGGGATAAAATTCAATATAGTTTATATAGGAAAATTAATTTTTAAACATTTGTTTAATTGTCATTGGAAATAATTCAAATTTGATTAGAATTATCAGTATGGGATGGAAGTTTGATGATATGCACATATTAGTCCTGATTGTGGATCAAATTGACAGAAATATACCAGAAGTCAGGTGACTGGTAAGGCCCACCATAGGCCTCTTGTGAAATTAGGGTTTACTGATGCCGGGCATAAATGACACCTGGTAAATTCAAACATTGTATGATGGTAAGACATTTGTCATATCCAACACTATATTGTGTCCAGTTGTTCCTGTGTCTTTTGAATTTGGTATCGCTAGATTTCATTATCTATCCTGTCTAATTTTTGTTGATTACCTTATGATATACACCTTATGTTGTCATTCTAAATGATTGTCATCATTGTAGAAAAGATCCAATATTTCTCACATACTTGGGATGAATATTTTATAATTGAATTCTATAGAATAAAAGGAAATATCTGTATCACCTTGTAAGTATATTTGAGCACATCCAGCATATATAACATGATCCGAGTAAAACATTATTCCAACCTACACTGATATCTTGTGTATACGAATAATGGACTAGACTGTCTGTCCCTCATTTGAACTTTACTGCCTGACAGACATGCACACCACAAAATGGACCAGTCTGTCTGTCATACCTCCTGACAAACATGCATACCACATAATGAACAAGTCTATCAGTCATGAACTCTTTTAAAGATGAATGTGACCTTCATTTGATGAAAGGAGACCTATTGAAGGGAGATAATTACTATTATCATTACTGATAGCATGTATTTATATTTACCTCTAATAATCATTTGTAGCTCAGGAGTGTTTCCTATATTATTTCAATAGATAATACTGATTATATTTATGAATTTGCACTTCAAGGATTTGTAATCCACTGTTTTTTTTCTTTAACCATTCCATGTATCTGCCTGTAGGCTATTTTTGTTCTGTGTTCTGATTTAATTTTAAAATGTAAAAGATCTTTTAACATTTTTGTTCAGTGTTTATTTTTTCAAAATACGTAAAAATTACACATTTATGTTGATGACTGTGGGCATGTCTTTTTGAATTGAGGCATTTATTAGTTATGAATTATAAATTATCTTGAATTGTAGCTAAGGCACCTCCACAAAATGTGGGAAATGGCAATACTTCTTAATACAGAGCTGTAGTCCTGTGACAGTTATGAGAATTACAGTACTGAAAGTTGAATATATGATGTCCACAATGACAAGGAAGGTAACTCTGTCCATCATGCTATCTTTTCAACCAAACTAAAGTAAACTGTCTCTGGTATGCTATGGTACACATAGCCCATGAAGACTCAATAAAACAATTCATTACCAGGAAATTATTCTGTCAAGTACCAAAATATATTACTGGTTAATGGCCAGCGTAGGACTCTGACAATTAATGGTATAATATAACTTCACAGGTATATTTTAGCCTGTTCTCGTTTACTTGAAATATTTATGATGCTCTACTGATACATGTGTTGTATAAACATTCTCTCTAAGTAATCAACGTTTACATATCATTGGCCTACTGTCAATGTACAAACTGATTTGCTCAAGACAGTGTTGGGGGTTTATAAAACTTATCAAAAATATAGTATACTTTTAATTAAACTTTTAGTCCAACATTGACACACCTCCCCTTGTTTAATCTGTATCCTTGCTCACCACAAAGTACATTTCAGTCTCACTTTTTCTTATCCTTATTTAAGGATGGTGTGTTGTGACCATTTTATAATAAAATGTTACTGTGTAATGAATGTATGTATGTGATCAAATAAATCTGTAAGGCCACATCTCATTAATTCATCTCTTGAAAAATGTTTTCACAATAAAAAATATTGTGGATGACCATGCTAAAGAAATGTTTTGAATTTGTAGTCAACCCAGGTTAAGAGATGTTAAAGATGTTGGAAAATATTCATAGAAATAATTTTAAGTAGTATAAATAAGGATGAGTAGTACTATATAGGGATTGAATAGATTTATTTTATTTTCATGGCGGCTATGAATAGCAGTAGTTATCTACATACAAAACTGTATCTCTAATGCACATTAGCACACCTCTATTCATAGCCACCATGAAAATTTAAAAAAAAATCCATTCAATTCATCAATTTACAATAGGGTGATTTGGAAAAAAACCCCATAAAAAACAGTCATTTTTAACTTTTGATAACTACATTCAAAAAGATGTTAAATTACCTCCCCTTATATATATATAACAAAGACATAATACATGTATAAGTTTTGCCATTTAATGAAATAATATTTATGCTAATGAGGGGTCAATTAACTGGTCAAGCTCGTGCTCGAGCTGTATGTCGAGAGGAGTGAATATTACTCAATGGATGGCCAATAATAACACAAAAAATATATACCTTCAAGTCAAGCTCGTGCTCGAGCTGTAAGTTGAGAGGAGTGAATATTACTCAATGGATGGCAAATAATAACACATAAAATATATACATTCAGAGAGGTAATTAACTATCCAAATTCATGGAACAGCTGGTGATCCTGCCAATGCACCATTGTTTACTGTGTCCTTCCTAACATATTCCAGTCATTGTTTTGTTTTGCTTTTTTTATTTTAAACAAAAAGACATCAAATAACATCAGATACAAAAATATGTGTTAAATAGGATTTTTTTTTATGTGAATTGATGGCAAAGAAAACACAATTTAAGGAAATGGAACAGGGACTATTTTCCAGGCGTATCAATATCAGCATGTGAAACAATGTTTGCATACTGTATTCATAGTGTTTCCATGGTCAAATGTTTGTTGTTTTCACCTGGTATGTTCATATAAAGACTGAACACTCAGAATGTAAGAAATGGAATTTAATTTGGTGTGGCCTTAAAGTTAGTGCTATTATTAATGTATCTATATACATATGTATAACCAAAATTATCATATCACGCTTTCAATAACATGCTGGTTATGAGAAATCTGGGTACTAATTTCAATCAATGTATATAGACGAAATGTACATAGTTGTTTACAGTCTCATACGGAGAAGATCATGTATATAAATTTTCTAATACATGTATTTAAAATATGATAGATTTTCAATAAAAATCAATTATTTGAAAAAAATGTTGTGGTTTTATATCAGTTTCTCCCATCATTCACAGAATTGTCAACATTTTTCATGTTCAATATTTCTCTGTCACCCTCTTGGGTGTGATATCGGTCAATCCCTAGGGTATGTGACATTTTGGTAACAATTCTATCACACCACGTCAGCATTGTGTTGCAATGCTATAACTGGACCATGGTAAACAAAAAGTATGATGGAAGAAAAGTAATCATCCCCTACCTTGAGGATGTGCAGAGAATTCTTCAACCCGATTGGTAATCTTCTTGATAGTCTAACCCTCCCGACAACCAAGAATATCATCCCACAGGTTGGAGGTTGCTGCAAGATAAATAAACTTTTACATCTATTGATTCTGTCAGTTTAATATTTTCACTTTAATCCCGATAACGTGTTCATAAAATTTTCCAAAAATTTTCCCACGTTTCGTAATAAAGCGGGAGAAGTTTGTCTTGTTGGACACGTTATATGTAGTGTAGCACGTGCCGTGTGCTAATTACGTTTAGCAGTGAATGCGAGTTGGTGGAAATTTCTAGCCGTCGTCTGGTCATACCATTTTTCAATGAAGCGTTTTGGATCCCGAAGTCGAATTCGGCGGTAGAATCGTCTCAAAACAAGATTCTTTCTCAGCTGGACCAGTTAATGTCAGCCTGGCTCGGTACCTTAGAAAATTGTGACAATTTCCGAGGCCCAATTGTGCAGATTTCAACAAACATTTATGTGTCGAGTCCCACAAATTTACCAAGAAAAGTTGTAAAATCAACATAAATTCAACGAAAAAGTGAAGTCCAAGTTAGTGGAGGCAACCCAACTGGCCGATACAGAACCCTCCTTGTCAAAAGCTAAAATAGTCGAGGGCGTAGACTTATTAAATTATCACCAAAAACTTGCGAAGTTAGCAGATACATCTGAAGCTGTTTGGAAGACAGTTGATGAATATGTTGCCAATCTGATTGCCTCGGATTCAGAAGACGACAATGTTTATAAAGTAAGAATGAATTCCGATAGAAATCAAACAAATGATAGTCAGAATTGTGATTTCCCTATATAAACTATAGTAAACTTTACCCCCTCCCAAGGGTCATGAAATTTACAATTTTGGTAAAGCACCTTAAGACCCTTCCATATATGAAGTGTACATGTATTTGAATTTACCTTATTCAAGTTTTTAGAAGATTTTTTTTTTTTTTTTTTAATTTCGGTTAATTTGACGCTTTTTGGTCATGCCCATAAGCCCCTGAGGGTCAGTCAGTGCCAACATGTGCATACCATCAAGCTGCCATTCAATGCTGATACTAGTAATGTTAACAAAGCTAGAATGAATTCCGATAGAAATCAAACAAATGATAGTCAAACAGGTGATTTCCCCATATAAACTATAGTAAAGCTTACTCCCTCCCCAGGGGCAAACCCGAGACCGCATGGTCATGAAATTCAAAATTTTGGTAAAGCACCTTAAGAGTATTAATTCTGCCTTATTTAGTTCTTAAGAAGTTTCTTGAAACAGTTAGCTTCACCCTTTTTGGTCCCGCCCATAAGCCCTGGGCAGGGGCGTAGCTTCTTATACGCGGGTACGCAGCTGCGTACACATATTATTTGAAAAAAAATTCGCTAAAAATGAAGAAAGTGGCAAGTACTAGCCAAAAAAATAGATTTTTTAAAGCTAGTCAAAGTTTGATACAACGGGAAAAGTACCAACATATGTCGGATCCACAGGTACTTGGGGTCAGGAACTAAAGTTATTATGGAATTGTCTAATTTTAATTTGTAACATCATTTCATGTCTATTTATGCACCGATACAACATTGGAATCGATTATAAAGCGCTTTTTAAAAAAACACCCGTTTCTGGTTGTTATAAATATAACAACCAGAAACGGGTGTTTTTTTTTTATTTATAACAACCAGAAACGGGTGTTTTTTTTAAAAGCGCTTTATAATCGATTCCAATGTTGCATCGGTGCATAAATAGACATGAAATGATGTTACAAATTAAAATTAGACAATTCCATAATAACTTTAGTTCCTGACCCCAAGTACCTGTGGATCCGACATATGTTGGTACTTTTCCCGTTGTATCAAACTTTGACTAGCTTAAAAAAATATAACAACCAGAAACGGGTGTTTTTTTTAAAAAGCGCTTTATAATCGATTCCAATGTTGTATTGGTGCATAAATAGACATGAAATGATGTTACAAATTAAAATTAGACAAATCCATAAAAACTAGTTCCTGACCCCAAGTACCTGTGGTCGGATCCTGTTCTCGACATAACCGTTCACCAGCGGCAAGTATCTTCAAGCCTAGTCCAAAGTTAGCAAGGTGCTTAACGAGGTTCTTAGATCGTAAACGACACTACTATTATACCTCGTATACGAGAGCGTCTGCCAACTGCTATGTTTGTGCACTGCAAAGCGCACGTTTTGATCTTAGCAATTATTCATAGCTCAGCAGACCCAGTGTATGTTGCCTTTTCATCCCACTATTCTTCACAGAAGATCCCATGTATATCTGCAAGATGGTGCATGCGACACAAAATCTTGGCAGCAATAGCTAGCATTCTCCGCTTTTATTTCATCATCGCTCTGATATGTACCACTTACAGGCATGCTGCAGGACAAGTCTTTCGATTTCATCGAAGTTGTAACAGAGTGCTGTACCTTAATTCATATGTTGAAAAGAGAGACATCAATATTGACCTTGATAATGCGAAGGACCAATTAGACGCTCAAAAGAGCTAGGCTAAAACATTAAAAAAATGAGACTATTTCATGACAAATGAGCGTGTTTAATTTGCCAAAGAACTTCTTAAAATGATACAAAGACTTTTAGATAATCATGTTTTTTCCCTGGGAGAGACCCCCATACCCCTAGTCTGAGGGGGTAATTATCCCCCTTCCGTATCCATCCCCTCCTCGCGCTCCATGCTTCGGTTGGTGCCTTCAGCACCTCATCTGCGTACACATCAAATCAGGCCTAGCTACGCAACTGCTAGGGGTCAGTAAGTGCCAATATACATGTAGTTTACAACAGGCATCCCATACTAGTGTTACCGAAAATAGCATTTACAAGGTTTCAGTCAACGTTTACAGCAAAAGAGTTGTAAAAAATGATCCTACAAAAGAGGCGATTTGTACGCCCGTCGACAGACTGAGAATTAAGTTCAATCTTTGGGAAAAAAAGGGTACATGTAATGCAGTCTTGATTATCATACGTGAGGGTTATAGAATCCCGTTTCGAGATATTCCACCGGCTACTATTTTAAATTCAAAAGCTGTTACGTTTGAAATGTATATCTGAAGTGGCATCGGCCACTCACTGTAGCGTATATTTAGAGTGTACTAGGCCATATAGAAATTTCCCCCGAGCACCGTAAATGTTTGGGTTTTCTGCATATGTAGTTAATGAAACATTTGGTTTAGTTTGGTTTATTTTGTTTAACGTCCTATTAACAGCTATAGGTCATTTAAGGACGGCCTCCCGTGCGTGCGACATGCATGCGTGTGGTGAGTGCGTATGTGTGTTTTGGGAAGCTGCAGTATGTTCGTGTTAAGTCTCCTTGTGATAGGCCGCAACTTTAATGAAACAATGACACATATTATGATTTCAACGTTCTACTATTCGGTAACACTACGGTATGTTCGTTTTTACAAAGGTGTTGAGAGAGGTCGTAAAGCACGTGCGTTCAAAAGGTTACAACTTAGTCATGTATTTAAATGACAGTATTGGAGGTCAGGTGACAGAATGCGGGGCCAGCAAAGGCGAGCAGGTGTTGCACATACATGACAATATATCATGACATATCAAAATGAAAAGGAATTCGTCCTCTAAATCACATTTGTTTCACATTCTGTTTCTATGATAACACCATAATGTCTACTGAATTCAACATTTATAGTTCACGTAAAATTGGATATACATACTTAAATATACATAAACAATAGGTTACACATTAATGATAGGCACTATTCTACATAAACTTTAGGTTACAATGGGTTTTTTTAATTACAGGCTGCTGAGGGAGGGTTCCAGAAACTCACAGACGTTGCAAAGAGGGAACGCTTGTTTTGACCCAAAATCGTCTATCAATTACGTCTAACATCCCCAATCAAATGCCGGTAGATTCTGTCTCAAATGCGATAGTATCAAAATTTACAACTGAACCCTCATTTAAGTCAACGAAATCATCTGCTGATGGCGATTGTTTATTCAACGCGGTATCGATTTTATCAGTCGGAAGTGAGCATTTATCAATGCAATTGAGGTATAGAACTTGGTTAGAGATGATCACCAATAGAGAGGTAGTGTTAAACCATCCTCAGCGTAGCAGTTTTGCATTGCTGTCTCCAAACTATGAGGAAGCATGCTTGAGTTGTACCGGTGACAAAAATGCATATTCCAGCATGTGGACAATGTTAGCATTGCCTAATATAATACAAGTGCCTATACAGTCAGTATACCCGTTTGTCAACGGCGCCAAAGACTTTGCAGCGGTAAATCTAAACACTACTTTTGCAAGCAATCCTAAGCGAATCCTTCCTTTACTACCCCCGTAGTCAAAGTTATGTGGACCAGCTTACAACCACCCGTAAAAGGGCGTTTTTGGACCCCAAATCACTTCGTCCCCTTAGTCCCTCAAACCATGACTCCGTCCCAAACACAAGAACAGGTTAGGCATATTCGAAAACCTACTGTGACTATCAAACCAGACAATTTTCCAACAGCAACTCCAGACCAATCCCCAAAACTAACTAAACCGACCAATCGCCAATCTGACAGTTTTCGAACATCGACCCCAGATCATTCTCCTGAAACCAAACGCTTAAATGACACATTTGACCGTCCCAGAAAGAAACCTAAAATTCAAAGTCCTATATCTATTAATTCAGACTCCACCAACATGTATGGGGTATTGTCTTCCTTGTCAAGTAACAATGACACTGATGAAGATGACAGACATTTTGATGACGATGACACATATGTTCCATCTAAATCAAACAGAACATTCTCCCTTCCACCGAAAAGGCAACGACTCTCCGACAGCTCTTTATCAGATTATTCGAACCTAGGAACGATTTAGAAATCTCTTCTGAAATACAAAACCATTACAGAGTAGATGAAAATCAAAACAGTTAATAAAGACCGAATTTTATGGATATTAATGAATAGCGAGGAAATTTTAGAAGTGTTCAGGGATTTTTTTAAAGCTTAATCAAGATAATGTGGAGAGAGAAATCAGAAGTACATCTAAGACTGACACTAAAGCTTTCTGGAATATTCTAGTAAAACAGGGTATAGATATGGACACAGAACTTTTTTTATCAGTACTTTAACAAGAGGCCCATGGGCCTTAACGGTCACATGAGTTTTAAAATATTTCTGCATTTGACCCTGCCCACCAGCCCCTGGGGGCCAATAACTGCATACCAGCAAAATGTCTTCCAAAACTGCCAATTCCAATAGAAATGACACAAATGATAGTCAAAAAAATGATTTTTTTATATAAAAAAAACAGGTAAGGGCACCTCCTCCAAAGGGGCAAACATGAGACCCCAGGGCCATACAAATTTTGGTACATACTAACAAACTATCATCCCATGCTGATAATATTAACCAAGTTAGAATGAATTCCAACAGAAATGAAACAAATGATAGTCAAAAATGTGATTTTCCTATATAAATTATAGTAAAGTTGACCCCCTCCCCAGGGGCAAACATGAGACCCCAGGTTCATGAAATTCACAATTTTGGTAAAGCACCTTAAGACCTTTCTATTAGACTGGCCACCATACCCTAATTTTTTTTTAAGAATTGCCAAGCTAAATTCTAATACCAGATTATCTGCCCCTAGTTTGAAACTTAGGGTCTGGTCAACCCATATACATTACCGTGACTGTATTGATTTGATCCAGTGATTAAGATGTGGTAAGAGTGGGATCTGGGGCAATTTTTATTACCCTGGACTCCCAGCTGGAGTGGAGGGGGAAGGGGGAGGGCAGGGCAGCGGGTTCTGTTTTCATGTGTACACAGTGATCTTGACTAGACACTACAAGGTCAGTTATGTTATATCTGAATTGAACATGGATGAAGCTATCACGAATTCCCCGAGAAGGCTTAATTACACATATATTCGACCAAACCAAGAAAAAGTTGTCAAAGCATACTTGTCTGGAAAGTGGAAGTGGGAAAATTTTGACTTTTGAGATTGCACCTTTTGCTTTTAAAAGTTATGCTAATTGTCTAGATGCACTTTCAACTGTGATTGTTGTATCACCATTAATAGCACTGATGAAATATCAAGCCGAGAGTATTTCCAAGAAGAATATCAAAGCAGTTTATATACAAGATATACCTGATGGTGTAACGGTGCAAGATATTCATGAAGGGAAGTGTGACATCATTTTTGCAAGTCCATAGTCACTCCTTGGGGATCAGCGATCATTATTAACAGATGTGTCCAATTCAGGGGCATGAAAGCTGTAGACGAGGCACATTGCATTCACAAATTGTAAGTACCATTACAATTCACAACTACAGTATTTCACAATAATGTACTCTCAAAATATTAAACCTTGTATTTATTGATTATTCTGTTGATTTTCAAATTCTAAAAGTAGTTTATCAATTGAAATAATTTGTTATGGACGGTATTATGCAAGAGATGAACTCTGTACATGTAGTTTATATACAGTTTTTATTTTTTGTCATGACAAAGAGCCTGTTAATCTATATCTGATTTATTTTGTAAGTGGTGTGAGAACATTCATCTGATAGGATTGTGTTAGTACATGCTTGTAAGATGAAAAAATAAATTTCAAAGGACACATCTTGTTAATTTCACTTTTATTTCATTAGTGAATTAAACGGTTTGATATATGTTTTACATTAAAATAGCACTGCAATACACGTAAAAAAAACTTCAGCTAATACACATTTGCCATAACATATCAAATGAATGTTAATCTTAGAATGAATATTTGCTATCAGAATTATTTTAAAGATAAATTGATGCAAATACAATCCACGAAAAATGTACTTTGCCGTCACTTCATCTCAAATTTAAAAGTGAATTGATTTATAATTTGGGACAATTTTAATGATATTTTGAAGAAAAAACAGAAAACAAACAAACACAACCAAAACTACAAAAAAAATGAAAAATAAATTAGACCAAAATGATATCCCTAAAATTACCACTTAATATTAAATACTTTTATCAATTTTGAACACCTAAAATTGCCAAATACTATCATATCTATTATCTATTACAATGTTGCACCGCTATGACCAGCTAGTACATAATTAATGATGATATTATAGAAATTATGTTGGGGGAGGGTGTCAAAGTCACCTTTCACCTATTTTAGGTGTTCATATTGCCTTTCTATGTTTTTGACGTTTTGCAATGAAGGTGAACATTTGTTGTATTTCATTTACAGTGGTAAATCAGAAAACCAACGGAAACAGCAAGCTTACAGGCCTGCATACGGTAATTTAGGAGAAATCCGATCCTTAATAAAAAGGGACATCCCGGTCATTGCACTTACAGCGACAGCAACAGAGGCCACAAGGGAAACTATAATACAGGAAATGTGTATGAAAAATTGTGAACAAATTATAGTAAGTTCTAATAAACCAAACATCAAGTACTCAGTTGAAAGTATGGGCAGCGATATTTTTCAGAACTTTCAATGGCTGCTTGATCTTCTGTTAAACAAAGGAAGCTCCTGTCCACGTATAATAGTTTTCTTTCGACAGATCAGACATCTTGCTGAAGTGTTTGAGTTCCTTCAAATCCATTTGCAGGAAAAACAATATGCCATGAAAGACAATCAGGTAAACAGCTTTAGAAACAGAATATTTGCAATGTTCCATTTGACAACCTGCGACAAAATTAAAGCAGACGTGTGTTCACCCTTCAGAGATGAGAATGGACTGATTCGAGTTGTTCTCTGTTCAACATCTTTCAGCATGGGACTTGATGTAAAAGGAGTCAACACTGTGATACATTATGGCCCATCAAATGACACCGACAACTACCTTCAAGAGTCGGGCCGAGCTGGCCGGGATCCAGACATAGATTGCAATGCAGTTCTGATGAAACACAGATACAGCATGAACAGTGTTAATATAAGTTCATCAATGAAACAGTATGTGACTACTGTTACCTGTCGAAGAAAACGGTTGATGTCACCATTTGTAACTGAAGATACAGACCTGACTGTGGAGCCACTTCACAAATGCTGTGACAATTGCACACGCCTATGTAGATGTCAATGTAGTTGTTCTGACAAATGTTCATGTGTTGGTCCTGTATGCAATGGTGATGAGTCTAGTATTCTAAAGGCTATCCGTCTATCAATGACCAAACCTCAGTCTGATGAAGATTCCAATGATAGTGATGAGGAGTTAGAGAAAGCCCCAAATAGTTTCTGACTCTGAAGATTCACTTTAAGGTGAAGTGTGTCCCAAATATCAGTTTAATATTTACATTAGAAATCATTGTAAATACAGATCTAAGTCATTTCTGTAATAATATCCAAAACAATGCAAAAATGTGTTTTACAATAATTCGTGTTTGAAAAATAAAATCATTACAGAAAATGAGACATCCATAAATGTGGCACACTCTACCTTAATCAGTCTGGTGTTGGGTAAAAATGTTTAGCAGAAAACTTGCGTAAAGATTGGCTTATCCAGTCTCTTACAGCATCCATGTCAAGTGTACTGAAGGGATTGGATTTAATTTCTGGAAATGCATCATGTCTTCTTCCATGAATGTTATCATATACATTCTGTTGTAGTAGCTGCATGACGATAACATTGACATCTTGTGCAAGATCTGCTTTCTTGTGTACACCAGAGGGGCTGTGTGTCTCCGTCTCCTTGTCAAAGTTCTTGACAATAAAATGTGTTGCCAAAGCACTTCTGCTAACTCTTGATATTGTTTTATCTGTGAACACGCCGCGGAAACTGTGTGCCTCATCCTTAAACACTTTGTTGCAGTGCTCCAGATCTAAATCATTTGGAAGATTGGAGTCAATTTTTCGACGGTGGTTAACAGTCCGGTTCCAGACTAGTCGGTGTGCCAATCTTGGAGACAATAAAATCTTTGATTGACATATGGTTTCCAATATTCCAAAGGCATACTTCGGACATCCAGACAGTTTGTACAGCAGACACAAATACTGGTTAACGAGCATCATATGAGCACAATCACCCATGGAAATAGCATCATTATGGTTTCTTTGCAGAAGCCCAATAAGAAGGACACGTTTTGTGTAATTGAGAATATGGTCTTCATCTTGTGTTGATATTGAAGTTGTAGGTTCTGAGTTTGTTTCAAAGCGGGGGTCAGGGTGATCGTGTATTTTGTGTTCATGTTTTCGCAGTCCTTGTCCTTGTGTATACTTTTTGCCACAGTATCTGCACACATAGTCATTTGATTGTGGTCCGTAATCTGGAATGCCAGATATTTCCAAGTCCAAATAGTGTTTAAGAAATGAATTGGCATGATGGAGCAAGTATTTGTTCATCTCTGATGTGTCACCCATCGGTCCTTCATATATGTTTTTTGTCGGTGCTGTTGATATGGAATTCATTCCGAAATATTTCAGGGCCCCTGCTACTAGATACGCATCTGTAAACTTCTCTGCCATAGCTGATGATGCATAGAAGTTTCCGGATGGATCAGCGGATACATTTCTGGAATCTGTGATGTTCCGCGCTGCATATAGCGTTCCTATATCTCTTGAGGAGGCTGGCGAATATAGCATGTGCCACATTACCTATGAACAGATAAAAAAGATAAATGACAACATAATTATAAAATCCACAAATTCAAAATTTCTAGTTGTACTAAGATATCTTAATTACTGTATTGTACATGCCTTACCATCAGTGATATATATCACATAGAAGTGATTTCTTGCATAATAATGAATAAACTATTGAAGCTATAATTTCTTGTTTGTTTCTTTCTAAATTCATATACTGAAATCTCATGCTAGTGTTTTATAATGTACATGTAGTTTATGTAGAAATTATAATTACTTCAAGAAGCTCTGCTTGGTTGTGAAATTCTTCCATTTTCGGCACAAGACCTTCAAGTCTGTTGTATGGGGTATCTTGATCTCGATGAGACATCTGGGCTTGTTTGTGCCTCTCAAACGTGAGGTAGTCAGCACCACTCAAAATTTTGACTGGGCCTGAATTTGCACCTGCACTGCTGGGTACATATTTGTTGAGGAATTGGCAGATATCAACCATTTCATCATGTTTCGCTTCATTTTTCTTCAAAACACCCATATTTACCTGTGCTCAAAATAAAAACAATAACGTATATATAAGTTATAAAAAGCATAAGAACTTTTTTGTTATTTGATTTCATATACATATTCTGACCATCCATTCCATTCGAAATTATTGACAGTACATTATTGATATAATTTAAATAAGCTGAAACTTACCCTTTTGGTTTTAGTTTTGGTTTCCTCAATAAATGGATGCATGATGAAATCTGGTAGTCCAGCTGTGAATGGGGTAAAATATGGTATATACTTTCCCCAAGTTTTAGCCACAAGAAATGAGAAGTTCTCAAACATGATCTGTTTGTCTGTCTCGCTGGGGATCACTTGGGAAATGCAGCCTTGTTGGCGTTCTGCAGAGGGAATGAATCGTCAAAATTGTTGCCACTGACTCGGTTTTCATATGCACACATTTGGTACATATGCTGATCTTTGTGTTTGTTTGTGACTGTCATATGCCTCACTTTGGTTACCATGTCAACATTGTCCCCAACGAAATAATAAACGTTGTGCATTGTTGTGCGTAGGTCTCTCAACTCAATATGGCGATCTTCTTTTTCAAACACTAAGTCAAGTCTACAGCAAGACAATGCTGCCAAGAACAGAGCTCAGTGTCCCAAAGCCCGGCTAGCTTGTCTGCAAACGAAATTGTTGTTTGGTAAGAATGGCAATCTCCTGTCGATTGGAGGCGTTGAAACCCACTCTTCTTCAGTCCGAATTTCAAAAGCACTGCATCCTGAACGTGCCGCAATGCATTCATGTCTATGTTGTAAATACTCAATAATTTGCATCCAGCAGACACTTGGGCAGCAAGGACATCTGATGTCGTTTTCCTTTGGTTCCGTGCCTTTGATTTGGGGTTGATGGAGCATTGCTGCACAAAACGATAAAACAGGTTTTTTTTTTTTTTTTTTATCAGACAATCACAAAATTTAATGGGCACAACTAAGGACCAAGGGAAACCCACATGTGAAGTTTGAGAAATATCCCTGAAGTACTTTTCAAGAAATAGCGATAACATTTCAATTGTCAAAATCCAAGATGGTTGCCTGTCAGCCATCTTGTGTTCCCGCTCAGATTCAAAATTTAATGGGCACAACTATGGATCAAGAAATACCAACAAAATTTGAGAGATTCAGAAAAATCCTTCTGAGAATATACAAAACTTCAATAGTCCAAATTGAACATGACCAACTGTTAATTGATGAATCAGATTTTTAAGTTATGCCTTTAAGTAGAAAGACTTACCTGTTCATCATTCTTTGCATTTTCAGCTCCAAAAAGAACTTTCCGTCTATTGGTGGGGGGTCCAGCTGTTTCTGGTAGACGTTTCGTTGTTTGTCGACCATGGGTTATTTAAGAAATAATTAACGATGATTCGTGTATTATTGCAGGATATACAACGAGGACGAGGATATTTTGCAATTAAATTAATAACGAAGGCCGCAGGCCTGAGTTATTAATTAAAATTGCAAAATATCCGAGTCCGAGTTGTATATCCTGCAACAATACACGAGTCAAAGTTGATTATTTCTATTCTACCATGTACTGTTTAGTTCTGAGATCGACCTCTTTCTAATAGAAAAACAGCAAAGAAACCCCGGAAAAACCTTGTAATTTATTTCTTTAGTATTGTATTATTTGTTGATGAAATATACAGGCAATACAGTACTACGATCAAGAGCATCTATCATATGGCATTGATTTTGAAAATTTAAAAAAAAAAGATAAAAAAAAGGGGGGGGGGGGGGGGGGGGGGGGGGCCTCCGTAGGATTCGAACTCGCGTCGTGATAAAAAATATACTGAAAGACTAACCCATTAGCCCACTCGGCTATAGTAACCTTTTATGAAACGGGTGAATATTAGATATTTAAAATTGTAACAGCCGTGACTCACGACCGTGTATTATTGGCACGAGCGTGGGTTATTGGAAAATAATACATGGTTTTAAACCAATCAAAACTGGCGTTACATAGCAAACATGGTAGAATTAAGTTTTTCTCGTGTTGACACATATGTTTCTTTGAATCGATTAATTGACTGATCAATTGTTGTCAATTTACGAATACATCGACGGCAGCATACATCACTATGTCCTTCTGATGAAATTGTAATTTGAAGTATTTTTTCAACTAAAAAGAAGTATTCTGTCTTTTCACCTTTGATTGTTACCAGCTTTTGTCGTTCTTTTACATTTTCAATTTTCTCTCCACACAAAACACAAGTAGTTTGTTTTGTTTACGGATTTAAAACAATAGACACTGACGTTTTTGTTAGAGTTTTATCCATTTAAATGCAACCATGTCTGTAATTTAGAGAATGATTTGAACACCACGAGGATTGCACACAGAATGGTTAGGAATATATGTATGCAACTTACTGGTAGTACAGCCATCTTATGCAACCTGTTACTTATTGTAACTTTTAACATCAAAGATAATCAGAGAACTTCAACCTCTAAGTTCAATGGTTTCTCATTTATTATTTCCAGTTTACTCCAGCTTTTTTATCAGTAAAGGGAGTGGGATAAATAGCGTGTCATCAGATAAGACACTGACCAGTGGTGTTAATGAGGGGCGTAATGTTCTTACGGCCGAGACTAATTCTCCTGCTGAGTGGTTTTACAGGCAGCCAGACCTGAGTATCAAATTACAAACTTCATCCGCATTTGACCAGTCTCTAGAATCAGACATATCCTAGGGATCAAAATCATAAAGCTCAATTTTATTTATAATTTTAATATTCTAGAGACAGTGGGCCAGTCTACCTTTCTATCTGTAAAGAGTATTTGATTCTACCACATCTGGAAGTTGAGAAGAAGATTTTTGAAATTTTAGTCAATTTGACCCTTTTTGGCCCCACCCATCAGCCCCTTGGGGTCGGTCAAGGCCAACATGTCCATACCATTAAACTGTCATCCCATGCTGATAATGTTAACCAAGTTAGAATGAATTCCAATAGAAATGAAACAAATGATAGTCAAAAATGTGATTTTCCTATATAAACTATAGCAAAGTTGACTCCCTCCCCAGGGGCATGAAATTCACAATTTTGGTAAAGCACCTTAAGACCTTTCTATCTGTGAAGAGTATTTGATTCTGCCATATCTGAAAGTTAAGATGAAGATTTTTGAAATTTTAGTCAATTTATAATTCACAATTTTGGTTGACCGTTGACCATGGAAGCTTCCTGCCAAATTTCATTCAATTTGGTTCAGCGGTTTTGGAGAAGAAGTTGAAAATGTAAATTGTTTAGGGACGGACGGCGGACAAAATGCGATTAGAATAGGTCACTTGAGACTTTGTCTCAGGTGACCTAAAAATCTTAACACATGTGCCAACATAAATGGTCGTGATGATGGATCAGAAATAGGGGATAATGGCGAGATTTGTGTAGAAGAAATTAGTGGAGTGATTAAAAAGCTCATAAACAACAAAGCGATCGCCGCTGTGAGGAAGGCTTTGGGTTCTGTCCCCTGGCCGAGACATACCCGAGTCTTTAAAAATGGTAGTTGCTACTCCTGCTTAGCGCTCAGCATATTAGGGGTGGGACGACTGGTTCGCCCGTTGTCAGTATAATGTGACCGGGCGGGGTGTGCTGCTGGGTGTCTTCGGCAATATGCTTCAGTGAGGTAGCACTATAAATCGGCAAAAGTTCCGGCCTATCACAAGGAGACATAACACGAACATACTGCAGCCTCCCAAAACACACGCGCACTCGCCACACGCATGCATGTCGCACGCACAGGAGGCCGTCCTTAAATGACCTTAGCTGTTAATAGGACGTTTAACAAAATAAACCAAACCAAACCAATTAAAGATGGTTCATTTGCCTCTACATAAAGGCTCTGCGCTGGTGTTGTTCGGAAAGCACCAAGTGCTAGACGTTATCATTGGTTATGGATAGGATCCAACATCTGCAGGTAAGAATTGCGTGCCGATCCATAAACGATGGAGTCATAGTCGAGTTTTGATCGAATAAGTGCCTTATAAAGGCGCAGGAGCATTTCACGGTCTGCACCCCAGTCAGTATGGGATTGAACGCGTAAAATGTTCATTGCCTTTGAGCACTTATCCTGCAGGTAGGGCGTAAGAATTGTACCTGCTGCCCCCATTGCATGATCGTAAGAGGCGACTAAATTTGGGATCTTATCTTTTCTCTTCTTTCTGAACAACTTTCTTCTTCCTAATGTCTCCCTTGACAATGCCTCACTTTTGGCCTTTTGTTGAGCGTTCGCCCCTGTGAGGAAGGCTTTGAGCTCTATCCCCTGGCCGAGACATACCAGAGTCTTTAAAAATGGCAGTTGCTACTCCTGCTTAGCGCTCAGCATATAAGGAGATGGACGACTGGTTCACCCGTTGTCAGTATAATGTGACCGGGTGGGGTGTGCTGCTGGGTGTCTTCGGCAGTATGCTCCAGTGAGGTAGCACTATAAATCGGCAAAAGTTCTGGCCTTAACACGAAAATACCGCAGCCTCCCACAACACACATACGCACTCAACACACGCATGCATGTCGCACGCACGGGAGGCCGTCCTTAAATGACCTTAGCTGTTAATAGGACGTTAAACAAAATAAACCAAACCAAACCAAATTTAGGTGTTTAATATGTGGAACAAAGGAAAGTTTCGAATCGAAAATTAGTCAGAGGAATTTAGTCTGCTCGACAACTGGAATTTAATGTTAGATCTGGATCATTATGTGGTTTTCGTTTTTGGCAGAAGTGTATGCAGACAGTTTTTGATCTGGAAAATTTGAAGCCGTTTTCATCTGCTCATGTTTGTAGTTTGCCTAAACATTGTTAAAGTTGGCGTTCTATCGTGTGCATGTTCTTCGACCTATAGCAGATCAAGAAGTTATCAACGAATAGAGACCCTTCAGCTGACTAACCGAGACATTTAGTTATACTGTTGATTTTCAGACCGAAAAGAGTTACGGAAAAGATCCCACCCTGAGGGACTCCCATTTCCTATTTCGGAATAAGTTGAGCCAAAGCGAACTTTAAAATGTCTGTCAGATATGTAATTTGAAATGAATTTTGGGAGATTCCCACGTACACCAATTTCATGCAGGTCTTTCATAATACCATATTGCCATGTAGTAATCGTATGCTTTTTCAAGATCAAAGAACACAGCAACAAGATGTTCCTTCTTTGCGAAAGCTTCTCGAATGAAGGTTTCTAATCTGACTAGATGGACTATCGTTCCTCTGCGGTTTCTGAATCTGCTTTGGAGTGGACTCAAAATATTATTGGATTCAAGGAACTAAGCCAGTCTAGTGTTTATCATCCGTTCAAGTGTTTTACAAATGCAGCTCGTTAGAGAGATTGAACGGTAATTATTTGGTTCATTAGCGTCCTTGCCAGGTTTTGGAATAGGAACAAGGCATCGCAAACGATACAAATCCCCTCGCGTGCTAACACATGAACTCTGACGCAAAATGGGGGGTGGGGTTATTGCAGGACATTGAAATAACATCAGTTGTCATTTGCACTGAACTGCAATAGACATGGATGGGCTTATTATCAGGCATGGGCTCATTGCCAGATAAATATGATATATATTGTTATGCATTCAAGAGTATCTGGTTACGCATCACACTAGCAACTTCATTTCCTGATAGTTATAATAATTATGTGTGTATCTAAATGCATATATCCGAGGTATTCCCATGCTGGACCCATATACGAAGTTCGGTCCGGATCCGTTCAGAAATGAAGTCGCAAGAGTGCTGACAAATATTTTCTATAAATAGTAACGGTGACCTTAACCTTGACCTTGGCACCCTGAAACACGAACTCGTTCGAGGTATTCCCATGCTGGACCCATATATGAAGTTTGGTCAGGATCCGTTCAAAAATGAAGTCGCAAGAGCGCTGACAAAGATTTTCTATAAATAGTAACGCTGACCTTGACCTTGGCACCCTGAAACACGAACTCGTTCGAGGTATTCCCATGCTGGACCCATATATGAAGTTTGGTCAGGATCCGTTCAGAAATGAAGTTGCAAGAGTGCTGACAAAGATTTTCTATAAATAGTAACGGTGACCTTGACCTTGGCACCCTGAAACACGAACTCGTTCGAGGTATTCCCATGCTGGACCCATATATGAAGTTTGGTCAGAATCCGTTCAAAAATGAAGTCGCAAGAGCGCTGACAAAAAGTGAACATACGTACGTACGTACGCTATATCCCCTCCCCGAATTTCGTCGCGAGGGGATAATAATTGTAGATTCCTTCCAAGACTCTAGGATCTTTCGGAAGCGTATACTTGATTAAAAATATATAAGAGACATCGTAATGATGATTCTGGTAAATGTTTCAGGAATTGGTACGGAATTTCATCTGGCCAAGCTGCTGAATCGTTTGACCTTTTTGGCGATTCAAGCAACTCCGGGAGATCGAAAGGCTTGTTGTAACTTTCTGTGTTGGATGATTTTAAGTTAAGACGTTTCTTTTCTTTCTCTTTTTTGAAAGATTGGAATTTTTTGGAGTGATTTTTGGCGGATGAGTTCTGGGCTTTATTTTTGGCAAATGCATTTGCAATTTCAGATGTAGAAGAGGAAATTTGGTTATTGTTGATAAGATGGGATGCTGGTGCTGTTTTTCGTATCTGATCCCATATCTTTTTAGATGATGTGTTTGAAGATATTTTAGAAATGTATTCCTTCCAGCTATTCTTTTTGTCGGATTTAATAGATCTCCGAGCTTTCGCCCTCCAAATTTTAAAATTATTTTAATATTCAGTGGTAGGGGAAGTCAAGAATCGTCTTAAGAGCTGCCTTTCGGCCGGATCTATTGATAAAAAGATTCTTCAGATAAAAGGAACTTTTAGGTTTTGGAACGGACTTTGGTATCATTTTTGTGGCAATAGAAGTAATCGTTTCAGTGAATGTTTTAATTGGGTCATCGAGGTTTTGGTTTGGTTTGGTTTATTTTGTTTAACGTCATATTAACAGCTAAGGTCATTTAAGGACGGCCTCCCGTGCGTGCGACATACATGCGTGTTGTGAGTGCGTATGTGTGTTTGGGAGGCTGCGGTATGTTCGTGTTCAGTCTCCTTGTAATAGGCCGGAACTTTTGCCGATTTATAGTGCTACCTCACTGGAGCATACTGCCGAAGACGCCAAGCAGCACACTCCACCCGGTCACATTATACTGACAACGTGCGAACCAGTCGTCCCACTCCAAATCATCGAGGTTAGTAAAATTTTCTACAGTAAGCTCCTCGTTGCACAGGTGTTGGAATTGGGCCCAATCTGGTTTGTGCACATTCCATCGAGGAAGTGGTTTATCAAGAGGGGTCCCAATATTCTTTTTAAAAAATACGGACGTGGTCACTCCCACATAGATAATCATTTACCCTACAATCGAGTAAAATGGATGGATGGCATAATGATAGGTCTATGTGGGTACGAGAGCCCGTAGCAGGGTGTAGATATGTTGGGGTATTATTGTTTAAAAGATACAGGTTGTTTTTATCTATAAATTCCTCAATACGTCTTCCTCTCTCATCTGTGTTCGGGGATCCCCACAGGCTGTTATACCCGTTAAAATCTCCGAGAATTATGTATGGTGCTGGGATATGCGAGACGAGAATATTAAGTTGCTGACAAGTGAAAGCAATATTAGGAAGAAGATAAATTGAACAGACAGTTACTTGTCTGTGTCAAACTGTAAATTTGTGTTTAACGTGATAATTCTGTGAGGAATATATTTATGGACAGCTACATCTGCGCCACCTGTTTCATACCGTTGCGATGCTATTGTAGAATGAGAAATTTCCAAAAGTAATTTGGTTTTGTAGCATGACCTCCTGCATGCAAAAAAAAGGCAGGTCTAAATTCTTTCGATAGATTTTGAAACTCTTCTATATTTGCCCTTAGTCCCAGTATGTTCCATTGTATAATAGAATTGTTCGTATTGCTGACCACTATCCAGGTTCGTGATGGACGCTCTTTGAACTGTCAGGACTACTAGGTGTAGGTTGTCTGCTAACAGCAGCATTGCTGTCACCAATTTGGTTTGGTTTGGTTTATTTAGTTTAACGTCCTATTAACAGCTAAGGTCATTTAAGGACGGCCTCCCGTAAACTCACTGTCGTCCGCAAGAACGTCGTACCTGTTATGACCATGGATAGGGTCATCTGAGCATTTGCTTTTGTTTAAGGAAGGTAATCTGTGCAGTTTTACCTGGTCTTGAGGTGGTGTGGTTGCTGGTCGTTAATTGGTGTTACCAGCAATCTTATTAAGGTCTGACGGCTGTGATACAGTCCGTCTGTGGTGGGTGACCCTCGGCTTCGATGTTTGTGTTATCTGGCGTGCAGGTACATGTGCTGGATGTGCTGGGATATTTGTTTTGATAGTTGCCTTTCGTCTGGCTGGGAAGGTCTTACTAATGGCGAAGTGCTCTTAGACGCTACCCTACCTGACTTGAAACGGGATGCCAAACCGAAAAGAATCCTATCTTTCCTTTCGTCTATCAAAGGTGGTACCGCCGCACCCAAAGCTGGCTTATCAAAGTAAGCTTGTACTTTTGCATCGTTGACTGTTATTTGATGCCGTTGTGTTTTTGATTTTGTTTTTGATGTATAGGACAACGCAGCAGGGTCATTACTCTCGACCGCTTTCCTGGCGTCAGGGAAGGAACTGTTGCGGGTATACTTTACCCGCAGAACTTCCCTCTCCTTCTTCCAGGAAAGACAGTCTCGAGAGGAGGCTGCATGGTTGCCCTTGCAATTGACACATTGTTTGCCGGCGATATCGCAACTATCAGCGTCGTTATGTCCCTCTCGTTCGCAGTGTTCACAAACCTCTCTCCGCCTGTATCTGACCTCATGATGGCCGTATCTCTGGCATTTACGGCATCGTAGAGGATTCGGTATGTCGGGCGAGACGTTACATCTAATGTAACCTACCATTACCGATGGAGGAAGGTTTGGCACTGCGAACTTGAGGACAAACGTATTTGTTTTTACTGTTTGGCGTTTTATTTTGATCCGCCTTACCACTGAGATCGGGATATTCTCTGATTTGAAATAGTGCAGAATCTCTGCGTCAGTGTCGTTCTGCAAGGCAGGGCATCTGATTACCCCCTTGCTGAAGTTAAGGGACTGATGGGCCCTAACATGGACACTGATCCCAGAGAACTCTGACAATTTCAGGAGATTATCCGCCTGCTGCTTGCGGAAGACCTCAACAAGGAGGTCTCCCGATCTCAAGGGCTAGACGGGTTTGGCAGTACCAATGCATCCTTTGATAGTTTTCTGGATGATAATGGGCGATAGCGATATTTTTTCCCCAGTCTCCTTCGCCGATATAAGGAGATACTGAGGGAATGTCGTATCGGAAGTTGTGTTGTATAGGTTATTCTCATTTTGGGGTTTTGGGTTTAATTTAGACATATTAAGTAGGTATGTGATTCATTACTCGTGCCCCTACCCTCCTCGCAGCCCAACAAGGGGACACTGCTTGAGGCGCGGCTCTCCAGCGCCGAAGTGTCAGGGTTACAACGAGTAATATACTCGAGAAAGAATACGATTTTATCTGTGCGAAAACTGTTAATATCTCGCGATTGACCCTAAGCCACCGCCCTCTAGATATTAAATATCCCGGGCTCGGCGTGACCAGCCGATTGATATTACAGGGCCCGTACTATCTCTCGTCTATCTGGAGTCCGAAGCTAAAGTGATGTGTTTCAACCACCAGGATCATCTTTCCCCAGATTACGAGATGCAACCCACGACAAACAGGTTGGCTCAAATTGGAGCTGCTGTGAAAGCCTTCTGCTACACTAATACCCAGCGCACACCAATAATACCCCCCGAAACAATCGATGTGGGCAGAGCACCAGTGTATCCAGTCTCGGAACGTGGACCCAGCTTTCATGCAGACCTAATCGAATGATGGATATTCGAGCTGGTGGTCGTGGACGAAGTCAATCAGGTATCTCTCGTACCTCTACAAAATTCAAATGTGGTGTTCACAATGAACATCACGTCAAATTTCTGTTTTGGTGTTTGCAGTGAACGCCACATACGATGATGTCAAAACGAAAGTAAAATTATAATATCCAAGACAATTTGATTTAAAAAGTTGAATTATAACTACTAGCAAATATTGATAACAAAAAAAGACACAGAAACAAATTTCTTCATGTACCGTATCACAATACCCGGAGAAAACTTCGATCCACATGCAGGTATGACGAGCACGACATGAAAATATATCTGCTTCCGATGATCAAATCGACGCTTAAATGCTAATGAATAATAACACAAGTCGCAGAGCTTGGCTCACGTTTAATCGCGGTAAACTCTAAAACGTTCAAACTACTCGCAATTATGTTATGTTTTGTTTATCGGTTCGTTTTGGCTATCGCGAGGGGAGGGGGGGGGGGGGGGGGTGTAACTCTAAAATAAGATTGGAGTAAAATCGCGGGGAAAATGTAGTGTGGTGAAGGGAGAAAAAATGCATCAGCACAAACAATTCGACAGCTTTAAAGAAGCTGTCGATAACATCAGGAATTATGAGCTGGAAACTGATTCGCAGTTCGTAGTACATCGGGCTACCAAACACTTTAATAAGTCGTGCAAGTATGTAACCATTGCATAACATCCTAATTTCAGCACAGTAACACCAGATACCTAATCAGGCATGTGGAACGCCACGGCTGTCTTATGTTTAGTGTGTTTATTAACATTTTGTTGATCCGAAGTTCTACATTGTTGAATTAACACGTCATGATGTTGAGTTGATCATGACATGCCTTGATATTAGGTTGATATATGTCATGTTTGGTTATTATGCTATTATCTTATGTTCATAAATAAAAGGCCTTTGATCAATCCTGACAGCCTGATGACACACAGGTGGCCCACAGAGATCATGGATGCACCATTCAATTCTTCGTCCATTTTGACTGCACGTATTGTTTTTCTGTGGTCGACAATCAAGGTTGCCCAACCTTATTATTGATATAGATGGAAGGCAACTTCACTTAATGTTCTGTATATTAGTTCGTATAGAGGGAAAGTAATTGGTTTGGTTTGGTTTATTTTGTTTAACGTCCTATTAACAGCTCACGTCATTTAAGGACGGCCTATCGTGCGTGCGACATGTATGCGTGTGGTGAGTGCGTATGTGCGTTTTGGGAGGCTGCAGTATGTTTGTGTGAAGTCTCCTTGTGGTAGGCCGACACCCAGCAGCACACCCCACCCGGTCACATTATACTATTTAACACTTTGTTTCATATGAAATTATGTCATACAAGATCAAGATTTGTTTTAAAATGTTTTGTTAGGTAATCTGTGTGTAATTTCAATGTTGCATTAATGAATCGAAGCATTTTTGAAAATGTTTTGCCTTGAGAGAGGTAGTGTACCTGCTGGAACACTGTATCCTGATATAAGACTTTATATGATTTCTAGGTTGAATCAGATCATGTTTATTCAAAGAGCAAGAGAAGGAAACAGAATCGCCCTTGTACAATCAAAATACAAGAAGTTGTATGCTTTGAGGGACTAGAGGTACAGTACCTTTTCATAACTATCCATATTTGGCATTATTGAGTGAATATAAATTTGCCAATATAAATACCACCTTTGTTTCAAGTGCATGTACTGTTGGATACTCTGAATATATAAGTCTATGAACACCAAAGACACTACAACTGATGTTTTGGTTTTCTTGCTTGCAGAGGATACTTATACTGTTTGAGCCCCTTTAGTTCTATAAGATAAGATTATTGTGTAATACAAAACTGTATTATATGTATGTGCACAGCAATATTACTTGTATATACCAGGGTATGAGCAAAAAGCTTGTTTACTTGTATGCATGCACTTGTGCTGTGGTTCAACGATATGCTATATATTTATAGCCATTATCTCACATGTACAGCTTCATGTAAAGAGTACCTTTTATATTCATAAAGGATGTTGGATGAAATCATGTACGTTATTTTTTAGGCAAACACCAAAAGAAAAATGACAAATAGTTCGAAGTCCATAAAAAGCAGTGAAACTTTTCCTGATGTTAAACACCTGTTTATTGTCCTCGGGAAATGCGTTCATCTAAACCACTTAGTTCGTATATTCTCATCTTTGCGGAAATAAAAACAATCTATATAATTGTTTATTTTAAACATGACAACTGCCAACCACACGTATCCATAAATGTTGATATCATCTGAATATTGCCGTAGTTATCTGTCACTTCGATTGTAAACCCCATGCCGAAGTCATGCAAGAATAGGCCAATCAAATTGGTTTAACTTTTGATTTCCTTAATCTTGCAGTTACCTCCCTTACAACAGTAATACGTTCTAAGTATCGGCTACAACAAGTAACCCAAGAAATTATCTTTTATTAGGGCTTTTCACTTTGTGGTGAAAAGGCCTATTGTTTTTGTTCTGTTTTTTCTTCTTCTTCTTCTTCTTCTTCTTCTTCTTCTGCATTTCATTTTGTAGAAACTGTAACGCCAAACTGGTTAAAAATATTTAGATTTCTTTTTCAGCCTTTATTATAGAATGATTTGAAGGGGTGCAGGAAATAAAAATTAAGTAGGTCGAAAAATCCAAAATGGCCGCCATGACGTCAAAGCTTATTTTGCTTAAATGGCCACAACTCAAAAACGGTATGAGGTTAAAAATATTCAAAGGTATATTCATGTAGGATTCTTCTGGGGCAAACTTTTACATTGGAGGTCAAAGTTATGCTATTTTTAGAAATTTTTCGTTATAATTTTTTTTTTAAAAATTCCTTTACAAATCAATGGTGTATGCCAATCCAATCATTTTCGTACCTTCTGTGTTTTCATATCACTTCCGGTTAAGGCAGTACGCTATCTTGAAATTTTCAGTGATTGCGCAATCATTGCTAAATCTTTAAAGGACAACTCCTCATAAACCAAGAGGCCCAGAGAACAGATATTTGATCTATAGCAAGCTTGCATAAAGGACTACAAAGTATGTTAACAGAAATGACCTTGATTTTCATTCAAGGTCACAGGGTTCAAATGAGTTATTTTTTAATTTTTTTATTCAACAAACTTTTTTTCAAGCTTTAACAGTGTGATTGAGCCAAAACTTGCCAGAATTAATCCAGAGATATTTCTAATTAAGAGTTATTATTTTTCGGATTGGTCCGAAATCCAACATGGATGCCGCAGCCGCCATCTTAAAAAACACATTTTAAACTTCTTCTCAAGTTCCATCAGTTTGATTGAGCTGAACTTTGGCTGAAATGATTCTCAGATAATCCTGACCAAGTTATGTTATTTTTTGGATCGGTCCGGAATCCAAGATGGCCAACATAGCCGAGGTCAAAAATTGCTATTTTTAAAACATTTTTGTAATAATTTTTTTTTTGAAAAATTCTTTTACAAATCAATGGTGTATGCCAATCCGACCATTTTTATACCTTCTGTGTTTTAATATCACTTCCGGTTAAGGCAGTACGCTATCTTGAAATTTTCAGTGATTGCACAATCATTGCTAAATCTTTAGAGGACAACTCCTCATAAACCAAGAGGCCCAGAGAACAGATATTTGATCTATAGCAAGCTTGCATAAAGGACTACAAAGTATGTTAACAGAAATGACCTTGATTTTCATTCAAGGTCACAGGGTTCAAATGAGTTATTTTTCAATTTTTTTATTCAACAAACTTTTTTTCAAGCTTTAACAGTGTGATTGAGCCAAAACTTGCCAGAATTAATTCAGAGATGTTTCTAATCAAGAGTTATTATTTTTCGGATTGGTCCGAAATCCAACATGGATGCCGCAGCCGCCATCTTAAATAACACATTTTAAACCTCTTCTCAAGTTTCATCAGTTTGATGGAGCTGAACTTTGGCTGATATGATTCTCAGATAATCCTTACCAAGTTATGTTATTTTTTGGATCGGTCCGGAATCCAAGATGGCCAACATAGCCGAGGTCAAAAATTGCTATTTTTAGATTTTTTGAATTTTTATTTATTTTCAAAAATTATGTTGAATATGAATGAAGTATGTCTTTCTGATCATTTTGGTACCTTTGGTTTTTCAATAGCACTTCCGGTTACCGAATAAGCAAATTTTTAAAATTTCCTTTGATCTTTTCAGTTTCCCGCCAAAAATGTTTAAGTCGAATTACGTCAATCAGGATGGCTTAAATTTTAACCATTGTGACAGACAAGTTTCCCAAGCTGCCCTTAAACACTTAATACAAGTTTCTTCATTATTGAAAAAACAAAATGGCCGCTATTACCTCATTTCCGGTTTTTATTTTAATTGCTATAACTCATTAACGGTTTAATGTATGTTATGCAGAATTAAACATATAGAAAAGTTTTATTGGGAAACATTTTTCTGTAAAGCTTCAACTTCCGGTTTAATGGAGGGTCAAAAGTGCAAAAGGCCAAACTTTGACCTTCATCTAAGGTCACAGGGGTCAAATATGTTTAAACCTTTAAATGACATGTTCTCACTATCAAAGAGGCCTAGACACCTGTTAATTGGACTGTAACATGCTCGGATATAGGGCTACAAAGTTTGTTGGGATAAATGACCTTGACCTTAATCCAAGTTCACAGGGGTCAAATAATCCAAAAACTTTAAAATAACACCTTCACAAGAACCAAGAGGCCTAGATGCTCTATTATGAGTCTGTAGCATGCTACGAAGGGCTGCGAAGTATGTTGCAATTTATCACTTTCTTTCAAGGTTAAGCAAGTCGTGAAAAGCCCGTCAAATTGTTCATGACAATTTCTAGTTTATATTTGTATTTGATTTATTTGTCGTTTTCGTCAAAGGAAAATGGTATTTGGAAACAGGTGGCAACGTTAACGATATGACCAGTCACCCTGACCACAAATACCACCTAATTGTAAGCCTGTACAAAGTAATATATCCCAAACACGTAGCCAATGTATAATATAGCTCCTCATTATCCGCCATGATACAATGTGCCGTCTCGAATGCCGTTTTTGATAGATTTTCTTTCTCTAAATTACAGAAATACACATCTAGTTGATAATGATGTAACATTCTAGTAAATATATATTTTACACATTTAAGTAAAATTGTGAACATATTTGCAGACCTATGTTAAATTGTCAGCTATTTTGGAATGAACACGGAAGGGTAACACTTTCAAAACATCCGGAGACAAATGCGCAATCGTTGTTTACCTAAATACATTTACCTGTAGTTGATTCGCAAAGTTCAGGTTCATTTAGTCTTCACATTTCGCATCTTTAAAACATACTAAATATGTTTCAACATTTTCGGTAAAATTACTAAATAAAACGAAGATGTTTTTGCAAGTAAACTATTTGAAGCGTAAGGCCATGGCGGCAGCCATATTTCATTAAAACGGACAGTAGGTGGCGTTTGGTTTAGTTTTGTTTGGTTTTATTTTGTTTAACGTCCTATTAACAGCTAAGGTCATTGAAGGACAGCCTCCCTTGCGTGCGACATGCATGCGTGATGTGAGTTTGTATGTGTTTTGGGAGGCTGTGATATGTTCGTGTTAAGACTCCTTGTGATAGGCCAGAACTTTTGCCGATTTATAGTGCTACCTCACTGAAGCATACTACCGAAGACACCCAGCAGCACACCCCACCCGGTCACATTATACTGACAACGGGCAAACCAGTCGTGCCACTCCTAATATGCTGGGCGCTAAGCAGGAGTAGCAACTACCATTTTTAAAGACTCTGGTATGTCTCGGCTAGGGGACAGAACCCAAAGCCTTCCTCACAGGGGCGAACGCTCAACTAAAGGCCAAAAGTGAGGCATTGTCCAGGGAGATATTAGGAAGAAGAAAGAAGAGAAAAGATAAGATCCCAAATTTTGTCGCCTCTTACGATCTTCCAATGGGGGCAGCAGGTACAATTTTTACGCCCTACCTGTAGGGCAGTATCTCAAGTACAAAATGGAAAGGGATAAAGTACAAAATGGAAAAGAGCGTCCATTCGGCTATGCATCTAAAAAGTTAGACCGTCATCAACAAAGATAGTGTGACGCAGAGGGAGCTTTTAGCTGTCGTGTCCTTTGTCACACAATTTAAACACTATCTCCTGGGAAGGCGATTCCTGTTGCGGACAGACCATGGATCCTTACGTTGGCTGTTCAGATTCAAAGACCCACAGGGACAAGTCGCAAGATAGTTGGAACGTCTTGGGGAATTCGATTTTGAAATACAACATCGTACAGGAAACTGTCACCAGAACGCGGATGCCTTATCCCGTTGTGATGTTGACGAATTGTGCATACATCAAAAGGAGGGAACCATGGATACGAATGTACCACTTGTCTCCAGTTGAAACAGAACTGGAAACAGTTCAAGGAAGATATTGACGATGTATAACCATTAGGGAGTCATAATATTGGGAAAGATGTTCGAGCCGTCAAGACAAACGTGGGCAAGTCAAAAGAAAGTAACTATATAAACGGGTACTCGTATAAGGAACTGTCATCTTTCCAGGAAGAAGACGAGGATCTACATGATTCGGCTAAAAATGATAAGATACCTACAAGAGACAATGTAACTAAATACCGTCCTGCTGTAAGGAAGTTATGGCTAAATTGGAATAATATTGTTTGTCAACGTGGAGTATTGTATCAGCGCTTGAGAACGGCATAATCTGAAACAGAGAAACTTCAACTATTAGTACCAAAAATACTTAAATTCGAGATTATTAAGCGTTGTCACAACTCTACGTATGCTGCTCATCCGGGTGTCCAACTTACCATGGACAAATTACGGGAACATTTCTATTGGTACAAGATTATCGATGATGTCAAGACTCATATACATTTATGTGAAAATTGTAATCGATGGAAATCTACAGCCTCACCGTCTAAAGCTACACCCAGCGACTACAGAGTGGGTTATCCCTTGGACCGAGTTGGCATTGATGTAATTGGACCACTCCCGAGGACAAAGAATCAGAATCAATATATTCTCGTTATTTGAGATCATTTTAAAAGATGGATGGAAGCGTTTACCCTCTTCCTAATCAATCAGCTGAGAAATTAGCGGAGAAGTTGGTTAAAGAATTCATCGCCAGATTCGGGATTCCATTGGAAATACATTCTGACCAAGGAACCGATTTTGAAAGTCAAATATTCCAGGAAGTCTGTAAACTTCTGCAAATTACCAAGACCAGGACCACCCCATATCATCCGGAATCAAATGGACTAATCGAAAGATTCAACAAGACGTTGGGAACAATGAAATGAACCGTAAAGATTATGTTCTTTCAGAATTTTGCATATATGGTACATTTTACAATGTACTGAGAGTACAGATATATGTTTCCCAAGCATTTTCTAGTTACATAATATATTGTTGGTAAATTATTAGGGCATTCCTAATAGCTATGTTGAATTCCAAAATTTTGATCATACACTGTATTTGTTTGCTCATCTGAGAAAATAAAAACTTTCGAATTTTAATTGGTGTTTTTGGTCATTCATGCACCTCACTTTGAATGAAAACAATACAGTATTAAGGTTAAGAGTACCTAAAGCTAGAAATGTACTTAAAGATGTGGGTATAATTATGTAATTATCTTATTGGTCCCCACAACACGTTTTGAATTTTTGTCATTGTAAAATTTTAAAATTACAAGATTATTTTAAGAAATTATGGTAATATTAATTAATAATATAAATCACTGTGCATTATAATTTAACAATATACAATACTAACTTTGGAAAAATTAAAATGTTGTTTTACATAAAAAAAGTTATCGTATTAGTGTTGACATGAAAAACTCTTCTCGTTTTAATAAACCTTGGCTGCGATACTTTTTACCTTAAATTAGAAATAATATACCATATACCATTTAACATATATGTAGTTTAACAATTCAAAATATAACACATTGTATTAATTGTATATAAAAGCTTAATATTTAAAAAAAAAATCTGTATTTTGCCATTACAAGGGGCCTCGGTACAACACATGAAGTCATGAATCACCGAAATTTATCTTCAACAAGGCTTTTGATAACCTCCTGATTATTAAAGCCCTCTGTAGTAATTTTGACAATGAGCAGAATATATTTACTATTCAAACCATGAACAGTTGTCTAACTATTTAACCACTCGGGGGTGTTTATTTAGAAATAACTTCATTTAACTAAATTAACTGCTTAGAAAGTTGTTTTGAAATGAAATGATTATAAAGATCCATGTTGGTATTTCTAGTAAAGGTCTCTATTTTCCCCTTTGATTCTCAATCTTCTTCCAGTCCGTAAGAAGAGGTCATCCCCGCTTTACCCTCCGTGTCTGTCCACGATTTACCTTTAGCCACAGGTCAAAACTTAAACTGTCAATATCATATTATCACCGACATAGGCGCTTTCTAAGCGGGATTTCAAAGCAAATTTTTTTTATATTTTTTTTTTATTTTTGAAGGCATTTAATGTACATTTATACATAAAAGACACTTTCATTCCAACTGACTCATCTCATTCATATTCGGTGACAGTATTATCCTCATCATTCTCCTCAGCTTCATATACATGGATCATCATCAGTCACCTCACATTCATACATCATCTATTCTAGCATAAATATAATCATATCATCAAAATAAATTATCCTCATATATGTCATCATCATTGTTTTACAACAATCTATTACACATGTGCATCCACACACCCTTTCACATACATACATACGTACGTACGTACGTACGTACATACATACATACATACATACATACATACATACATACATACATACATACATACATACACCTACATACACCTACATACATACATACATACATACATACATACATACATAATACATACATACATACATACATACACCTATACATACATACATACATACATACATACATACATACATACACCTACATACACCTATACATACATACATACACCTACATCCATCCATCCATCCATCCATCCATCCATCTGTATAATATGGACAAGCAGACACAAAAGAATTATTATTTCCGGTAAGACTTTCTTGATAATACCGCAATATATTTTTCAGGTCGGGAACTTTCAATTTACGCATATACTTTAGATATCGGTGTCACGAAGTTTCAATTCAACCCCAGCCTCAGCGTCAACAGTTTTGCCGTCGTTAATGTCAACACCGGTCGCCTCGTTTTCGAATCGGAACTCTCCTGTACTCTCGTTTAGAAAGGTGATGGGAAACTAGCGTATTAGACAGCGTTTCCGCAGAAGCCAAGCTGTTTTTTGGGGGGAGGAGGAGAAGCACTTTGAGAAAATGCCCAGGGCTGATGTTATTGAACCCACAATGTCGGAGTGGGCGTCATCTCCAGTGTTGGTACGAAAGCGTGACGGGAGTGTGAGATGGTGCATTGTGACCAAGAAGGATGCATTTCGTTTGCCGTTGGTGGAAGAATGTATCGACACTCTGTCAAGGAACATGTGCTTTTCAAAAGTGGACGCCACATGAGGCTACTGGCAGATTAAGGTCAATGACGCAGATAGATGTAAGACAGCATTCACCACCAATTACAGTCTGTATCAGTTTAAGCGGATGCCCTTTGGTTTGATCAACGCACGCACCTAGCACGTTCTCGAGAGTAATGAGTTTGATATTGAGAGGGCTGCACTGGAAGATAGTACTCGCTTTTCTTTATGTGTTAGTCCTCGGTAATGATTTCACGGATAATATGGACAATCTTGTCCAGGTGGCCCAACGGTTTCGTGAATACGGCATAAAACTCCAGGCTAAGAACTGTGACCTATTTCAAACAGGTCGAGTATCTCGGTAGGGTTTTAGGGCGCCAAGAGATGGAGATCAGCAAGGGATCGATCGAGATAATGCGCAAGTGGAAACTCCCGAGTGTACAAAGGACGTCGAACGTTTTTGCGGGTTTGCCAACTACCACAGGAGTTTTATCAAGACATACCATAGTCTTTAAAAAATGGTAGTTGCTACTCCTGCTTAGCGCTCAGCATATCTGGAGTAGAACGACTGGTTCGCCCGTTGTCAGTATAATGTGACCGGGTGGGGTATCCTGCTGGGTGTCTTCGGCAGTATGCTTCAGTGAGGTAGCACTTTAAATCGGCAAAAGTTCCGGCCTATCACAAGGAGACTTAACACGTACATACCGCAGCCTCCCAAAACACACACACGCACTCATAAAACGCATGCATGTCGCACGCATGGGAGGCCGTCCTTAAATGACCTTAGCTGTTAATAGGACATTAAACAAAATTAACCAAACCAAACCAATTATCAATGACTTTGCTGAACTGTCTGTACCGCTGTACGCCCTGACCGGGAAGAATGAATTTCATTGGGAGTCAGAACAACAGGATGCCTTCGATAAGCTCAAACTAGCTTGATGTAGCACCCCTGTGCTGACAAATCCGACGCCGGATGTTAAGTTTATCTTGGAGACTGACGCATCTGACTTCGCTATCGGGGCCGAGTTGTTACAAGTACAGGACAGAGAGGAGAGATTTATTTCCTATTTTAGCTTTGTGTTAACTCCAGAACAGCGCAAATACTGCACCACTAGGAAGGAGCTTCTCGCGGTTATTCGTTTTTCGCGACATTTCCGTCACTATTTGTTGGTGCGCCATTTTGAAGTCAGGACTGACCACAGTAGCCTTCACTGGTTGATGAACTTAAGAATCCTAACGGCCAACTGGCACGCTGGTTGGAAGAGTTAAGTCAGTACTGGATGGAGATTCATCACCGATCCGGGGGTAAGCATGTCAACACTGACGCCCACTCGCGAATGTCCGAGGACTACATCTGCCAGGAATACAGGCATAGCGTCTTGCCGGAACAGCTGTCGTGTGGCGGATGCGATTACTGCACTAAGAGGCACCGTGAGTGGAGCCATTTTATTGACTCCGTTGACGATGCCGTGCCGCTAGCCAATCTGTCACCAGCAGTTAGAACCGTTATCCAGGACGTCGACAATCTCACCTGGGCGAGGGGGTATACTTGGGCGGATATTATTAAACCTCAGCAGGAGGACCCTAAGCTAAGCATTTTATGTTCTTGGCTTAGGTCACGTGAGATTCCCGCCGAAGATGCTTTGATGTTAAGCAGCCCAGAGATAAAACATTATTGGATTAACAGGGAACTGTTTGCCCTTGATGACGATGGTGTTTTGTGGAAGCGGGATGCAAGCTGCCTTACTAGCAAACTCTTGGTTGTCCCCGAAAATCTGAGGAAGGAGATATAAGGCCTTACACATGACTTGCCGTCCGCTGGACATCAAGGTCAGGAGAGGACAATCGGAAGATGTAAAACCAAGTTCTACTGGTACAACTTATCAAGGGATGTCAGAAACTACGTTGCTTCGTGTCTAACGTGCAACCGAAACAAGAAGCCGAGCAGGAAGGCAAGGGCTTAATTAACGTCCCATCATGCCAGCGCGCCTATGGAACGCATTCATTATGGGGCTGTTTCCTGTTACACGTAGCAACGAAGCTTATATCCTAATGATAGTGGACAAGTTTACCAAATGGGTAGAATGTATCCCACTTCTGAATCAGTCTGCGGAGGACACAGCAAGGGCTGCTGTCAATCACTTTTTCTCAAGGTTTGGGTACCCCCTCCAGATATTCACAGTTTGGTTTGGTTTGGTTTATTTTGTTTAACGTCCTATTAACATCTTAGGTCATTTAAGGACGGCCTCCCGTGCGTGCGACATGTACATATGTATGCGTGTGGTGAGTGCGTATGTGTGTTTTTGGAGGCTGCGGTATGTTCGTGTTAAGTCTCCTTGTGATAGGCCAGAACTTTTGCCGATTTAAAGTGCTACCTCACTGAAGCATACTGCTGAAGACACCCAGCAGTACACTCCACCCGGTCACATTATACTGACAACGGGCAAACCAGTCGTCCCACTCCAAATATGCTGAGCGCTAAGCAGGAGTAACAACTACCATTTTTAAAGACTCTGGTATGTCTCGGCCAGGGGACAGAACCCAAAGCCTTCCTCACATGGGCGAACGCTCAACCAAAGGCCAAAAGTGAGGCACTGTCAAGGGAGACATTAGGAAGAAGAAAGTTGCCAAGAAAGAGAAAAGATATGATCCCAAATTTAGTCGCCTCTTACGACAATGTCCGTAATTTTTAACCCACATGTTTGACAAAACTTGGCCAATTCAGAAATTGCACTTTTGTAATTCTGACATTTCTGTACCATTTTTCCATCCATTTTTTCCGCGCGAAATGACAGATCAGGTGAAAGGTCAGGTGACCGATGCCATCATGTCCTGTTATTTTGCAAAAAGCAAAGAGCATGTCGCATAAAGCAAAAAGCAATTCGCATACCGCATAAAGCATTTAGTACAACGCATAAAGCATTTAGCATGTCGCATTGCGTACCGGCTTTCCATAAAGATGTAAACATTTATTTTGGTGTGATGTTATTAGGGCATGGGAAACTCGACTCGGATATACTCAAGGGCAGACAACTCTATACTGAGTAATTTAAAAGCACCTCTGTGGTATAATCCACTTTTGAATATTTGGGGACATTCTGTTTTTTTATAATAATTGGTATAGAAAGGGTGTTAAGATAATAAATGATATGTTGAAACACACTTCTCCAGTTACTTTCTATTCCTATTACGAATTTATTCATAAATATGGAGTAGCTACCAACTTTCTTCAGTTTCAAGGTATTGTCAATGCAGTTAAACTAAATATAGATATACAAAGTATTCAAGATACAAAATGTACACCCCCCTTCATTCCTTTTAACATAGAACCATTCATTAACAGGACAAAGGGAACAAAACAGTTCTATAAATTCTTGTCTAAGAATGATGAAATTCCTACTGGCAGAAAAAAATGGGCTAATTATGATTTTGATGATTCTGCTTGTCTGGGAAAATATATTTTCTCTTCCTTTCAAAATAACCAATGATTCAAGACTTCTGTGGTTCCAATACGGAATTTTACATAATATTTTGACAACAAATTCTTTGCTTTTCAAGGCAAATATTGTTATAAACCCTCTTTGCACATTTTCTTATTCAGAGTCTGAAACCATAACATGTATTTTTTGAGATTTTCAGAAAGTACTGGATTTATCGCAGAGTCTAGAAATACTTATGGATGCACTTTTAATTCCTTTTACTATGAATAAACAGTCTTTTATAGTTGAACTCCCATCAGTTAAAAATGTGTATAATAAAGTTGGTAATGAGATTAACATCATCATTAAACATTATATCTATAAAACAAGATGTCTGAACACTACCTTAAATTTAAATGCTCTTATCAATTCAAGAAGAGAAAACCACAATGTCAAAAAGTATACAGCAAAATGGAAAAAGGTTTTACTTTTGTAAGTATTTATTACATTGAATATATTTTTCTTCTCAAACTCTTGACTGTTTGCAAAAAGCCAATGACATTTACAAAATTTTATCGTATATTTTCAGCAAGTATTTCTTAAAAAAATGTTTTCAATTCAATTATCAATATTTTTTTTTCTTCCAAAGGCCTTTTTATGTCTGAAGTGTCTGTCTTGTGTTTGTCTGTTTGTCAATTTGTTTGTCAATCTTTCTGTCCTTACAATTATCTGTTTGTGTTTGGATGTCTTTATAGTTGTCCGTCGGGTGTCTGTCTGTCCTTTTGTCTATCTAGCTGTTTGTCCTAATAGATATCTGTATGTGCTTATGTTTTGTCAATCTGTCTGTCCTTGCAGTTGTCTGTCTGGTGTCTGCCTGTCTTGAGCTTGTCTGTACCATGTGTCTCCCTCTTTTAATAAAAAAAACTACACATTACTATTTTTATACCCCCGCAACGAAGTTAGGGGGGGGGGGGGGGGGGGGTATACTGGAATCAGGTTGTCCGTCCGTCCGTCTGTAGACGCATTTTGTCCGGACAACTCCTCCTAAACCGATGGGCCAATTCCGATGAAACTTTACACAAATATTAATGATCATGTGTAGATGTGCATGCCACTTTCTTTTTCTCAAAATTATGGTTGCTATGGCAACTGGTCACTATAAACAGGTTTTCTGATAAGAACCATAATGTTAAGTTTGTCCGGACAGCTCCTCCTAAACTAAATGGCCGATTTCAATGAAACTTCACACAAATATAGAGGACCATGTGTAGATGTGCATGCCACTTTCTTATGGCAACTTTGCCCTGCAGGTAGGGCGTAAGAATTGTACCTGCTGCCCCCATTGCATGATCGTAAGAGGCGACTAAATTTGGGATCTTATCTTTTCTCTTCTTTCTTAACAACTTTCTTCTTCCTAACGTCTCCCTTGACACTGCCTCACTTTTGGCCTTTAGTTGAGCGTTCGCCCCTGTGAGGAAGGCTTTGGGTTCTGTCCCCTAGCCGAGACATACCAGTCTTTAAAAATGGTAGTTGCTACTCCTGCTTAGCGCTCAGCATATTTGGAGTGGGACGACTGGTTGGCCCGTTGTCAGTATAATGTGACCGGGTGGGGTGTGCTGCTGGGTGTCTTCGGCAGTATGCTTCAGTGGGGTAGCACTTTAAATCGGCAAAAGTTACGGCCTATCACAAGGAGACTTAACACGAACATACCACAACCTCCCAAAACACACATACGCACTCACCACAAGCATGCATGTCACACACACGGGATGCCGTCCTTAAATGACCTTAGCTGTTAATAGGATGTTAAACTAAATAAAACTCAAAATTATGGTTGCTATGGCAACTGGTCACTATATTACTGGGTTATCTTAGTTAGCCTCTAATTAACAGTTCCAATTCATCATTGACTCGTGCAGATTGCGGGGGTATTAGTCAGCCATCCTGGCGACAGTTCTAGTTTTTTTTTACTTCACTGTACATGTATAGAAACATGTAAAATATATTTCTTTCTCTAAGAAAATAAACGAATACAAACATAGTTATGTAAATGTCAGTCATAATGATGTGTGTGTATATATACTTCTATACTATACAAATATTCAGGTATGATTACTTGACTGCGCATGAAAGGAAATAGTATGCAATGGATGCTTATATCTATCAAGAGTGTTTGGATTTGTGATATGAAAAAAAATTATGTAGGAAAAAGGAACGAATGAATTGTCAAATTGTTTCATGTGTATGTTTTTTGAAAACTGAATAAAAGTATCAGTTATAAAAAAAAAAAGGGAAGAGACTTAATACGAACATACCGCAGCCTACAAAAACACGCATACGTACTCGCCACACGCAAGTGAGGCCGTCGTTAAATGACATTAGCTGTTAGTAGGACGTTAAACAATAAATAGAATTAACCAAACTGCTTTCATCTTCTGTGTCTTAAAAATCTGATTCTTATTAGTGAGTCCAATACACAATATAACCTCTCTCTACATGAAATAAAAGACTTATCTTAATTACATAATCCACACTACTATGTGACATTTAATAATCCTGTCGCATCTCTAACATATTGTTTCAGGTTTAATCATTCTTCCATTCTTAAATATCACAGTAATATCATATCCTACCCCAGGCGCGGATACAGGATTTTTTTCGAAAGGCCCAGTAATTTAGTGATAATGCGAGCGCCGTTGGCGCAAGCCGAACTTTTTTTGGCGAGGGGTCTGGGGGCCGCCGCTAAGGCCCCCTGCGGATCCAGGGCAACGACCTGGTAGGGGGTTCCAGGGGGCGGGAAAAAATGAATATAGCAAATTTGCAATAATTCGGGAACAGGCGCAGATCCAGGATTTTCGAAAGGGGGTCCAGTAATTTAGTGATGATGCGAGCGCCGTAGGCGCGAGACGAATTTTTTTTCCCATTTTTAAGGCTAAAAAAAATCCTCCTCCGAAAAAGGGGTGGTTGGGTTATTAATTTCCAAAACAATTAATCCTACAGGCTTTTACCGTCTACCGATTGCATGATCAAATATATCTTTAATTAAATTGAACCTATCTCTAATTGAATTAAACCTATCTTCAAATACAACATATCCTTAATTATATTAAACCTATCTTTAATTCAATTAGAGATGGGTTCAAATCAATTGAAGACAAGTTCAATTAGTCTTAGGTACCGTTGAATTCTATTAAAGATTGGTTTAAATAAGACTAATTGAACCTACGTGTATCTTTAATTGAATTGTACCTATCTTCAATTGAATTGAACCTATCTCTAATTGAATTGAACCTATCTCTGAATCAAACCTATCTTTAATTGAATTGAACCTATCTTCAATTACCTGAAGATTGCCTCAATTAATTGAATATATGCTAATTCGACGTTCCATATGGATAAGGTTCTAAGATGCTGTGCCATAACAGTCGTCAAGGTTCGAAATTAAATGCAGGTGTATATATAGCCAAGGTTCTTTTGTTACATTACAATAATTAAGGTGAACAGCATTTAAAATTGTTACCCGACTCCTTATGTAAATATGAATTAAATATTTTCGACTGGCGAGGAAGTCTGCGTGTAATTAAAATATAGCTGCTCATTCTCACTACGTTAAATGAACATCTAACGACGTCGCATAAGGAGCCACATCAGAATGACCTTTTGGATTAACAAATCAAATTACTATCGATAAAATATCTAACGTTATTATCCCCTCGCGACGAAAGTCGGGGAGGGGATATAGCGTTCCGTTCGTACGTACGTATGTTGACTTTTTGTCAGCGCTGTAATGCGACTTCATTTTTGAATGGATTCTGACCAAACTTCATATATGGGTCCAGCATGGGAATACCTCGAACGAGTTCGTGTTTCAGGGTGCCAAGGTCAAGGTCAAGGTCAGCGTTACTAATTTATTTATAGAAAATATTTGTCAGCGCTCTTGCGACTTCATTTTTGAACGGATCCTGACCAAACTTCATATATGGGTCCAGCATGGGAATACCTCGAACGAGTTCGTGTTTCAGGTTGCCAAGGTCAAGGTTAAGGTCACCGTTACTATTTATAGAAAATCTTTGTCAGTACTCTTGCGACTTCATTTCTGAACGGATCCTGACCAAACTTCATATATGGGTCCAGCATGGGAATACCTCGAACGAGTTCGTGTTTTAGGGCGCCAAGGTCAAGGCCAATGTCACCGTTACTATTTATAGAAAATTTTTGTCAGCGCTGTAATGCGACTTCATTTTTTAACGGATCCTGACCAAACTTCATTTATGGGTCAAGCATGGGAATACCTCAAACAAGTTCGTGTTTCAGGGCGCCAAGGTTAAGGTCAAGGTCACCGTTACTATTTATAGAAAATCTTTGTCAGCGTTGTTGCGACTTCATTTTTGAATGGATCCTGACCAAACTTCATATATTGGTCCAGCATGCGTAACCAGATACTGTTGAATGCATAACAATATATACCATATTTATCTGGCAATGAGCCCATGCCTGATTATAAGCCCATCCATGTCTATTGCAGTTCAGTGCAAATGACAACTGATGTTATTTCAATGTCCTGCAATAACCCCACCCCCCATTTTGCATCAGAGTTCATGTGTTAGCACGCGAGGGGATTTGTATCGTTTGCGATGCCTTGTTATATTTAAAGAAATAATCGGACAAAGTCCAAGTCACTTCAGGAGTACCTCAAGGAACCTGTTTGGGCCCCATACTCTTCCTCATATACATTAACGACCTACCAGACTACATCAAACACAGCACTCTCAGACTCTTCGCCGACGATAGCATCATCTACAAGACAATCCACAACACATACGACGCACACAAATTACAACAAGACATAAACGCAGCAGGACAGTGGGAACAAGACTGGCTCATGAAATTTCACCCAAACAAATGCAATATCATATCAACTTCAAACAACTACAAACTGCACGACCACACACTGCAACAAGTCGACGCCAGCAAATATCTAGGACTCACATTACAGAAAAATCTCAAATGGAACACACACATCAATATCACTGCAAACGCCAACAGATCACTAGGCTTCCTAAAACGCAACCTGAAAATAAACTCACAAGATATAAAAGAACACGCATACAAAGCCCTAGTGAGACCCAAACTAGAATACTGCTCTTCCATATGGGACCCGCACAACACAAACCAAATCAACCAGATAGAAAAAATACAACGCAGAGCAGCACGATACGTACAAAACAGATACCACAACACAAGTTCAGTACAAGACATGATGGATAAACTCAACTGGTCCACACTTCAAACACGTAGACTCAAGACCAGACTCATACTATTATACAAAATCATTCACCATCATGTCGCAATAGACCCACACGGCATCATGCACCCAGCAGACCCTAGGACAAGGCAAACACACACCTTCAGACACATGTCTGCCACCAATGACACATACAAATACTCCTTTTTCCCACACACAATAACACAATGGAACCTCCTCCCGGTGGCAGCAGTACAATGCACCACAGGCGCTTGCATAGGAAATGCGATTTAAAAATTTTTTTATATGACAGTGGTATGTGTAATCTGTTAAGCTATTACACATACCATTGTCATATATATAAAAAATGGAAAATCATATTTTCTATGCAAGCGCCTGTGCAATACACTACACTAGAGATCTTCAAGGCACATATATATGGGGCGCCGTTTTACTATTTATTCCCGTTTGGTGATATCACCTATTCAATCAGTGATATCACCTATTCGAATAGGTGATATCACTTAATGAAACGAATAGGTGATACCACTTATTCGAATAGGTGATACATATGTATATAAGTGATATCACCTATTCGTTTCATTAAGTGATATCACCTATTCGAATTGGTGATATGACTTATTTGAAAAATGGATTGGTGATATCACCTTTTAGAATAGGTGATATTACTGATTGAATAGGTGATATCACCAAATGGGAATAAATAGTAAAACGGCGCCCCATAGTGATATCACTCATTCGAAAAGGTGATATCACTTATAAAAGTTCTTAAGTGATATCACCTATTCGAATAGGTGATATCACTCATTTGAATAGGTGATATCACCAAATGGGAATAAATAGTTAAAGGGTTTTAGACACAAAAAGGTTAAAGTTGTCTATAGGTTGGTTTTCTGAAAAGCCAGTCAAATTACCCTCACACTCCTGGGGTTGTGTAGGCCTATACATCCAAAGTGACGTCGAGGTGAGCGGCTGCTATCAGCCTCACTCTCGATTTCGGAGCTGGGACGGACAGACGTGCTTTGCAACAGTGCCGCGATTGCTGATTCCACGACAGGTAAAATATACTTGAATGAAATAACAACCGATGAGGGTTGCTTAGTTTAAATACAACCGATGAGGGTTGATTAGTAGTTTGCATGTAACAACCGATGAGGGTTGATTAGTTTAAATACAACCGATGAGGGTTGATTAGTAGTTTGCATGTAACAACAGATGAGGGTTGATTAATAGTTTGCATGTAACAACCGATGAGGGTTGATTAGTTTAAATACAACCGATGAGGGTTGATTAATAGTTTGCATGTAATAACCGATGAGGGTTGATTAGTTTAAATACAACCGATGAGGGTTGATTAGTAGTTTGCATGTAACAACAGATGAGGGTTGATTAATAGTTTGCATGTAATAACCGATGAGGGTTGATTAGTTTAAATACAACCGATGAGGGTTGATTAGTTTAAATACAACCGATGAGGGTTGATTAATAGTTTGCATGTAATAACCGATGAGGGTTGATTAATAGTTTGCATGTAATAACCGATGAGGGTTGATTAGTTTAAATACAACCGATGAGGGTTGATTAGTTTAAATACAACCGATGAGGGTTGATTAATAGTTTGCATGTAATAACCGATGAGGGTTGATTAGTTTAAATACAACCGATGAGGGTTGATTAGTAGTTTGCATGTAACAACCGATGAGGGTTGTTTAGTAGTTTGCATGTAACAACAGATGAGGGTTGATTAATAGTTTGCATGTAATAACCGATGAGGGTTGATTAGTTTAAATACAACCGATGAGGGTTGATTAATAGTTTGCATGTAACAACAGATGAGGGTTGATTAGTTTAAATACAACCGATGAGGGTTGATTAATAGTTTGCATGTAACAACCGATGAGGGATGATTAGTTTAAATACAACCGAGAAGGGTTGATTTGTTTTAAATATAACCGATGATGACTGATTAGTAGTTTGAATAAAAACAACCGATGAGGGCTGATTAGTAGTTTGAATAAAACAACCGATGAGGATTGAATAGTTAAATAACGACCAAATGTGTGTCGCATTAAATAACTATTTACACACTATCTACCAAAGGTTTTGTGATGTGGGAATACTTTACATTAATATATTTGGTTACAACAGTGAATTGGTTACATGTACTCCAGTGATGATCCCGTTATTCATTAAACAACTGTATTAAATTCAACTTTATTCCATAAGTTTTACAACTTGTTGGATAAAATAGTATATAACATTAATGGACAAAGGCATCCACTCTTACATGATTTATAATTCAATAAGCTAATTTGTCAGATTTGTTACAGGGAAACAGAGAAATAATCATTAAAAATGAATATATTCTAATTAAAATCTTATAAATATCTTTCCTTTAGTTTATTTGCTAGTGATACATATTTTCCTAAATTGTTAAGTTCTTTTATATTTTCTCCTTTCAGGAACTGAATACGTTTAAACATATTACAGTATTTAAAATGATATGTTTTAATCAAATCAATACGAATGTCTGCGTAACATTTTCACCACATCAAATACATTTCCTTCATAACCTTCATAAAACATTCTTTAAGGAAATTGTCAAAAAAGGACGTTGTTTGAATACATTACTGTAAAATTGATCACAACAGTAACTGATTTCTTCAAACATTTACCCAAGACTGACAGTTCAAAGTTACTGATTTAGATAAAGAATCCAAGGATCTTTAGTTTCCAACATGTCATCATAACATGCTTTGAGTAAAAAATTATATGGACGCTTTAATTTCAACCAATATTTAAAAATTCTTGATTTAATATGTACAAAGGAAATCCTCAAAGTTCAATGTACAAAAAAAACATGTATCGTCTCAGATAAAAAAAATCAGTTCTGTGATTACGTACTATCTAATTAAATTACATCAGGATGAGACAACTGTATTTCAAACTACTGCATTTTTATCAAATCTTTATCTTGCAAAATTAAGAAATGGATATTTTTATGTTAATATTACGTCAGGAAAGGGTAAAACATGTTCTTAAAAGTGTACAAAATCTTATCAAATTATGCCAAAAATAAAATGATTAGCAAGGCTAGGAAAATTAATCACCGTAAAAAGACTGCACAAGTGAGATCATTTTGTCACCTCACTGTATAGTAGACCAGAGATGTATATATCACATATGTGATATTTACATCTGTGAGTAGACCTATAGTGTATATGCCATTGTTTGAGTTTTTAAAATAAAAATAAATAAATAAAAAGATGACATGTGATATTAGTTAATTACCAAGGTTATGATATTGCCCGCTGGTCTACTATTTTGATTATACAATTACAGACATGAGGTGTGGAAAGAAAATCTAAACATGTAAGATGATAAAATCAGGACATTCACTGTCATTGCTTTCAATGTTTACAAAATAATATGGGGCTCTTTGAAGTTTCCCTCTATAAATGCATATAACAAGGCAGATTCTAGCCTAGTGATACTGGTGAGGTGAACCAGATGACGCGTCGGACCACGTGACCACCTAGCTCATTAAAAATTTTCAGCCAGAAGCAATATCCCCCTACTGGCCTAAAATAGATGAACAGCTTTGTAAGGCGAGGCAGAGACCTATATACTAGAATATAGGTCTCTGGGCGAGGTAAAACCTGTGTCAGCCAACATTTATGGGGTCGGGCTAACAGAAAATGGAAAAATACCCTATGTGTCCAAAACCCTTTAAACGGCGCCCCATACATATATACACAATGCAGCCCTTGATGATCTCACCGTAAACACACCCTCATGTTTTTATCTTAAAGTTTCCACTAAAACAAATAATAAAAAAAAAACCTCTCACTGTAACTAAATCCCCTCACTTTTTTAACAGCATCCAACCTACAAACTGACCGTAATCGTCATTTTTGACGGAGGTTGTACGAAGAAGAAGAAAGTCGGCACTGTTCATGTTATCGCATCTTTAAAATGTTCAGAAAGTCACGTGGCTATCGCGAATTAGCCTACTAGAATTCTAATGATAAATCTTAACTAGTTTTTAACCAACACATCATTGGTTGGACAGAGGTGCTACAGAGTGATATCAGCTTAGTTTTTGAACGGATTTTCACCTCCTTGTGACCTTTGGTGACCGGAAGATCTCGCATCTTCAAGTAGTCGTATGACAACTTCCGGTTTCCGGTTAGGAATCTGGATTTGCACTAAGAGCACATGTTCCGTGTTTAAACTGACACTGTAATTTGGTGAGTCTCATCATTTGTATAAAGCTATATGTTACCTTTTTAAATGCATTACTATATTGCATATATTTCGCGACATTTGATGTTGAATTGAAGCCAATTTTTGTTTTTTTATCTTTCGGTTTTATATAGGAAAACACGTGCAGACTGACAGAAATGGCGAACGTTTACTTCGATATCTCTATTGGAAAGCAGCCCAAGGGAAGGATAGTCATGAAGGTTGGCATGGCAAACTGTGTAATAATTGAGAGTATTTGGTCGCGCCGGTGTTTGTTATTCTACATATTTCTCTTTGGCCCCTACACCACTTCAGTCTTGTCTTATCATTATCAGGTCGGGGAACCGCACACTTACTTTCGTATAATATTGAAACTTGCATATCATAAATTGTACGCGAATGGGGGTATAGATTTGGTAAGACTTCCTTTTGCACCCCCCACCTCAAACTGAAATAAGTTGCATAAACTTTTAAGGAAATATATATACCTTGGCATTTAATCGTTGTAACGTTATGTGTACTTTTGATGCATCCCTCACCTCATGCACCTCAACATATATTCTACCGATTCTTTTTTTTTGGTGGTGCAAAAGGAAGTCATTCCATAGATTTTTTTACTGAAAATAGCCAAAATCACTATAAACTTGACACTTTAAAAATATTTGTCCAATTGCTCAACTCAATTGAATTTGAAAACAGGCTTGATAAATATTGAAAGAATTGTAACAGGAGAGGAGAAAATGTAGCGGCCAGACCGGGGTTCGAACCAGGGACCTCCGAACACTAACTGGATGCTCTACCAATTTGAGCTGCCTGGTCACTGATGATCGACCCAGTTCAGTCCCGCTACAGAATTATAAGGACAACACAAGTCACATTTATTTTGTTGTGAATCATCATACAAATGCAAAAATAAAATGAATACCAAATAAAAATGTATTCGCATGTAGGAAAGAACCCAATTGTCGACCCCACAGAGTCATCGCTATTTTAATCCATTGACTCTTGGGAGGATTGAATATTCAAATCTTATCATTCAATCAAAATGCTTCTTCTTGATTAATCTCCTCTTCATTTGGAAAATAGAAATGGTATACCCAAATGGCTGCACCCATGTGTCAGTGTGGTTTGTTATCTGACATCTTGCCAAACAAACCAAAGAACATATAAAACATAGTTTCAGATGGGTCATTTTTTTACATAGCCATTTTCTGCGGGAACCAATCAGATTACTTGATTTGGTTCATACATAATTCATGAATACAGACTAGAGAAATGCAAAGACAGATCATGATCAGTAAACATATTTTAGTGAAACATTATCTACCTTATAAACAAAATTTATGAATCCATACTCCAGCTGGCATATCATACGTGTCAACCATCCCGGATTACGCGGGAAGTGCCCGGAAAATTATTCAAATTTCCCCTAAATCCCGATTTGGTACACTTCCCAATCCCGATTTGGTACACTTCCCGAATCGGGGTTAAATTTCTCCCGGATTTGAGCAGTCTTCCCTCATAAAACCCCGGAAATCTCAGAAACTTCGACCCTAAACTGATTATGTAAACAAAACACCCCTACCACCTGTTTGCATATGCAAGCTAGTTGGTGGTTTTCCCCAGTCTGACTATAGACATGTTCACTTAGACGGACAGGTAGGCCTACTGTCTGTATGTCTTAGCCAGAGGAAGCTAATTAAGTCACTGTTTAGAGTGGAATACAACTTAGTATATTTTTCAATAATGTACCGTATATTGCCTCTACGGAGAAAAGTAAGTCACTAAGACAGTAGATGACTAAAGAGAGGTACCTCATATGTATAAGCTACATGTAGGTTCACATTGAATGGAAATTTAATGTATTGGAGTATTTATTCTGTCTGCACCAAAAATTGAAGGACACCTAAGAGCATTTTGAATTTTGTATAAGTAGTTGTATATGTATAGTGCACTCTGGTCCCACACCAGTCATCTGTTTATCAAAATGCATATTTCTAACATCTGGTGTAGGAGCCAAAGAATGCTTCAGTGTCATATTAATTACAGTTACTGGAACAGGGACAAATCTTATCTGCCTAATATAGCCGTATTTGTTGTTGTTCCAGTTCTTGTATCACAGAAGGTATAACAGTTTTTGTTAGATATTTGTACTTGTTTCAAAGGGTCACAGATACATGCTTGTTGCGAGTGTGCCTATTGCTAAGTTTTTTTTTGTTATGTAATTGTTTACTGAACCATGAAATGATCAAAACCGCTCTTGATAGCTGATAGCTACCTTATCGAGGTTGTCAATGCGGGAATTGTATGTTTTGTAATGATACCCTTTTATGACATTGAAAAGAATGTGTCATTTAAATCCGTTGAATGTAAGCGACATACATTTAAAGTCAGTGATTATATATAAAGCTCTTTTGAATTTGAACAAAACGATATACTGAACTTGAAATAAAAAGCAATTTGGAGTGATGGGCATTATGTAATGGTAATTCATAACATTTAAAAATGCATGTAATGCTCAATTACATTTCAGTTACGTATAGACAGACATAGTCAGACTTAGATATAACTATGATTGGTTTAATAAGTATTTGGACCATTTTAAGTTGTTGTGAAGCCACATACAAACTCATGTAAGGTTGAATAAATTAGTAGCCACTTTCAAACTCATGTAAATAAATGATAATTCTGAAATGATTGACAGCATGTAATAGCTGTCATGTTTAAGTTCTCAAGATGTAGAGTAGTGTTTTATATACAAATATGGATGTAAATTTTTTTTATCAAGACGCAAAACAAATGTTTATTAATAAATTTTACATTTAGTGGTGTGAACCAGGGGAAGGAAGGGAATAAACATGTCACTAGGTACACAAAACACCTAGTGTAATTTTAGCTCCCTTGTACGAAGGTCAAGTATGAGTATATACTTCAGACATTGTTGTGTAACAGGCTTCCAAGGTCATGGTCAAGTAAACACTTAACAACTTCCTTCTATCAAGGAAATGCACATATAGTTTTATCAATTAAAATGGATGATGTTTTTGAGAGGTAGTTTTATCAATTAAAATGGATGATGTTTTTGAGAGGTAGTTTTATCAATTAAAATGGATGATGTTTTTGAGAGGATATATTTTAAATCCTAGGCACACAAAAAAAGAATCTTTCTGAAATTGACATGATGAGACAATGTGATATGTAGATGTGCAGTAGGGTATGTGATAAGCAGATGTGGGATTAATTAGATTTAGGTGGTCATAGTCAAGGGTTAAAGAGCACACATAGCAGTTTTGAAATAAAAACGTTTGTGTACAAAATATCTCCTGAACTGATTATTTAACCATAGTTTCATATGAAAAAAATGTAACATTCTGTGTGCATTTGGAGCATACATATCAGCATATTAAGTTAAGCTAGGTTTTGAGAGACACACATTGCATGGCCTAATCTGACATGACCAGTACTCTGGTTTTGTGTGACAGACCTCAAGCTCTTTGAAACTTAATAGGATTTGTAACCACCGCATGCAATTGTGTTTTTCTTATGAGCACTCATGATTTGACAATTTATGCATTTTGTGAGGTAGTTTACAGTTCAGTAAATATTGAAATTATAAATAAAATTGAACTTTATGATTTTGGTATCTAGGATATGTCTTGAGTCTAGAATTTCTATTTAGAGGGAGGTAATCAAGTATTAGAATTCTTAACACGAGCAATTCTTAACAAAAATTTAGGGGCTGGTGGCCAGTCTAGACACATATTTAATATCTATGTTATACATGTAATGTTTTAAAATGTTTCAGTTGCGAGATGTATTATGTGTAATGTTTTAATATGTTTCAGTTGCACGATGATGTTGTTAAAAAAACCGCGGGTAAGTTGTTGAAATTTCTCCATTATTTAAATTACTAAAAAAGTATTCTAGGCAAGTGCTAGTATTAGTCAAGTAAAGTTGATTCTAAATGTATTTATAGCCCAAAAGAGAAAACAAGATTAGGTCCAAGTTGTTCATCTTCAGTCTTATATGTTCAGTCACTAGTGTACAGACATGTACACACAGTATAATTTGTTAAGTCTACCTTATATTACTGGACTTGTCATGTTATGTATATTTATTGGTACCATATATATTGGTGTGTCCATGGCCAGTATTGAAAGAAAAGTGGTTGGGTTTCTCACATGAATTACCTCATTTTTGACAGATTGAGCTTGATATAGACTGAACTAGACTAATTCTGAACTAGTGCTGTAATTTGGTCCACTTATGTAAGTTATGATTAGCTCACCTGTCCTGATCAGAAGGACGATGAGCTTACAGGTATGTCATGATGCGTTGTTAATTTTCTGTGAACTTTTCCTAAAATCGCTACTTGTCATGCATATGAATGCCAATATGGATTTTGAAAAAAATCTTGGTCTGAAGTATCCATGGGTAAAAGGGAAAAAAATTTGTAAAAACGGTTGAAGTTCAAGGTCATTTGGGTCAAAAGTTCAATGACAAACCGTGGATCTCTTGAGAATGCCCCTGACTGATATGAAACAAATCAATTCTTAGATATGAGTATTTACTGGTATTTATATTTCTGTTCGCCAAGCAAACATAAGAATGGCAGGGAACAAGAGTCACATCAGAGTACTTGTATTTTTTATGTTTGGCTTTCTACTTGCCATTTTTGTCTTGTGTGCCATTTTTGTCTTGTGTGCATTACTTTTCAAGTTGCGGTGGCAGCGGCATCAACATTAATTTTCTATTAAACATTAAATTTCTTTAAAGTTGAGCTATTTTGGCAAATATGGCCATGTTTAAGTTGTCTGTTTAGCTCTACATATACATTGAACTAATTTTTCTCTAAGTACATACCATATCATAATAGAACCTGGAATATACTTGTATCTAAATATATGACCATCCAAATATTCATTTCAGATTCAGAATTGGACTTTGTTAATTAAATTGTAAAAGTTTTCCATTTAGCTGGAGGTTGTGTTTAATCGAGTTTAACAAAGTATATGTTCCATCAAAACCAAACCTACAATGTTGAAGTCAAATTGGGTTTACAGTTAACCCAAGAAATTGATTACAGCACTTCTTATTTACGTATGTTGTCCTTCAAACACCACTGTTCCCGGACCCGTGTTTCTGAACAGCTACCCCTATGATCATGATTAAATAGATGAAAAAGGGCACCGACTTTTACCTGACCACATGCATGTAGTTGATGATCTTGTTTTTTTTTTATGTAAATTTCTTCAAAGTATCATCAATTACATACCAAAATATCAGTATTCCTGCTTGAAAATTAGTACATGTGAAGGTCACTGACTTTTACCTGACCAGATAGTTGATGAAGGTAACTGACTTTTCCCTGACCAGATAGTTGATGAAGGTAACTGACTTTTCCCTGACCAGATAGTTGATGAAGGTAACTGACTTTTCCCTGACCAGATAGTTGATGAAGGTCACTGACTTTCCCCTGACCGGATAGTTGATGAAGGTCACTGACTTTCCCCTGACCGGATAGTTGATGAAGGTCACTGACTTTCCCCTGACCGGATAGTTGATGGAAGACGCTGACTTTCCCCTGACCAGATAGTTGATGGAAGACGCTGACTTTCCCCTGACCAGATATAGTTGATGAAGGTCACTGAATTTTCCCTAACAAGATAGTTGATGAAGGGCGCACTGACTTTTAACAAACCAGATAGTTGATGAAGGACACTAACTTTTTCCTGAAAAATAGTTGATGAAGGTCACCGACTTTTACCTGACCAGATAGTTGATGAAGGTCACTGACTTTTACCTGACCAGATAGTTGATGAAGGTCACCGACTTTTACCTGACCAGATAGTTGAGAAGGACACTGACTTTTCCCTGACCAGATAGTTGATGAAGGTCACTGACTTTTCCCTGACCAGATAGTTGATGAAGGTCACTGACTTTTACCTGACCAGATAGTTGATGGAGGGCACTGACTTTTACCTGACCAGATAGTTGATGAAGGTCACTGACTTTTACCTGACCAGATAGTTGATGAAGGTCACCGACTTTTACCTGACCAGATAGTTGAGAAGGACACTGACTTTTCCCTGACAAGATAGTTGATGAAGGTCACTCACTTTATCCTGACCAGATAGTTGATCAGTGACACCAACTTCTAACGTGGGTCAGTGACACCAACTTCTACCGTGGGTATCTTACATGCTTTAATTTGTTTGTGACAGTTTTTTCTTCATTTTGTTACAGAAAATTTTCGAGCTCTTTGCACTAATGAAAAGGGTTTTGGGTATAAAGATTCCATATTCCATAGAATTATACCCGGTTTCATGTGCCAAGGAGGAGACTTTACCAAAGGCAATGGAACAGGAGGAAAGAGTATCTACGGAAAAAAATTTGAAGATGAAAACTTCATTTTGAAGCACACTGAAAGAGGTAAAACACCTGGGAATGCCTTGTTTATATTTTTACTCCCTCTTTGCTACTCTGTACAATAATATACAATATTCAGTTTCACAGTTTCCATAATTTGCAATTCTCCTTTATTTTAAACAAATAGAAGAACCATTGAACTTCTGGACATGGACTTAAATGCAAACTATACCCTACATTATAGCTGGTGCCATATAGAAATAGGCTTCAGGAGTATCTGAAGGATCATATGTAGGGTGTGCTTTGCTCTTATCTGTTCATGTTCAATTTTTAAAATGTTCAGAAGAATAGAATGGCTGACAGTTGGCCATCTTGGGTCTGTAGCATGCTTGGGTGAATGACTACCAAGTTTGTTCAAATGAATGACCTTGATCCACATTCAAGGTCACAGGGGTCAAATCTGCTAAAATCTTTAAAGCTGCATACTATCAAATAACCTTAAATTCTAGTTGTCCACATGTATAATGGCAATGTAAGATGCTCATTCAAACTCCTAACAGTTCGCAAAAAAAAGCTAACCAGCAATCCAATAGATGTCTGACAAAATCAGAATTTGAGTCTATTCCCTTTTCTGCTCTCGCCAAGTTCGAACAATCATTTCCTTTCCTAAGGAAATACATTGTACTCTGGTTTTGCTGATTCCAGTCCTTTTCACATTTCTTTTTGGTAGAATCTGTCTGCATTTTGGCAGGCCCACACTTTCAGCGTTCCGCCATTTTGTGTTGACTCGTAACCCATCTGTTGCATTGTTGGACTAATTTGTATAGAAACTTTGTCAGTCGGACCCATTTATTATTTTTGGTATTTCCTGTATACTTTCATAGATATGTGTTAGGTATATCATGTTAACATTTATATATATTTCTTTGGAAGTATGGGGCTTTAAATGACTTCTTCTCAATAACCAAGTGGTCCAGGCACTTTATACTGGGCCTGTACCATGCTTGGGTGAAGGGCTAGTTTGTTCAAGTGCATGACCTTTGATCTGCGTTTAAGGTTACAGAGGTCAAATAGGCTAAAATCTTTAAATGACTTCTTCTCAATAACCAAAAGATCCAGGGATGTGATATTGTGCCTGTATCATGCTTAGATGAAGGGCTTCCAAGTTTATTCAAATTAAAGACCCTAACCTACATAATACATTCAAGGTTACATGAGTCAAATTGCCTAAAATCTTTTAAACGACTTTTCAATAACCAAGAGGCCAAGGGCAGTGATATTAATTTATGCATGCACAATGCTTTGGTGAAGGGTTACTAAGTTTGTTAAAATGAATGACCTTGATCTACAGTCAAGGTCACACGGCATTAAACATGTTAAAATCTTTAAACAATGAATTCTTGATAGCCAAGAGACTCTGGAGACTCTATATATTGGTCGGGTGGCACATTGGTAACACTTGCTTTTCACCTAGGCATCCGGGGTTCGATTCCCTGATTGGACGTGAAAAGGTATGGGGGCACCTGCCCGACAGTGTAGGTTTTCCGCGGGTACTCTGCTTTCCTCTCGCAGTAAGACCCCTCGCGTGCTTCCATCCAGGCCAACAAGCGTGATTAATATAAGTTGATATAACTTGTTTCGCATTTGTTGTAAAATAAATAAAGTTTACATTTTACATTTACATTGGTCAATAGCATGCTGGAATGAAGGCTTACAAATTTTACTGTAAAAGTGGATTTTTTTTTGCGTTTTGAAATTTTTGCTTTGTCAGCTGTCAAACTATTTTCGTGCTGTCAGTCATGATAAAAATATATTTTTGCCCTGCGGTGCCATTTGGCATGGGCTTGGAGTAAGATTTTTTCGGCAAACTCAGAGAAGTGTTTTTTCTGATTTTGCTTCATGTGTAATAATTTTCAAAAAAGATTTTCAATTCCCATGCAGGTGCCTTACAGGTCAATAACTGGTTGCCAATGGTGAATTAAGGCACCATGGCCACCAAAATAGGTGCACTTTAAGCCCTGCTTTAGTTTCTGGTTGTGCATATTTCAAATTAATCAGAAAAGATCATAGAAAAGCAGCCATGTTGGATTTTGACAGCTGAAGATTTTTCTTGGTTTTTCTCAAATTTTAGATTCAGGTTCCCCTTCTTCCTTAGTTGTGTACATTTGAGACTGGTAGACACCTGTTTTAGTTTTAGACTGTTGACATATTTATCCCATTCAAATTGGCCAACATTCATGGTCTGTGGTCCATCCATAAACAGTCCTTGTAAATTGTTATCATGGGGAAGATCTGGAAAGATGTTTCTCAAAATTGATATATTGGTTCTGCTTGGTCCCTACCAGTTGTGCCAATTCAATCCCGAGTCTTTGCTGGAACAAAATATGGCTGACATTGGATTTCAACAGTTAAAATTTCATAACCTTAATTCTTTCTTAGATTTCATGTAAATCCCCCTTGATATCAAGTGATTATATTAAGGAAAAGGGGAAAGAGGGGAAAAGTAGAGAAAAGATCAGTCTTACATAAAACCTATACCAATCTATTGGTGGATGCCAAGATATCTCTAATCTCTTGTTTTCCTCACTGTTGATCTGTTAGTTCATTTCATACGAGTTTTTCATTTTGGGACTAATCAGAAGAACGGTCATATTTCATCATACAATTTAGCAATACAAGAAAGATAATTATCAATGTAGAGAAAGAAGAAAAAAAGGAGGGCCATGTAAGTTAAAGAACAAAGGAAGATCATACAATGGTGACCAAAAGATTGCTCTGGAGTCTGTTGCTAAAAATCACCACCATTTGAAGATCCGAGACAACTAACTTTCTACAGAAGTAGATGCATCAGTTGCACAAGTCCTGTATTGTTTAGACATACTGATAATACATTGGATTACATCTATTCTTTAATCATTCAAACATTTTATAGCTATTTATCAAATATTTGTTTTAAGGAATCCTTTCCATGGCCAACTCAGGCAAAAATACCAATGGATCACAGTTCTTCATTTGTACAGCCAAAACATCATGGTGAGTAAGTCAGTAATCTGGGTATACTATGGGTCATGGATATTTCTTTGGTTTAGCATTAACTGGCTGGACAAAAATCAATACGTTTACAGTATTTCTCGAAGAGTAGTGAATGGATCTTTAGCACATGTTAAAGGTAAGGTCTTGGAGGTAGAATTCCACATTGCTAAAATTCCAGTTAAACATTTGATTATAACAATATTAATCTAAGAACTCTGGATATGATAAGACAAAATTAATGTTATAATTATAATCAAAATAGTTGAATTATGAATTGATTTCAGCTCACAAAGGGCAGCATAGATGAGCAATGCAGGTCCATTGGGCCTCTTGTTTTGTTAATTTCTTATGCAATGAAGCCATCATTATTATTGGGAGGATCCTTGTCAGACAAGTTGTTATATTGATCATGAATTCCTTTTTGCATTGAGTGTCACTTTATGATAGTGGCACATGAGACCAAGACACGAAAGTATGATGTTGAATTGATTCCTGATGACGCCAATACAAAATGACAAAAAACATTCGTTAAAGTTGAAAAACTCCAGTATACAAAAGACTATATGACATGCACTGGTGGTATGACGATGTATGTATCCCAACATTCAGCACTTTTACACAATTGTGTGACAGCTGAATAACACAGCATATTGTAGAAGAGATGTGGTAATAATATATATGTTTGTATATCTTTGCTAGCTCTACCTTAGATAGACATTATTTATAACGGCTGCAGAGACATTACATTGTATTTATGAATTTACAGGTTGGACGGGAAGCATGTAGTATTTGGAAAGGTCATCGAAGGGTTGCAAGTCCTTGACATGATGGAGGCTGTCGGATCCGAATCTGGAAAAACTACCGAGGTTGTGAAGATAACTGGTTGTGGTACTCTCTGAATGTGATCAGTTGTTTGACAGAATCTGATAGGTCATGTAATAATCACTGTCATATAGATTTTTGTTAAACAATATGGTGTAAAACAGCTTTTAATCTTCCTAATGATTGTTGGAGAATGAAGACAGTATATAAAAACCATGACTAACCACTGACCATAACGATAGTCTGTAGCTGAAGTTATTAAGCATTTTTTCCTGACTGCCTGATTAAATAATCTAAACACATAACAAATGTACTTGTAATTATTGCATTTTTTGCCTAATCATAAGATGGTGGGCTGTTCAAATCATCATTTGTCTTTGGTACGTCCTTCAGTCATCTGTCCGTAAATAATCATTGTTATCACTATTTACTGACAAGAAGCAAAAATGTCTTGCTCAAATTACAATTAAATTTTGATATTATAGAAATACATCTGTAGGAAAAAGTTTTTATATACCTAAAATCATTAAAGATCGCAATGGCGGGTGCCAAAACCCATCTGTAATCTTTATTTTTATGCCCCTGCCATGAAATTTGGGGGTTCCCATCCAGATGCAATGTAACTAGCTAATCTCAGGAACTGCTGGTGCAATTCTTTTCTTGTTAGGTTGTAATAAACATACTTTAAGTGCGATATATATACATCCATGCCAAACTAATGTCAAAACTTCTATTGAAGTGGCTTGCTTATGTATTAAAAAAGTATTGTTGAAAGTTTCTTCTGCGTTTTTTATCAAATAGTTAATAAAATCAAAGTGCCAAGGTCACTCATAGGTGCTGTGCATGATGGAATGAAATACAGGAGAAAAGCAAGCAAGTGGGTAGGTACAAAGAGTCGGCCAAACAAGACCTTACCTATACCAACAGACGATCCAACATGACATTATCTGTACCAATAAACGACCAAACAAGACTTTACCTGTACCAACAGACGATCCAATATGGTATTACCTGTACCAACAGATGATCCAATATGGTATTACCTGTACCAACAGATGATCCAATATGGTATTACCTGTACCAACAGACAATCCAACATGACATTACCTGTACCAATAAACGACCAAACAAGACTTTACCTGTACCAACAGACGATCCAATATGGCATTACCTGTACCAACAGACACTGATGAAAATTGAGAAGTTTGAAATGAAAAAAAAAGGACAAAGACATGTGAAAAACAAGAGGCCCAGAGGGACTGTATTGCTCACCTGAATATTTCAGTAACAAAATACGCTCATTGAAGTTATATTTCAAATATTTTTCATTCTTTTGAACTGCCTCTCTCAACAATGGTTCAATCTACAGGTAGACAAAATCCCATCATTCTTGAAAAAGAGAAAGATTTTTAGCTCACCTGCCCTAAGGGCAAGTGAGCTTATGCCTTGGTGCGCCGTGCGTCCGATGTCAACTTTTTCCTTTAAACATCTTATTTTCAATAGCTGAGAGGCCAAGGGAGTTGATATTGGATCTGTAGCATGCTGGTGTGAAGGGCTATCAGGTTTGTGCAAATGAATGACCTTGACATTCATTCAAGATCACATGGGTCAAATAGGCTAAAAATCTTTAAAACAACTTCTCAATAACCAAGAAGCCCAGTGACTTGATATTAGGCCTGTAGCCTGCTGGGATGAATGGCTACCAATTTGTTCAAATGAACGACCTTAACCTTCATTCAAGGTCACTTGGGTCAAATGGACTAAAATCGTCCACAGCTTCTCAATAACTTAGATGACCGAGATAACTAAAATGGTAATTAGCATAGTTTCTGAAGAAATAACCTAGATCAACTTCGAAGTTGCTGTAGAGCCAGGCGAGTGATGCAGGCCCATTGGGCCTCTTGTTATACATTTTTTTTTTTTTTTTTTTTGCCATATTTCCCCTATTAGAACCCCTTTCTCCTGTCTGAAGAGTACCATATCCTTTGTTTATACCTCAGATCTCGTTTGCCCAATAATGCTCCAGGCTAAATTTCATCAAAACCCATTCAGGGGTTCAGTACTAGTAAGGATTTACCTCAATTTCCCCTATTGGGTCCTGCCCCTCTGGTTCGAAGAAAGTTGCATGCTTTGTTTATATATTAGATCTCCTTTGCAACAAAGACTCCTTTTATACAACATTAACAGACATTAAGTAATAGAAGGGATAAAAAAGATTTTACTTGATTTCCCCTATTGGGCCCTGTCCCTCTGGCCCAAGTAGAACCACATCCTCTGTTGATATATTAGATTATATTTTTCCAATAATGCTCCAGACTAAATTTCAACAATATCCATTCAGTCGTTCAAGTCTTGTAGGGATTTAAATGATTTACCTCTATTTCACCTATTGGGCCTCGCCACTCGAGGCAAAGGGGAGCCACACCCTCCATTTATACAACATTAAATCTCCTTTGCCCTAATGTGATCCTGACCAGATTTCATAAAATTTCATTCAGTCAATCAAGTCTAGTAGGAATTTAAAGTATTTGCCTCTATTTCCACTATTGGACCAAGCCCCTCTTACCTCGATGTAGCCACACCACACCCTCTGTTTATACAAAAATAGTTCTTATCATCAGATGGGCTATTCAAGTCGTGCTGCGTCCGTGGTCTGCCGTAAACAATTCTTGTTATCGCTATTTCCCAGAAAGTACCGAAGGAATCTTTCTAAAATTTCATATGTAGGTTGCACTTGTTCCCTAGTTATGCATATTGCATTTTGGGACCAGTCAGAAAACAACATGGCCGACAGGCAGCCATCTTTGATCTTGACAATCGAAGTTTGTTATCGTTATTTCTCGTCATTATTGCTAAATCTCAAAATTTCATATATAGGTTCCCCTTGTTTGAAAAGTACTGGAGGGATGTTTCTCAATTTACACAGATTAGTAAGAGGAAGGGAAAAATAGACAGAAGATCAATCCGACATGGAACCTATAAAGATCATTCAATGGTCGGTGCCAAGATCCCTCTGGGATCTCTTGTTTATTATGTTGGATTACTTTTGCCCAATAATGATCCAGACGAAATTTCATCAAAATCCATTCATTAAACTTTAAATTGTAAGTTCTATGGTCCCAGTTTTCAAATTTTATGCTCCCCGAAAATGTTTAGGAGAGCATAGAGTTGCCAGTTTATCCATGGTATTTTTCATCAGTCTATCCTTTTCTTGTCCAGAGCATACTTTGAAAAGTTCATAAAAGATATCCCAGAGGGATCTTGGCGCCCATCATTGAATGATCTTGATAAACATCCCTCCAGTACTTTTCAAACAAGGGGAACTTATATATGAAATTTGAGATTTAGCGATAATGGCTGTCTGACGACAATGTTTTCAGATTGGTCCAAAAATACAATACGACAGACCAACGTGAACCTACATATGAAATTTGAGAAATATACCTTCAGCACCTTCTGTAAAATAGCGATAACAAACTTCAGTTGTCAAAATCCAAGATGGCTGTCTTGAAAATTGAAAAAAAAAAACAAAAAAAAAACAATGTGAAAATGCTCACATTAGACGATTAATATGGTTCCACATTTTTCAAGGGAGACAATTCTCGTTAGGATGATTATCAAAAAACAATATAAATATTATTAATACAATTTGCGAAACCATACCAATTAAAACTCCAACAGCTCTTGTTATTCTTTCCTCTTCCAGACCATCCACTTTTATATATTTACAGATATGCATCATATGACCAAATACAAAATTCAGGACAGGAAAATAAAGTTGTTTTTGGGGGGCATTCATCTGTTCCATTTGTACTCCTTCCCTGAGGACAAATAAATCTGTAAATTGGTAGTTTATTATGGAAAATACCAGTTTTAGCATAATTTACTCTTTATTTACTCTTTAAGATTCTTACTGAAAGAAATTACACATTACTAGAATTAAAACCCTGTGATAACAATTTAAAACTAAAAAAATTTAAGTCTGGCCCACTCCAGGGGCAGAGGTCAAAGGTGTCAATTTCACTTTAATTTGAACTACCTGGATTTTCCTTATCTAGATACATTGGCAACAAATACTTCTCATTGTTGGTTGTTGAGATGTATATGTACCTCAAAATAGTGATTTCATTACCCCAGAATTCATATTTGCCCCCTAGGAACTTAGGAAGGGGGTGAAGGATATTTTAGGGTTAAGAGCAAGCCAGATAATATACTAAACTAATTAAGACCAAGGATTGATTTCATATACATGTACACCAAAATCACCCTTGGTCGATATTTCCTTCCATTGCCTCCTAGCGGAGACTCTTTACTAGCAGAACTTGAACCCATGTATTTCCACCAAGTAATCAAATACAGACATTACTTCTACAATTATAGTCATCTCCATTGCTATTTTTAATGAAAACATGACATAGTTGACAACTTGACTCTGTACTTGGCACCGCCATTGCCTTTCACACTCACATGAACTTTACACAAATTTCTAATCTGCAGTTCATACGCATGTATTATATGTACAAACTATATGGACCTAGGGTTGGAAATTAAATTTGTGCCAAGTCCCAGTGTTTAAACACAGACATAGGTTTGGTTTATTTTGTTTAATGTGCTATTAACAGGATGTGCCCTGTTTTCAAAGTGGAGAAAAAACCAAAGCACCTGCAGAAAAAGCACCAGCCTACAGTTAGTACCAGACAACTGCCCCATGTGGGTTTCGAACTCGAGAACCAGAGGTAAAGGGCAACTGATTAAGTGTTAAGACAACTGAACCATTGGCCCCTACTACACTTCATTGGATGCCCTGAAAAGCCAGGGCACGATAATTTTAAAGTATTGAGAACAAGGCTAAATCCACCAAGGCTGAATATGTCTAAGATGATTTAAGTGGCAGCCACCAGATATCTGCCAGATAATTAGGTAGTTGCAACCATTTTATAATAATAAAAACAAGAGGCCCAGAGGGCCTGTATCGCTCACCTGGTTTCATGAGATATGAAACAAGAATGATGCTTAAATATATTTGTCGCTGGTATTGCTATGTCAATATATATCATAAGCATTTTATATGGGTACATTGGTTTTATTTTAATACTAAAAATGCCGAAAGGTGCATTAATCCATGAAATGAAATTGACTTTTGGCGCGACCCCATAGGGATGCTACCACACAAATGTGAGTGATATCCATTGCTTAGTTTCAGAGAAGATCTTGTTTAGACCAATTGACCCCTTTTGACCCTGCCCTCCTTCCTTTATACAATTTTGAATCCCTACCCCAATAGGATGCTAATAGTCAAATATGAGCTGTTTCAGAGAAGTTGTTCATATCAATTTAGCCAAATTGACCCCTTTTGGCCCAGCCCCATAGCCTCCAAGGGGTCGGCCCCATCATTTGTACAATTTTGAATCCTTAACCCAAGGGAATGCTACCAGTCACATATTAAAGAAATCCATTGCTTAGTTTCAGAGAAAAAGTTGTTTATATCAATTCTGCCAAAATAACCCCTTTTGGCCCCGCCTCTTAGGTCCCCTGGGGTCAGCCCTGTCATTTGTACAATTTTGAATCCCTACCCTAGGGGGTTGCTACCAGGCAAATATGAGTGATATCCATTGCTTAGTTTCAGAGAAGAAGTTGTTTATATCAATTTAGCCAAATTGACCCCTCTTGGCCCCGCCCCTCAGGCCCCGCCCCTCAGGCCCCCTCAGGGATCAGCCACACCATTTGTACAATTTTGAATCCCCACCACATATTGTTGCTACCAGGCAAATATGAGCAATATCCTTTGCTCGGTTTCAGAGAAGTTGTTTATATCAATATAGCCCAATTGAATACATTTGGCCCCGCCCCTCAGGCCCCTAGGGGGTCAGTCCCATCATTTGTACAATGTTGAATCCCCACCCCAAAGTGATGCTACCAGGCAAATATGAGTGATATCCATTGCTTGGTTCCAGAGAAGTTGTTAATATCAATATAGCTATATTGACCCATTTTGACCCCGCCCCTCAGGCCCCTAGGGGGTCAGCACCACCATTTGTACAATTTTGAATCCCCACCTCATAGTGATGCTTCCAGGCAAATAGGAGCAATATCCTTTGCTCGGTTTCAGAGAAGTTGTTTATATCAATATAGCCCAATTGAACACATTTGGCCCCGCCCTTCAGGCCCCTGGGGGTCAGCCCCATCATTTGTACAATTTTGAATCCCCACCCCAAAGTAATGCTACCAGGCAAATATGAGGATATCCATTGCTCGGTTTCAGAGAAGAAGTCGGTATTATCAATATAGCTATATTGACCCAATTTGGCCCCGCCCCTCAGGCCCCTGGGGGGTCAGTCCTATCATTTGTACAATTTTGAATCCCCACCCCAAAGTGATGCTACCAGGCAAATATGAGTGATATCCATTGCTCGGTTCCAGAGAAGAAGTTGTTAATATCAATATAGCTATATTGACCCATTTTGGCCCCGCCCCTCAGGCCCCTAGGGGGTCAGCACCACCATTTGTACAATTTTGAATCCCCTCCTCATAGTGATGCTTCCAGGCAAATAGGAGCAATATCCTTTGCTCGGTTTCAGAGAAGACGTTGTTTATATCAATATAGCCAAATTGACACCTTTTGGCCCCGCCCTTCAGGCCCCTGGGGGGTCAGCCCCATCATTTGTACAATTTTGAGTCCCCTACCCATAGGGATGCTTCTGACCAAATTTGGTCAAATTCTGATCAGTGGTTATGAAGAAGAAGTCAATTGTTGACGGACGGACGACGGACGCCACGGTATGGCATAAGCTCACCTTGGTCCTTCGGACCAGGTGAGCTAACAATGCATAATATTTTCCTGCGTAAGGTTAACACCTGGGTTTGGTTAGGGTGTGCTCTATAGAACCTACACACATCTACCTGTGATAAATACAACACATTTCTATAACTAATCACAGGGCATCTGCATGGTTGGCCGCTAAGTACATGGAAATGGAAAAACAAACTACAGCATGAATTCAAGGAATTTATTATTCATCTTACTGTTTATCCATTAACATGAACAGGTTCAATTGATACTGCATACAATGGAGAACTAACACATGTATTCAGAATATTTTGGACATGTAAATTACACTTCGGATTTTCTGTGAACAGAGATTGACAAAATTGTATTCTTCAGAAACAATAATATATGTACACAGGTTATCTATCATTAACAAATCTTCCAACAAAATTGTGTTTTCATATAGTAAGTCCACAAATGATTATCTTCATATATCAACATACCTCAAAATAGGAACAATTAATACATATATATTAATCAAGGAAAATCCTCTCCCTATGGAGAGAGCATAGCAGCAATAGCGGTCTTTTCTATGCCATGTTTGACTTGGAATCCTTGGCTAAACTATCCTCTCATGGTTATGGCCGATGGCTGTACATCTGAAAAACGCAGCAGAGAGAAAAAAGAAAATTAGGATACATCATATACGTTGTATTCTAGATTATACTGGATATAATCTCAAGCAATGTTTCCCAACAAATGTTCAAAGTTCTTGTCACAGTTCCAGCCAGTCCTGAACATTTTATGAATTTTGGCATTAAATTTTATATCAATATATTTATTTGTTTTTGTCAAAACCGACACATGTATGTTTATTTTGTGTCTTCCATAAAGAACCAATTTATATGCTATGATGGTTAATATTGATTTGATCTGGAACAAAAATTCTCAAATAATGCCTTACTGACAAATGTGACACATCATTTGTACAAGTGTTAAATATACATGCATACGTAAGATTCAACTGAAGCATCAGAACTGTATACAAGGCCTTAAGAGCCTTGCATGTAGCACATTTTACCAGTAAAAATCCTTTTATGGACTGGAATGTCAGTCTCTAATGGTCAAAATAAAAATTTCCAAAGGCAAACTATATTACAGCTGTATGCTTCTTAAAATAACAGTCTTTACAGGAATATACACTAGTAGTGTTCAGTTATTACAATGATTTCATATCTTTTACTGTGTAGTATATTAAAGTTTTCTTTTATTGAATTTAATAAAATAATATTTATTGGTGTTCAACACTAGTTTATGACCCTTCTTTTTGAAACTGGCACATCACATACATGTATTCAAAATGTATACATTGTATACTGTTAGATACATCTGACTTTATTATACAGTGTCAATTTCAATAGGAGAATAAGTATTTTTCTATTTCAGGCTTTTTTATATATATTTATATAATAAATAAGTATAATCAGATGTTAATACCAGATTTCACTTTTTATTATTTCATTTTCACGGAAAAACATGTACAACTGTAATATCAATTATGTTTCTTTCAATTTTAACCATGTCCCTATTACATAGTAAAATAATAATATACAGTATTAAAAATCTTTTCTCTGTCATAATTGCTTCAATATTACTAATGAAAGTATTGTAGCTAGGTTCCACTTATTTCTTCTTACAGTTAAATTTTCAATCTACATTCAGCATATATCAAAATGAAACTGGAAACTCTGCAATAAATGCATGTAAAAAGCAATAAAAATATATTGCCTCATTTAGGTTTGCATATAAGCAACTTGTTTCTCAAGCTGCACCTGAAATTAAGAACCCCAACACAGTAAAACCTCCCCTGCAGTACAGTATACATAGTGAGGGAACCAGCGAGTATTGGGAAGTCATACCTGATACAATACACAGATGAGCATGAGGGGAGTAGTTTTCATTCAACATCCTGTTTCTTTATAATGCTTTTCCTTCTCCACAGTAGTTTTGCTATTGTAATTGAAGGCCACTGAAATCAGAAGTATTGTGCAAATGTCTTTTAAGAGTAGTTTTGTAAGACGTCAAATGTACATGCACGGTGCAAGCTATGGCCAAGGCCTTGTCCAGCCAAGACCTAGCTTTCTCACCACTACTCTTACTTGACATTGCTGTGGAATCGGGGAAATGTGTTGCCTCCTGCCCATCGCACAAGTTGCTTGGATCATGTCAAATGTTTGTTTTCACTAACCTTGAATAACACCGGATCCGCTCAAACCATTGGCAGACTTACTCGAGCTTTCACTAACCTCAATATTCCATTTTGCAGTGTCAGGAATGAACAATAAAACAATCTCCCATATATGGAAAGATGTTGATCCATATTAATAAAAACAAAACATGACACCACAGTATCAAGTGTTAACCATTAAAGTTTGTACAGATCAATCATACTACTGACCTTTGTACATGTACAGGCCAAAAAACAATCACAAAGAGCTGGCAACAGCTGCGCCCACAACAAACATTTTGTATGTCGTAGTTATTCCAATTTCCGTTGTACAACAGAAACTCCAACTGTAGTACTAACTTCAATTACTACTAGAGCTGATCTTTATTTTGGTGCATTGCAATCCCATAACTAAGCAGTCTAGAAGAAACTAGTGTTAATAAGGTCATACTAACCTCAAAACAAAAAATATTTCTTCATCCAGTAGTTTAATCAATGGTTGTATAAATTACCTTGTCAACATGAACACAATATCATACCAACACCCAAGAGAATATTAATTAACAGAAGCATTTCCCACCAGATTGTCACCCCGGTACGGAGAAAATGTATTGAAGCACTAACTTACACCTTAAATAACAGTCAGTTTCATCCTGGTACATTGTATATGCAATGAAGCACTAACCTTTCAGCAAGTCAATTGTCATCCTGGTACAGACAACTAACCTCCATATCAACAACAGTCAACTGTTATCCTGGTACAGAAACCTAACCCCCACATCAATAGCAACATAGTGTCATCCTGGTAAAGAGATATAAACTCCATATCAATAACAGCAGATTGTCATACTGGTAGAGAGCTAACCTCCATTTCAATAACAGCAGATTGTCATACTGGTAGAGAGCTAACCTCCATTTCAATAACAGCAGATTGTCATACTGGTACAGACTACAGAGAACTAATCTCCATTTCAACAAGAGTCAACTGTTATCCTGGTACAGAGAGCTAACCTCCATATCAATAACAGCAGATTGTCATAATGGTACAGACTACAGAGAACTAACCTCCATTTCAATAACAGCAGATTGCCATAATGGTAGAGAGCTAACCTCCATATCAATAAACAGCAGATTGTCATTCTGGTACAGAGAACTAACCTCCATATCAACAACAGCCGATTGTCATCTTGGTACAGAGAGCTAACCTCTATATCAACAACAGCAGATTGTCGTTGTGGTACATGGAACATGTATTGAAACACTAACCTCCATATTAACAACAGCAGATTGTCATCCTGTTACATGGAACATGTATTGAAGCACTAACCTCCATATTAACAACAGCAGATTGTCATCCTGGTACATGGAACATGTATTGAAGCACTAACCTCCATATTAACAACAGCAGATTGTCATCCTGGTACATGGAACATGTATTGAAGCACTAACCTCCATATTAACAACAGCAGATTGTCATCCTGGTACATGGAACATGTATTGAAGCACTAACCTCCATATTAACAACAGCAGATTGTCATCCTGGTACATGGAACATGTATTGAAGCACTAACCTCCCCCTCAACAACAGCAGATTGTCGTTGTGGTACATGGAACATGTATTGAAGCACTAACCTCCCCCTCAACAACAGCAGATTGTCGTTGTGGTACATGGAACATGTATTGAAACACTAACCTCCATATCAACAACAGCAGGTTGTCATCCTGGTACATGGAAGATGTATTGAAGCACTAACCTCCATATTAACAACAGCGATTGTCATCCTGGTACATGGAACATGTATTGAAGCACTAACCTCCATATTAACAACAGCAGATTGTCATCCTGGTACATGGAACATGTATTGAAGCACTAACCTCCATATTAACAACAGCAGATTGTCATCCTGGTACATGGAACATGTATTGAAGCACTAACCTCCATATTAATAACAGCAGATTGTCATCTTGGTACATGGAACATGTATTGAAGCACTAACCTCCATATTAACAACAGCGATTGTCATCCTGGTACATGGAACATGTATTGAAGCACTAACCTCCATATTAACAACAGCAGATTGTCATCCTGGTACATGGAACATGTATTGAAGCACTAACCTCCATATTAACAACAGCAGATTGTCATCCTGGTACATGGAACATGTATTGAAGCACTAACCTCCCCCTCAACAACAGCAGATTGTCATCCTGGTACATGGTATATGTATTCAATCACTAACCTCCTTATCAACAACAGCATCATCATCTTGGTACACAAAGCACTAACCTATGTCTAAAATGACATTTTGGGCATCTTTTACACAGAATTTTAATCCAAGCACTAACCTCAATTGTGATCATTATTAAAGTTGATATTTCCCCTTCCATATTTTTTTCTTTGAGTAGTTATGTAGTCAATAGTATTGTAAATAACTTTCAATAGTAACAATAACCTGCACTTAATACAGTATCTGCCATTTCCTGTTATGATGTCACTGTTGTGTGTTAACATTTGTTCACATATTGTTCAAAAAACTTTTGTGATGTATCTTTTAAATGTCTCTTATCAGAACTGATATCCATTCCTATGTCTTAATGTACTAAAGTCAATTAATCTTTCTGTCCATTTTTCTTTTTCCCGCAGCCAAAATGCACTTGTTTACCTGTAGTTTCTCTAGTCCTTTTGGATGATTAGGAGCCGAGTACACAATATGTTACCTGTCATATAACTGCATCATCATCAAAGAGTGTGACTCAAATAGTTCATAGATCTTACCTGTTTCTCATGGAGATTGACATCATCAAGGTAAATGACTTTCGTTTTAGAAATACTATTGAGTACAAAAGTAAATGTCTTCCTTTTTAATCAGAAAAAAATAAACATGATCTCAAAGATTAAATTTCAGTTCTTCATTATCAAAATTATCCCGATTCATACATTAGATGAAAAAATATTAAATTATAGTATATTAAAGTACATGTCAATATTAAAATGTTGACTTTTTCCCACTCACCTTGTGTTGGGTATAGGAACAAGTACAAGATGGAATTGATTATACTCTCGGTAAAGATGTCGGCAAATAGCTTGGTCAGCTGCAAGCCTTGGATTGGTTTCAGATATAAAAGGTGGAAAATTGAATAAATCATTCAAAATTGATCACGAAAGATAAATGCTAGTCAATATATTTATTCCACCACTTGTATGCACTAGACTTTTTGTGAATTGTCACTTTTTGTGGTCTGCTGAATAATCTATTTTTTCTTAAACTCAGAAACTCATTACCTACTTCCATCATTATAAGGGCTTTTCCTAGGGACTTTTTGGAGCCTATTATGTACCTCTTTTTCATTAAAATTATCTTACATTTGTACAAAATTACCAAAATTTTGAAATTTACTATCATCCTCCTACCCCCAAAAATAACACCCAATCCAAAATCAACAAAAAAAAACAACAACCTGGACACGCATTCTTTTTACGACTAAAAAGAAGACTGATGTCTATGACACTATAAACAAGGCTTTGTTTCATCTCTCTCATTTTTTTTTTGTCTCTGTAGTTTCATTAAGTCAATCAATGATGAAGATACAACCTCTAGCTCCCTGAAACTGATTCGCTATTACAGATTTGTAGGAATTTTGCATCAACAAATGCACTGTTCCCGCACTTACCTGCAATGCTGGTTATTATCTATTTTCAATCTCAACCATTGGCCAGTTCTGGTCAACTTGATCTCTTCACCACTGGACACTAGTTAACTTACCTTGTTTGTGGAAAACTGACAGCAAATATTGTGTCACCTCTAAATCAATCTTTGACTTCCTCCAAAACATTATTTTGTGCATGCTCATCTTTGTTATTGAATGTGTCCCCTTTGGATTTTTCCTGTGTCACAGGGCTGTCTCTGTCCCTAGAGCGGGATTTTGTCTTTCCTGCAGAAAAACAAAGAAAAGAAAAAAAAAGATGAATTCTCGCACAGTTGTGAACAAATGGGATTTATCATAGCTCAAAAAATACTTCTACTGACTTTTTTTTATTAAATTTTTTTCATTTTTAGTTCTGGTAAAATGATTGAGGTTTGCTCAAGTTAATCATTTTCATCAAGTAAATGTCTTGCTTTTTAAATTATCAATTATAACCTTTCATGATCCACATAATAACATAAAACTTGTAGTTGATCAGTCATCACCGAATATTTCAATGTTTAACTCTGACATAATTTCTGAGCTGTGTGGTTAACTCCTTTCTTACTTACTGCTGTTTGTGCTTCTCAGAAAAATATGATTATTGAAAGTTATCTATATGCTGTTTTGTCTGTGTCCTTGAGCAAGACACCTTTATCCAATTGTGACATTTAGTTACTGAGTTAGGCATCAGCTAACTACTAAGGAACTCTGTCTCAAAATCACTGGGGAATAAACCCAGCAGTATGCAAAATCATCTGACCTTTATCTCTGTCCTTCCTATCTCTACTCCTCCTCGACCGGTCCCTGGAACTGCGGTCCTTATCACGAGACCGCTCCTTGCTGCGGGAACGGCGTCGGTGATCCTTGTCACGTGAACGTCTGTCTCGACTCCTTGACCTCCTTGAGTGTGACCTTGACCTGGAGCGGCGGTGACGGGAGGACCTGTGACGATCCCTTGAATGACTCCTGGATCTACGTCTGCTGTGGCGACTTCTACTTCGTGATCGCCTGTGTCTGAAATATGCATTCAGAAGTTCATAGCTATTTTCAAGTATGTTTCACCAAATCAAAGAAATTTGTAATGAATAATGAAGAATTTGGAACATATCTTTAAAACTTATTGATTTGAAATAATCGACACCAAGCCTATGCAAAAGCTGTAATCTAAGCATTTCATCTTTTATTTACAACTCACCTGTCTCGATCGTGGCTTCTAGAACGTTTTTTTCTTCTTTCTTCTCTTTCCCTTTCCCTCTCTTTTTCTCGTTCTTTTTCCTTTTCTTCCCTTTCTTTCTCTCGTTTCCGTCGTTCTTCTCTTTCCTTTTCCCTTTCTTTCTCACGTTCTTCCCTCTCTTTTTGAAATTTAGCCTCTCTTTCCTCTTCTTCAGTAACTCTTTTCTGGAAGAAAGCACAGCAAAGCATCGCAATAACAAGGTATTATTTTCTAAGTTTTCATACATTTACAAACAGGTATTATTTTCTCACCAAATAGAAAAATCAAAGCTTCGAGTAAGACCAGGGTTTGAAGCAAGCTTTGGTTTAGACAATCAGGATCATCAGCCTTCAAAATGATATTTCAGTCAGAGTTTATCATTATTTCTTTTGGTTTAATAGTAAAATTTCAAAATCTACCTGCAGGCAAGTACTTCAACACTAATAGTATTTTACAGCCTAGATGATAGTGATAATCAAGTTCTGATAGAGAAGCTGTAGCAGAGTATACAAAATGACTACAAATGTGGATACTAAGGGCAGAATATGCATGCTGAAAAGATAGGGCTGTCGTGGAGTATGTAAAGTGACAGGGTTACAGGACAAATGGTGGTATGGTTACCATTTTCTTTCCCTCCACGTATGCCCTAATGCGGGCATATCCAGCATGTTGCTTGCCCATCAAGTGTTCATCGATCCTTTGCTGAACATCGCCAACCACCAGTAATGCCCCACAAACTGAGCATACTTCCATTGTCTTCTCTGGCTCATTGGATTGTGTTGCCAGCTTATTCTGCAGTATAACAAACAACATATTTTTAAATCTGTGTGTGTAGAATTCTGATAGATAAATAAATATTTACTTATATGTTCAAATATGTACTATGACTAACGGTTTCTAAATCTAAAATATGTTCTGATGAAATTTACTCTTTGCATATCATTCACATTTGCAAATAAATTCCACTACCGATTGCTATACTCCAGGGGTTACAGCGGAAGTGATGCAGAACACTACCACTGTACCCAAGAGATCATGTTTAACACTTTTTTCAGTAGACTGACCGTCTCGCTCTGTTTTCTTTCCTCTCGGAGCTGGTCACAGAGTTTCATGACACCCTGTGCCTCCTCTACCTTCCCTTCACAGCCCAGTTCTTCAGCCTAAGAACAAAATTGTTGTACATTAAAACTGAAATTCATATAGTCTCCATCCACAATCATTGGTATAATGTACACTGAAATCAGATACTTAAATTTTAAAGAATATTACAAGTATTTGGGCTCCTGGCAATAATTTTACACATATACTACTGTAATAATTACAAGCTCAAATTTTAGAATGGATTTTAAACACTGTCACTGTGATGATAAACAAATCCAGTGGAAATGGAACTAGTACATTAAAAAGCTGATACCTTACCTGTTGTACAAGGTCATTTATTCTTTCTGTCAACATTTGTATTTTTTCTTCTTTGTCTCTGTTCAGTTGTCCATTCAGCTAGAATGCAACAGCAAAATATCTATTTCATTTGCAATATTGTAATTTTACTAAACACACATGCACATTACACTCACCATGGTTCAAACATATCATTATTTATAAAGCACTCATGGTATAGTTCAATTTGTCAATCTGTCAAGATAAAGACTCACAAATGATCAGTCTTACTGATTGTTCTATTTTTTCCATTATTTACAATTAGAATATCTTTTCCCCATAATAACACCATATGATGCATAATGATATACCAAATAAATGGATATATATGTATATCAGTCATGTCATATAGTGTCATTATGGAGAAAGAGATGAAATACTTCACAAGGAAAAGAGTTAATATCATTTAATGTTTTGTAACTCAATATTGTCCAAATTAATTAGTAATATTAGATCATTTACATTTCCTTGGGCATTGTTGAGGGCTAAGCGCTGATGACCTCTGCGAATTCGCCTTTCCACATCAGCAATCAACCCCTCTAAGTAGCGTTCAAATTCTTCCTCATAGCCCATGGTTTTTACTCTGCTTGATGTCTTGTACCTGAATGATGTCAAAATATTTGAGAATGATTTCAAAATCAAGACATTGTTTTAAAACTGAAACACTGACATAACATAAAGAGTTTTTTTATATGTTCTTTCTATATACATGGTATATCCCTCTTATATAACTGACTACACTGACAATTTTCCTTTTTAAGTACAATATTGAATTTCCAATCTCCCCAGAGGGCTTAATTTCGGAGACGATAACTTCTGTATGAAGTCAAAACTTGGAAATTGTGTGTTGTATAAATCTAAGAAATAACTTTGGGTCAACTGACTTCTTATTTGATACCAAGTATCTTATTCTGAAATAGTTAATGCAAAATAAGTGATTTTGACATTTCTGTTGACTTCTTTTTTGTTGAATAAATCATTTTTACAAGCTTTACTTCATTTTCACACAGAAATGTTTAACAAGTATACAATATGAAATTTCATCATGGCCTTAAACCTGATGACTACAAATGTAACAGACACTTACTCTTTCTTAAAGATTTCATCATGTATTTTTTCACAAGGTCCTGAAATAATTTGAGAAACATATTAAATTAAAATGCAGTTAGTGTATTAGTTACTATAACAGGGGGCGGATCAAAAATAATTAAATCTTGATGTTTTCACAGAAATTTCCTTAAATATTTACTTATAAAATCAGAATAAAATTTTAATTTTCATTGTTTTATTTTAAAATAGGAGATTACTGGTTTCAGTCACTGAATGTACCACAAAGCCAATCCAGGTTCAATTATGTTGACCTAAAGTTCCATCAAGATATAGCTCAGATATACAGAGGAGCCCACTTATTTGCATATCGGTTATTTGAATATCCCGCTTATTTGCATAAAATTCTCAGGTCCCGATTTTTTTCTTCTTTATCTTTGTATTTCAATCCCGTGTATTTGCATCGACTAAAACACCGACTCCCGCTTATATGCATATAAAAATTCCCAAAAATTGAAAAATTTTAATTGATTTTAGGGTATTTTTGTGATTTTCCCGTAATAAAAGTTTTATGAAATGTTTTTTTAACTTACATATTGATTCGACACGATGTACAACGTTATCTAATCATTGGTTCACACTTCGTCATTACAGGTTACGTTCGATGCATCGATATCGACATTTAGTTATTATCCAGACCATATCAGTAGCATTGTGCAGAAGAATTACTGAATAAAATATTAACATGCCTCATCTTTTGATGAGATTTGTTTATTTATTATAGCATCGATCCAAACCTGTGTTTTGTGCACTTGAACACTCGCTGAGGCAGATTGCGAACGCCATGATTGTTTACTAGGCGCGTTGCATTGTGGGGGCATATGTGTAATGAACGACAACTCTTTTTGTGTGTGCGCCATTTTCCAAAACGAACCCAAACAACAATACACATGTCACGGTCATTTAAGACAGTCTATTGCTTCAGCAGTTCATCATCTATGATCAAACAACTAATATACTCATAGCAGGAACACAACGCATCTCGAGACGATAATGAATGTTAGGCTTAATTGAAATGATGACATTGTAGTGCACACCCACGCGTGTATGACCGATATCGGACCCAGAGTGACGAGTAACTTTAGTAAACAATGAAGTGTATGCAAATATTTTTGTTTGTACATTTACAAAGAATAACAACCCATGTATTTCGTATTTACTCTTATATTTTAAATAATGTTTTTTTAAAAATATATTTTTAATGCAAATAACGTAAACAATCATATAGCGCCCATTTTGAGTACCGACCTGACGATCTACACGTGTATAAGACGGGCCAAAACCCAACTCCGCCTATACGAATACTCCGGTTATTTGCATATTTTGTCATGGAAAAAGGGCTATGCAAATAAGCGGGTTGCTCTGTATATTGATCTAGAATACATGTGTAAAAGGAGTGGGGGAAATGCACTGCCAGACCCGGGTTCAAATCTAGGTGATCTAACACTAGCCAAATATTTAATCGATCTAGCTGGACACAGATGATCGACCAGGTCCAGGTCTGTTGACATGTACAGTGATTTATTTATGACCTTACCTAAATCAGCTCTTGTGTTCACAAACAATTCATGGGGGCAAAAGTCCACAAGGAAAAATTTGCAGACCTGAAAAAAACAAAACATAAGTCAATGGTGGTTGTTTGTACTGTAAATTGGCCTGGCACACATTTAGCCAGAGTTTCCTCTGGCCCCGACTCCCTTACATTTTTGGATAAATGAGATATTTATTTACCCCAAAAACACTGATTTAGTCCCCAAAACGATGTTCTATTCTGTCAGTATAGACTCTCATGTCACGCCGGTCAAAATTTCACGCCACTTTGTAAGTGACAGTGAAACTAACCACCCCAATTGGAACACAAAGGACGGAATAGACCAAATATCATATATTGTTTTTTTTTTAGATTAATAGATAGTGTAGCGCAAAAACTCCCAGCGAACACAACAATCGTGTGATTTGTCTTACAGTTCCGGAGTCACTCGGCAATGCCCTCAGTGGTAGCGTCGGGCACTCGCTACAATGTCAGAGTTTTGAATAGTTTAGTATACGTGGGCCGTCGAGAACATCACAAAACAACACCGTCTCCCGGTTTCAGACTCTTGTATTCAGTATCACTATCAGCAACATGTACAACAGTTACACAGTTTGAGGTAAATCCCTCTCAAACATATCCAGCACAATCCAACATAGCAACACCTAGGCACCTCGAATTTGAACTCCCCGAGCTCTCTCTCACTCTTCCTTATATACTAAAGTCTGTCGGGCAACGTTTGCCCGATGACATCAGTTGACCAAATCCTGTCGGAGCAGGAGCAGTCAGGCAAACTGTCGGAGCAGGTGGTCCGTTGACCTAGATATATGGATACACATACACATAAACATTTAGATGGTAATTAGGGATGAGTATATGATGGCCATAGGTAATATAGACAGAGGACCTATAAAGAACCTCCAGAGTGATCTCCCGAAGCCATGGGCCTATAAATCCCAAATAGTGTCCAACGTAAACCAGTAACCCCGGATCAAGGTAATTAAAACGTTATCAGTGAATGACTGGTGTATTACACTACCTAAAATCTCACGGTCAGCATGTACATAATTAAGTCGGGCAATGTAGGGCACCCCATATAATTATTCATGGTCAACATAAACGGTAACCTGGCCCTCATATAATTACTAATGGTCAACATAAACCTGAACTACTAAAACTACTAACACTTCTAACTAAATACAATGGAATAACGAAATATACTACATTATATATTGTTTTGTTTTTTTAGATTAATAACGTGACGATACCCAAATTGGAACAGTACCCAAAATGGAACACTTTTTGAAAAAATGTTCTAAAACGAACGTGCAATAAATACGGGAATTTTTACGTTAATGTGTTCTTGATGTGATTGTGTGACGTCATTTAAACTGCATTTCGGTTTCACTTTCGAGCTGTCATTGCTGATCCAGACCTGCAGAATGGGTAAGTATGCAGAAAATGTTCTTATAGTGAACACACATCCCGTGCGACGATTCAATATCTTAAATAATGTTTGGTATCCGGAACACATTATACGTTAGATAGTTTAAATCAAGAAAACTAAGCATTTCATTTCCCAAAACACAATACTATGTTTTATGCAGCTACATTTCAATGTTCGACAACATGAGGATAATATGTTCAATCGAAGTATTACAAAGTCCCTGTGAAAATTTGGCGATTTGGGTCAAACATATACTGAAATGTTAAACTTCTTCAAAATCAAATCCAAAATTAACGAATACTGGAAAGGACTACCCATCACAATCCTGACTAACTGCTTCTCTGCCAAATGTACCGAACTGGAAACGAATATAGAAGACAACCAAACGGCTCAGAGCGACTCCCGAGTCCCAAGTTTGACAGAAGAGCTCGAGGACAAATAACAAGTAGGCATAATAACAAAAATAAGAGGGACAAGTTCCGCCAGCAAGTGATCATGACCGATTTCTCTGTGCCCACTTCCAGACAGCTAGGACTGCAATTTTAATGGCAGTAACTCTGAAGCTGATAAAGACGGAAAATAAATAAATAAAATTATGTGTGTTTGCCGAGATATCTTTAGGATCATGAATACTTATTGAATCATATAGTAAAACAAAAATTTCAGTAGGCTATCGGCGATAGTATCGTACCATGGTGGAGAACGCACATGGTACGATGTTTTCACAGTCATTATTTCAAACAGAAATAGCCGAGAGATAAATTTTGGTATTTAACAGCGGCTCTTTAACAGTGTCATATGTGTTACCTCGGAATCTTGCCAATGAAGTTCACTTTTCTTTTCGGTTGGGGCAAGATTTCTGTCCCGCCCCATAAGCTCGTCCAACATTTGTGACAATGCATGGGAAGCCATTTTCGCTGTTTGCAGAGTGAGAGCTACGCGACGCCCCTAGCGGCAGGAAAATGGGCAGATAATCCAAGGACAAACTAATATAACAGAAACATGTTATATACAGTATGTTTCTGAATATATAAGGATTAAAACTCGGACGACCCTACATTTTCTTACAGATAATTCTTACAGATAATTCTTACAGATACTCATTTTAATGTCTTATGTAATCAAGTAAAATGGCATAAACATCAAATTTAATCAATAAAGAATGATTTTAAGATAACAATTTAATTAGAAAATAAAAAAGAAATGATCCATTGGGTTATGAATGCAACAAAAATTCCTTACGTTTACTAGGCATATGTGATCATGACTTGACGCGACTAACTTATAAAATAAATACTAAAGGAAATGTTTGATTTATGATACTTTGATAAAAAGGAAAAGAAAAAAGCGGACTCAGAAAAAAATTTATCAGAAAATAAGAAATTAACTTCTAAATCAAATTGAATTTGCTAGACGGAAAGTAGCGGCATTTACACAAATATAGCAGAAAAAATATTCTTTACTCATATTTGACCCAGAGACCTATATACTATAGTATATAGGTCTCTGATTTGACCTAAACATATATCTCTGCTGGTAGTAAAAATATATCGTTTTTTGAACGCCGCATCTTATACTTCCTTGCATAGATGTCTCTGATGTATCTAACAGTTTGGTTTGGTTTGTTTTTGTTTAACGTCCTATTAACCAGAGACATATATAGATATATGTCTCTGTATTAACAGAATAATAGAGTCTTTATTTTCTGATAATACCACTCGCCAATGGGCGATATAGAAGAACATTATAGTTTTAATTTACAAAATCAACAACAACTTCTAAATGCTCCATCAGAGACGTATATACTAGACCTGATATATACAAGTATCTGGCTCAATGTAACATTCGGAACGCAATAACTACTCCATCATACTAAATAGTAAATACCGTTACAACTCACACGTTCCTTTCCAACTATGGAACCATTTAGACCATTGTATCATATGATTAGTTATATTTCCTCCCTGTTACATCCTCTCCTGCTTTGTAGAATGTCGTCCACAACAAATATGAGACCAGGGGTCGTGAGTTCGTTCCTCCCTGGGGGCTCTATTGTGGCAGAGGACGAATCGAATATCAAAGACAAACCCCTCTTTGTAAATTTTGTCACTTGTAATAGAGCGAAAAGTAAAATATATGTAAGAGTTATCTCCCTTATCTCATGAATGTGATCAAAATGACAGAGAATTCACAAAAATTGAGTTTCAACCTCTTGTTTGACGTACGATCACACTCTGCCACACCATAATATCCAACAAAGTGTATCATGTTAGGCCTGCGACAGATTAAGGAACAGATGAGACACTCTCATTAGTGATTTATTTCATGCTAATTTGATATAATAATATTTATTCAGGTAAAGCATACACAGTACAAGAGTATCAGATATATGTTATACAATATTTACATCATTTCCTTATTTTCTTAATTTCATAATAGATAAAAATGATGAGTGATTAATGAATACCTAGGATTGCCCATGAAAGTCGATGTACAGCTTATTTCCAATGGGGTCCTCGAGTGAAAGAATTTTAATCATTATAATTATTTATTTAGAATATTAAAAATTTGTCCAAAAAGTATAGCCATTAAAAGTGTAGGTATCAAATACACTTTTTTAAAACTATCAATTTGATAAAAGTAGTGCAGGCCAAGTTTTTCAAGGGTTGGGATACCCCTACCAGCGAGATCTGCTCAACCTGCACACTGTGTACTCAATCACAGATAAGATATACAATATCATGGTGGCAAATTATTAAAAATTACTAGATGTTACATAATTTTAATATAAAAAAGAATGATCCCATATATAGATCTTAATTTAAAAGTTGATCATATGAGAATTTGAATCATCATGGATAACACAGCATGTAATTGCCAGATAGTGTTAGACGATATCCTTATATGATGATATAATTGAATAAAAACTACAATTTTAAGCTTAATGTTGTTAATAAGCACTGACCCTATCAATTGAATAATACAATTTCCGTCCAGTACAGACACCTAGCATTTGGGCCAATCCCTACCAGCCAGCTATCTGCACAAGATTAGAAAAATGAATACATGTACAGGTTCAGGTTACATAATACAAAACATAATAATAAATATAAAATTAAGTGTTACATGTAATGCTCAATAATAAACAAAGAGATCATCAGATTCCATTTTTGCTTGAGATGCCAGATGTTTTTTGACACTGAGTTTGAATCTGTGCTTCTTTTTTAAGTTTTCGATGTGATCCGGTAAGGAGTTCCAAACTTTGATGGCCGAAAAGAAAAAAAGGTGATGTTTCTGTCCCTTTGGTGTTTCTAATGCAAAAGTTCGAATGTCCGGATCAGATACTATATGCTTAGTTAGTTTTTGTGAAAAATCCATACATATACTGAGGGCATTTTTGGTTAAAGATATAAATGTATGATTTAAGCGAAGCTGCCGAACTCTTCCTTCTACATTGAGCATGTCCAATTTCTGCAGTTCTTTGATGGTAATTCTAGTTCTATTGCCTAAATTTAAAATGAAGCGGACCACCTTATTTTGGGTTATCTGGAGTTTTTTCTTTTGCAATTTGGAGAGACCCTCATACCACGGGAGGTAGGGGGTAGGAAGTGATAATTAGTCGAATCTTCCCGACCTTCTCAAGAAGTTTTGCACAACTTAATTTGGCGATGTTTATATTGTCAGTTGAGGAGATATTCGTGTCACCATTGCAAAGTATATTTACATTAACAGGACCGTACCAGGTTAAATCAGCAATAAGAGATCCTCTTAAGTTGTTGTACAGGGGACAGTTAAGGAAAAAATGATGTTAACACAGGGATTTCCACATTCACAAGCAGGTGAATCAACGAGATTGGCTCTAAAAAGATCATAGCTTAAAGTGCACTTGCTCGATTTCTTATTCTGTTGCGTAGAATATAATATTTAGTTTTCGAGGACCATAACTGATAAAATGCTTGTCATTTATACTGTTTACTGTCATAGATTTGTTTTAGATTAGATTTGAAGGAACTTAAAGTAGGCGAGTTTCTGATAGTGTTATGTAAGCCATTCCGAAGTTTTGAAGTAGAAGGAAAGAAAGAGTTTTTTGATAGTTGTAGACGAAAGTTTTGTTCCCTAAATAAATCTGCATTTCGTAAATTATAAGGAGCTATGTTGCCAATATACATTGGCAGACTTGTGATATACAAGTCTCTGACATTGGTAGTAGGTCGATAAGAAAAGTAGGTGCCAGATTATTGACTATAGAATAGAATAAGGAGAGTTTCCGAGCACCTCTTCTCTTCGAAAGGGGTAACCAACCGGTTTCTAGATCTATATAAGAACTCTGTTTTTGTGAATATGGGCAGCCCTGTGACTATTCTTGCGGCCTCTAGATTGATCTCAGTTTCTAATAACAATGAGTTTGTTGTACCGCAGTTGTCCCATACTTCACATGCATATTCAAGTAATGGTCGTATATATAGGTAAGGTACATTTTTTCTGAAGTGTTCCTGTTTAAGATAAGTTTTAATTTACGGAGGGTGGCTATATATTCTACATGTACGTTCCACTTACAATCATCAGAAAGAATGACTCCTAGGTGTTTATGGTGGTTTGTTATTTTAATCGGGGTATTGTCGAACGTAAAGGACGGAACAACAGGAAGTTGTCTAGTTGATATTACGAGGGCCTCGGTTTTATTAGGATTAAAGGACATAAGCCATTCATTGGACAGTGCTGGCACGGGAAGACATTAAAAAGTCTAACAGGGCTTTTTTTCATGTATAGCCTATTGTTAATTAATGTCTGTAACGGGTTAAGTATAAGTTTGAAAATCTATTTATGTTTATACATATATAACATATGCTTAAATAATAATAGAAAAAAAACCGACGCCACTTACAACTTGAAGTCTACCAGATCTCCCTCTTCCCCAGAACAGAGACCTAGTATATATGCCCAGAACCACCTGGGAATGGAACAAACTCCCAGATGCCCAAATTTGCCATTAGACTTGGTCACACAACTGGTAGACCAGTAGTCCTCCCATGTACACAGTTTTAACCGTTAGAGAAACCCTATGTTTTTAACAAACATGCGCTATGTTAATTTAAATTCAAGTTGAGTACAACTCTGTACAAGGAGGACGAATATGTTCATATTTTCCCGCGCTTTGCCTCAAGACCACTCTCGTGTTTAGTCGAATATACGTTGCCACCGTTTCGTAGTTTTTATTTTCCGTCTTATTTTTTGTTTATTTATTGTCATTCATGATGACATTTTTGTTCCGCGTTCATAAATTATTTTAATAAATTGATTACTATTTACACGTTTGTTTACATGAAAATGACAAGACGAAAAAATGTACAAGGAAGTGCGCATGTAAAAGCAGAAGTGACGTCAGATCGAATCTCCACGCGGTGGGAAGTGTTGCAATCCTTTTTGACATCCCAGTTTATTGTGAAAATATCGACAAAGGGATACTAATGGCTACAGAAAACGGAGATAACGGAGCTCCTGACTCCTGGGATCAGGAAATAGACAATCAAAACGAAACCGATCCAGGGAAAGAATTAGCTCAACCACTGTCATTTCTGAACGTCAATGCGGCACCTTTCGTCCCAGGCCAAAATGTGTTTGCCACAGAGTTTGTACCTGTCGCTTCAAAAATAGACGGTATTGACGATTGAAACAAAAGTTATTTATGCAGTTATTCGATCATAGACGTGAAAATATCGAGTTTTGTATTAAATATGTTCTAGTTGTGTCGTACATGGATTTGTTTACATTGGGGTGGGGTAAATATAATACAAACGAGACTGGGCTTTGGCGATTGTTTTGACATATGGTCTGTGTGTAACATAATCTTTCATTTTAAATCACTTTATATATATTTTGATTCATTTTTACTACATTAACACCAATAGTATGGATGAAGAGATGAGACAGTCTACTATGTGTGGCTTGGTTTATTGAAACCAGACAGTCTGGTATGGCCAAAATATTTGTTTCCACTAACCTACTAGAAAAATATAGGGTTGGTACGTAGGGAAATTTTTGAAATAGTTTTTTACTAAGGTTATATAGACAAGGAATCTTTTAATAGTCCTTCTTGAAAATGAAAAAATAAAAACTTCAGGCTAGGCACAAAAATTTAGGGTCTGTATGGATAGCAGAAACACAGGTATCTATTTTTAGGCCTATCAATATACAAGATGATATTGTAGGAAATAACTTGGGTCATTGGATTATGCTAATTATCGCTGTATACCACCTTTGAATCATTGAAAATTTATTATCAGTCGTCTACAGTTTTTAGTTGACGAATGATCGATCTTGCCTTGCTAGCAGTGATCGAAGCTACTGTTGTAGTGGAAAAGCATTTCACAACTTTTCACTAATATTATGTTTAGTGATGTCACAATGATCGATTTTTTATTGTAAATCAGTTGGTAACCCTTCTGATTCACGACAATCAATTGCAAAATCTCAATTGATTCAACAAAAAATATAACAACTTATTTTTATATTTTTCATTGCATTACTTCCAAGATCGTCGCTATGTAGCCTGCGTTTTAAGTGTGAAACAAACCTAAGCGTTTCACAGACCATAGCAGGGCATAACTAAACTATGAACAAGAAATAGAATCCAAAAATTGTTTCAATTATATCTAATGCCGTTTTCAACGAATTTTAAAACTTATGAGTATAATTCAATTCTACTTAGTTTTGCGATTAATCTGACTACTGATGAGTGAACATTTTTCTTTCATGAACGGCTCTGTGTATGGTGTACGCCATACGATCTGTAGCTATGATTGCGCCTTTAATAAACTGGTGAGGAACATTGTTTAGGTTAGGAAATAACCTAGATCTGCGAGTTGTCATCAGTCAATCAAAATTCCGGATTCCAGACAGTAGCAGCCAGCTCATGTAACGATCAGGAGAACTTCACCTCCTCATAAATCATATTTTCTTCTGTCAGATAATTTTGAATCTTAAATGATTTAAACTCCTGTTTTTTCATCTGTTTTTAAGTGCTTGCAGTGTACCCTTGACATTGAGCGTTTATTAGTGCATGATAGTTTTGCTGCGTGAATCACATACAGCTGTACGTAATGTGGCACGCTGATAATAAGATATATTACACACACACAGTAACTTTTAAAAACATGATTATAAACTACAGATGTAATGATGTTGCTTTTGTCATAATTTTAGATTTAATGATACTGTAGTTGCCACCTACAACTATCCATATTAGTTTTTACATTCATTTTGTTGGTCAAATTGCTAACAAGGATATTTGACCACCCAGGGTCGAACCAAGTAAGTATAGAAATGAGATAAATACATAGTTAAGTCTTTCTTTTTTACAATATTTTTATGTTGTATATATATATAATCATGAGTTGTGATAATAAAATATGTAAAATTCCGAAGACATTTAGGCCACTCAAATAACATTGCATGAATTTACTAATTTTAAAGTACATTTTGTACATGCAAACATGCATGTACAGTGCAAACAAAATGTAAGCCTAGTTTTGTTGTGGCCTGAATAACATGATAATACACTGCTAGACAGTCTCATTACAAAGTAAGCCAGTATTATCTATGTAACGTAGAAATGATAAAGAGGAAGTTCCAATGTGATTATTAATCAATCATCAATTGGTTGAAGACAACCAATTTTACCGATTAGTCTATTATGGTTTTCAACCAATTTGACTTCACTAACTATGCTACTGCAAGGCCTCTCTTTAGATGTGTGGGAAACTTAACTATGCATAACTGGTTGTCATCTATGCCTTGTTAACAATGCATCCTATCCAACATAACTTAAAAACATACCTGTATGCTATTAGAGAATGCAAATCATTAGAATTTAATCAAATGTGGGACATTTTGTTCTGTTGTTGACATTTTATTGCTAAAATTACTGCCTTTAGATTCTCTTCCCAATTTTGTTTATTTTTCCCAATGAAGTCATCAAAATCTTGGGCCTAGTACTTTTTATGCGAGAACATATCACCAGCATCCTATACTTTTTATTTTCACCATAATTTATAAGTTTTCCAAAATCACCAGGAAAAACAGTTGCATTTTTGTATATATATATATATAAATATAAATTGTACTTTATACATAATTTATAGGCTTAAATGTATTGATCAGGAGTTAAATAGTTATAACCAAAACTTATTCAGTAAAATAAGACTGGAATGTTTTAGTATTTCCAATACAGTAAATTGTTATCATTATATTTCACAACTTTTCTTTGTGTAGATACATCTCCAAAAGATGGTACGCCCACAGACGAGTCTGGTAATGCTGTAGGTGATGAAGACATGGAAACACAGCAGGAACCAGCAGGTAAACTCTGTCCTATTATACACTTTTGTTGAGTATTACTGATAAGTTTGGTTGTTAGATATAATAATGTTTAGCTGAGTTCAATGTTATTCCTGTCTGTATAATTGGGTGTGCACAACGACCCCATTCCCAATTCATTTTAGCCTTGTTTAAGGAATTGAAAATTCCTAGTTGCGTCTATAGATTAAAACTTCCAAAGAACAGGAAAATATAATGACAAATTTTACACAGAATAGATCAAGGGTCAAAACTGGTGTGTGCCATTATGCATGCAACTAGAATTTTCATTGCATTATATAACTGTTCAATGAAAATCGTGAAACAGTTATTAGCTTGTAAAGTTTTCACATAATTCACATGTAAAGTTTTCACACAATGACTGACACATATAGATTGGTTATGTCAGATTTAACTGTATATCGGTATGAACTGTAAGGAGTTTGATTTGATCAGAAGTTTGTGTAGTATTGGTGTAATTCAATAAATCATTTTGTGAGATGATCATGACTCCAATCACACTCACTTATATCTATCAATAGGGAATCATATAATGTCCAGGGGTAAATGTTTTGCACCATCTGTCATTATAATCAATAGGGCTGGGTATTGCGGACCAAAACCGTATTGCAATATATTGCAATATTCAACAGAAACTTGCAATACGTATTGCAATATTATTGACCTTAGTACCATCAACTTGCTCGTCGTCCGCCATTTTTCGTTTCTAGTAAACAATCATAATCTCGAAAGTGCTTGATTTTAACGTAGATGTCCCATACGGCCAAGCGCTTTAGAGACAACGAAACAAGCGCCCCACCAATACGACATAATGACGTTCTCGTGTGTTTCTTTCACGTTTACATAAGTAATTTACGCTATTGGTGCCAACACATAATGTTAAATCAGTGATTAATATGCCTTTTTGTTAACCATCGCGATATACCGGTTTCCAGGGTTTGTGTACCGGTATATCGTATCGACCTGCCAAATTCGCGGTATACCGGTATTTCGATATTATCGCGCACCTCTAATAATCAACAAACTTCACAACATAGCATTGATTACATTGCGACAATTTGATTGAATAGGGGATGACTGGGCTGTTGAAGAGGAGGATGACTCTGAAGATATCGTGGTAAAACCTGTGACAAACACCAAGAAAACTATCCAGGGAGAACAGGAGGTGGAAGTGAAGAAGGAGCACATAAATGTTGTTTTCATTGGTCACGTTGGTAGGTAGCATGGATTGACATGTAGAAGTGTTTGTTATTCTGATACTGACCAAAATACATCTAGGCCTTTTTTTAAAAGATAGTTGTCTATAAAGGACAGACTCATCAAACCCACTCCTTCCAATTTACTATATAATTAACCTCTATATAAAAGACACCTCTCTATAAAGGACACTTTTGATCTGTCCATTTTGTGTTCTTTATAGACAGGTTTGATTATATATACTTCCTACAGAATTAATCAGAGAAAATTGCTAAATCGGTAAATTACTTTTTTCTCCACATTCATATCATTTTCATGTGAATAAATCATTATAGTGCTTGTTTTTGAAGTGAGAGCCTTTAATTCTTATTTCAAGCATTAACTGTGCCATTGCTTAAATGGCCAGAAGGTCTGAGACTTGACTCGTGGCCGATCCGAGTCGGGTCCGACTAGCTAGCCCACTCCTAGTTGTGTTGTACTAATTGTCTTCACACCTGCTGTTTATACATTAACAAGCCACAGCCCTAGTGTTCTGATTGATAAAGACCAGACATAATTGACAATAGTTGGCACTGCATGGATGCCATACAATCTGGTACATTAGTAATTGCTCGATGTGATGCAGAGGGAGAATTTTTTGAACAATGTGAGATTTTTTCTCGCGTCACGTGAGAGAGGTCTTCGTAGGAGAAAGCTTTGAATATCTCTCACAATAAATTGGGATGTTTCCCACCAAGGAAATGATAGGTGACAGCCCTGACATGATGTATATTTTTTGTTCCAGATGCTGGGAAATCAACCATTGGTGGTCATATAATGTAAGTATTTTTTGCCGTTATATATTTTTTTGCCTTCTCTTGAATAGTAAATGAAAAAATGGATGTGAAATTAAATAGATTAACCAAGGCATTTCACGTTTACAAGCACTTCTAATGATCATTTAGTGTTTGGCTTCTTAGTGTAAGGAGGCTTGGAAATTAGTAACCTTATACAAATCTTTCTAGTGTAAGCTTACCTGTTAAGTTGTAGGCCAGGTATTGCAAATGAGTTAGTTTACACCCCTGGCATGCAGTAACAGTTTATAAAGCTCTATTGACTACTTAATAACAGGCTTTGTTTACATAGCTTAGCAGCTTTATTCTTCTGAATTTTAAGTTGTCCTGAGAAAATTTGCTGAAACACATTTAAATTTTGTATTAGAGTTGAAATTCAGTCATTTGCAGTTGTGCTCTTTTAAGTTTTTGAAAATTTGTTTTGAGCAAAAACATTCTTTGCTTGTTCATCTATCATTGGATCTTCAGGTATGATGTATATTGATGAATTCCTGAATCAGACACATTCATCCGTTTGTGTACTTTTGAATGGTTGAAAGCTTACTATATGTATTTATCTTCAGGTATCTAACGGGTATGGTTGATAAAAGAACACTGGAGAAATATGAACGAGAAGCCAAAGAGAAAAACAGAGAAACATGGTAGGTACCTTATTTATCATTTGTTTCATATATATGTACAGATAATTATAAGATGTTCCAAGTTTTGGTAAATGTTTTGGTACATTCGACTGGGATGTTGTTGGTCAGTGTCTTGTATTATGTTTAGGTACCTCTCATGGGCCTTGGATACAAATTCAGAAGAACGAGAGAAAGGAAAGACAGTGGAAGTTGGAAGAGCATACTTTGAAACTGAAAGCAAGCATTTCACAATACTAGATGCTCCAGGTCACAAGAGTTTCGTCCCCAACATGATTGGAGGAGCATCACAGGCTGATTTGGCTGTATTGGTAAGGACCTATCAATGGTTACTTAAATTTAAATCATACTCTGAAATTTAAAGAATTTGTTAGTTTTAATATGTGGTACATAACAATTAATGTACCGTAATTGAATTAGGGCCAAATAAAATTATTTTGTTTCTCAGGCCCGTCTGCATTCAATATAAACACCAAATTTTTACTGAAAATCGTCTGCGCCAAAAAAAACTATTCTGGAAAAAAATTCTCTGATGGTTCCCGCATTATTGGCAAAAGAAGGCAGACAGTTTTGACAGTGTTGATTTACATATTTGATGTTTGAATAATATATAATTGAACATGAGAGATGGTGCCATGTCATATACCAGTTTTTCTCAAAAATAAATATTCCAATTGGTATGTTCATGATGGATATTCCAGAGGTATGCATAGGAAGTTATTAAAAGCTACAACTGGATAGGGTTACAAATACACACACAAATGCTCATACTTTATTCTGACTGTAGAACACATTCACAAACATCTAGAGAAAAAAAATGAAGGTAAACCACCACAAAAACTGATTTGAAGATGTGTATATGTTACAACACAAGTATTATAATAGGAATAGGGTTTGCTAACAGCTACACACATGGGAGTATATTGTAGAATATTGTCCAGGAGAAGCTATCATTCATTCATACCTACTCTTCTTCTTCCAGAATAAGGGACAGACTCAAAGGTTTGAGTGGAATTGTCCCTGGGTGTCAAAATATAATTGGATTGCAAAATGTAGATGTGACAATGTGGTGGAATATATGTGTTAAATGGAATAATTATATAAGACATTTGTGGTCATTTGCAAGAAAATAAAGACAGAATAAAAAAAAAATACAAAATTTCTTATTTCCTTTGATGTATTTAACAAGTGACATAATTTCAAATTTAGTTACGGTAAACCTCCGGTTAGTTCGAATAAAATTAAATAAATATTGACGAACCTGTTCAAAATTATTCGAAATTATGCTTCAGAAAATAAGCGTGAGTTCGAACTATTCGATTCAATATCGGCGAAAATCTCGGCAGAGTAAAATCATTAGACACAAACACATCCATCGTAAATGGGATACGTAATAACGGCGGCCTGAACAATGGCACATTTACAAGTAAGTAAAATGATAGTATTTCATTTAATTCAATATTAATTGATCGTTAACGTTCTTCGTTTCGCGATAACTGATGATGGTTATTGCGCGAAGCCGCTCGGGCAATGCGTAGCTACAGTACTGTCAGTAGGCCCCAAAACATTACAGTACACATTTCATTTGTGACACAAAAGTTAAACATTTGTACAGTATAATCTTTGCATGGTTATATTTTTTTATCTGAATGAGAAACTATCGCTATATTATTGTAATAAATGGTCTCTTTAAATACGTCAAAAGCAGTCTACATAACCTGTTGCGTTTACGAAAGCACTACTGTAAAAATAGGCGTTATATGTTGGTAAAATTAGACCAGAACATCAACATGTCTGCTTTTAAATATGCCCAGTCGTATTATCTACCAAACGTAGTTGATACCTGCATAATTATCCATCACTAATTGGGACACCTGTGGATTGTTTTGACTAGATATGAATGCTTTTCACGTCACTCAGCACGATCGGGCAGCCGATCCTTTCAACTTTGCCGCAAGCGACACCTCGCGTGGCCTGCTTACCTAGCGTGAGGTCCCAGGTTTTCATGAAATACCTTGATTGGCAATACTTAAGAGATGTCCAGTCACAATTAAATAATCATAATGCTAAGTTAACACTAGTTATATGTGAAAATACACTGACGATTTCTTAGTTTGCCATACACAGCGTGAATACAAATATCGCATGTTACTTATACATTGTCGGGGCCTAAATTTGCAATCAGCTGTCTCGTGCGTGGTGTGTTTTGCAATGTAACAAAAACTGAATTAACGCTAAAATATGCGGCATATATTAAATCACAGACGCATTCTAATGATCACGCATAATTTTCGCCCGGTCATCGGGGCCGGGTCGTCGCGAGCTTCTTACTTTACTTTCTTCATTTGACAAGTTCAAACTATCCGAAATGGTATCTGATATAAACAGCCAGAGTTCGAACTATTACTAGCTAAAAAATTACCGTTTTTCTAGAAAAAAATGTGTGTTCGAACTATCCGCGTGTTCGAATTAATCGTAGGTTTACCGTAATACATGTATCGTCATGTGTGATGGAGAGACAAAAATGAAAAAATCCCTCATCAAATTTTCAGGGAGTAAAAAAAGGCTCTCTCCCTCATCTTTTGAAATGTGCCTGAGAAGATATTAATTTTGTTTGGCCTAACAGTGAATTCTATATCGTTAGATCACACCAGTTCTGCTTGAGAAATTTTCAAGAGCATTTAAAGCATCTTTGAATATTTCTTGTCCAAAAGAAGCAGCTATTTTGTAATTGTTAATTTTTGCAGGTTATATCAGCAAGACGAGGTGAATTTGAAACTGGATTTGAGAGAGGTGGACAAACTAGGGAGCATGCTATGTTGGTTAAAACTGCTGGTGTAAAACACTTAGTTATAGTAATTAATAAGATGGATGACCCCACAGTTGAGTGGTCAGAGGAAAGGTAAGACTTTAAAAACAAAACCATATCACTAACCTCTGAAGCAGAGATGTACCAGTAATGAAATAAGGGGGGGGGAATAGATTAATAGAATCTAACATGGGTCTGTTTTGTGGACAGGGATATCTCAACCCAAGTGTAAGCGTTTGGCCAGTCAGCACGAGGCTTGCTGAGTGCTGACCAGCCAAACTCTTACTAGTGGGTTGAGATATCCTTGCTCACGGAACAGACACATGTTTGATTATTTTTCTCTCATACTTGCAAGCATATGTAAGATTTTATGAAAATTTTTGATCGCGCCATCTACAATGCTCCTTGAATTGTGCGTCAAATTGATGATGTCCTCATTTACGACATGATTACTCAACGTAAAATGATGGCGTTACATTATTGTGAGCAGCGAGTGTCGTATAGCGCATGCCAGCTGTCTTTACTCCTCTGTGTAAGATCAATTTATCTTTTCCCTAGCAACCGCCGGATAATCGTGTGAAGTATGTGAGAAAAACCGGTGATATAATACATTATAAAGAATCAGTTTAGATAATTGAAATAAGAATCAGTATTAGACATAATTCACCACCTCAGTATTGATGTCTAGAGTTAGTGTCTTATTGAACTGTTGATACTTAGAAACTATATTTGGTCATTAATCCCTTCAGAAAACTTTTCCCCTCCATAATCAGGGTAACATCATTGTGACAGCAAGTATAGCACACTGCATGTTTTGTGTATATAATAATTCATCAATGAAGGATTATTTCAATTTATTATATTCTTAACAGCCCATCAAGACAGTGAAGTATGAAATCAGCAATGTAATAGCTAGAGTTGAGAAAAATGTTCAGAAGCAGTGTTTGTAAGAAGAAATCAATACAGCAGTTCAACATCAACTTAATATTAAATTTTCCCTTTATGATATGTAGAACAATTGGTTACACCACTTCTACTTTACAGGTACCTGGAGTGCAAGGATAAGCTGATCCCCTACCTAAAGAAATGTGGCTTTAATCCTAAAACAGACTTGTATTTTATGCCAGTATCGGGTCTCACAGGAGCATTTCTTAAGTTTGTACCAGATGAAAGTGTCTGCCCATGGTACAGGTATGTTCAGTTGATAGATAACTACATTGAGTTACATATAACTGGTTAGTGGGTAATTTACTTGTCCCGAGCGTCCTGGGTCAATTGCTGAGTCAATGAATTGGCTTGGCATCAAACTGTCTTGTGTTGGTCAAATTTTCTTTTAACAACCTCTTTTTAGGAACTGCTTCATGCAATGTCATGATATTTAGCAGTAGCTTGCTGTCACTGAGCACTACAAACTTGTAGGAAAGATATAACATGACCAATATTCGGATTTGAATTTATTAAAATGCAATTTTCAGTTCAAATTTGTTAAATTGCTCCTGTGATTTCAGGTTTGAACTGACCATGATCAGCTTGTAGCTGTCCAACAAAGATATTGAGAAAATAATCTTTATTCTATCATTTACTTTATTGAATGGACATTTAAAAATGTTTGCATTATTACTGGTAGTTAAGACAAGTTAATTTCACATGTAATTTGATTTTCAGAGGACCATCACTTATTGATTATCTAGACCAACTGAACTCCCTGAATAGGTCGACAGAAATGCCCGTCAGAATGCCTATCGTTGATAAATACAGGGTAAGTGGGAACAACTCGAAATACAAACAAAATACAGTTGAACTTTACCAAAATGGTCTGGACGCACATATTCTGTTGGGTTATGCAGATGCTTGGATACATGATTTCACAATAACAGGTTAACTTATTATTCCCGACATTCTACCAGGGCATATTCCTTTATGCGAATAAACAGGTTGGTCAAGATTTTAATTGTTGCATATCAGGAATTTAGACCTGCATATGTAAAGACAGGCATGTGGTAGTTGTCCTGAAACTTGTTTTGTTTGACTATTTCTTTCTTGTCTTTTGTTGTCCTTATCATTTTATATGCTACATTTGTTTTTAAGGACATGGGAACGTTATTACTTGGAAAATTGGAGGCTGGTGTTATAACCAAGAATATGTCTTTAACAGTGATGCCAAACAGAGTGAGTACTGTTTAAGAATGAATTAAGATTTTACATTAAAACAACATATTTTGTACAATATATTTTTTGATATGCATGTTTCAATTTGAAAAATCTTTTCTTTTATCTATCATACTCTTTCCCAATCCCAAGTGTCTCACATCAGAAAAAAAAAAAAAAAAAAACGCTCCTGAAAATCTGTCCGGATTCTAGATCCAGTATTAGAAGGCATCATAAATAATATGACCGCCAACGAATTGTTTCAGTTCTAGTGGTGACACAAAACCTATCATTTCCGTTGTACCTTTCCATACTGATAGTCTCTCATTGTGTTGAAAAGTGCTCCAACATAATATGGCGACGGATTTAATCTTTTGCAGGCTATAGTAAAAGTGAATCAGCTGTTCTCCGATGAAATAGAAACAGAATTGGCCAATCCAGGTGAAAATCTCAAAGTCAAAGTGCAGGGAGTGGAAGAGGAAGTGAGTTTACTTTATACATTTACTTAACTAGTGAGATGGCCAGAGATTTGTCATCAGCTTTCACTTTAAATGTTTTGTATCCAGACCCATAGCTCAAGAAGTATAAGTACAACTTATACCAAACTTGGTTATTGTTGAATCTCATGGTGGACATCTCAACACATCCTTCATTTCCAGACTATCATCCAAAATTTGTGGTCCAGTGACTCTGGGCTTTAGTGATGCTGGGAATCTGTACTTTAAAGTTTAGTTTTTAAAGAGCAGTGTTTAGGTCAATATTGGTGTATTCCTACCAAACCTAGAATAAAGTAGCATTGTTCTATGTACATCTAAACACTCAACACACCCTAAAGATTATGTGAATTTTAATCCTTTGGCATATTTTGGTGTTAAAAACCTTAAAATTGCTTCTTTACTTGACTTTTGTTTTAGCTTATAGTCAAATTGGATCAAGTATGAAATAGATCAGATGTCTTTTCTTCTCACTTACAAAAGAGTAATCTTTTAGGCAAAAGCATGTAGTGATATATTTATACCTATCTTTAACATTTACATGGTGGTTAAAAGCTACAAATGTATGAATGTGGAGATTTGTTTTGTTGTTTTTTGGGTAACACTTACTCTTCTGACATAATGGAAAAAACAGAACAGATGAGGATATGAAAATGGAAAAAAATGTGTTCTAAAAATCAGCAAACTTCAGCAATAGAAAACTTTTAAGTACATTAACGGACATCAATTGAGCTATAGAATTAAGTTGACCACAATTAATGACCTCTATTTGTTGTAGGATATTTCACCAGGCTTTGTGCTCTGTCCGATGGAGTCGCCATGTAACACAGGGAAGGTATTTGATGCTCAGGTAAGAAGTGTTTATTTTAATTGTTAATCCAGGTGTATCCAGGTGAGAAATAAAGTATTTCTTCTTCATACTTTAACTCTGCCTTCACTAGGACTAACATCTTTTTCCGTCCTTATTGCAACAATATGGTTTCAAATACAAACTTGGCTTTCTCTAACAATCTTTACCAAGTCCATTCTCCAGGGAATAATCAGTATGTTATCTGTCATAATTCCTGTTCTGTATCTATTTTAATCCAAACTTCACTGAAAAGCATCTTCTTGTATTACCCATGAGTAATCAAATAATTTGGTTGACACCAAATTATTCATAGATCACAGAAACCCGGTTCACTGTTTCATCAATACTCCTTTCTTAAGGAAATTCCTGAACTCTAAATTTTCCATAGTAAAACATTAGGGAATTTAAGTTAAGTTCCTTAACCAAGATTCTTTTCCATCAAAGCCAAGTTCATACAGAATGTTTCCTAATCTGTTTTTTTGCCCCCGAATAAATTTTGTAATGGCTTGTAAAATGTTATGTAACTATATTATTTTATATCCTACATAAATATTGAAAAGAAACAGATAGGCTACTACTTTGAGTTCTTGTGCAGCAGTGAATGGTAGGCTTGTATTATTGTTATGACTTCATTTATCCATGAACACTATTTTATTACATTTCAGATTGTGATACTTGAACATAAATCAATCATATGTGCAGGATACAGCGCAGTATTGCATATTCACACGTGTGCTGAGGAGGTAACGCTTCGGGCGCTTCTGTGTATAATTGACAAAAAAACTGGTGAAAAGACTCAATTGAAACCTCGCTTTGTGAAACAGGACCAAGTAGCCATAGCTCGTATTGAGGTGAATGGCGGGATGATTTGTTTGGAGACTTTCAAAGACTTCCCACAGATGGGTCGCTTTACCTTACGAGATGAAGGTAAGCAGATGATTCCAGAAAATTGTCTAGCTCTGCACTATGTATAACTTGGCCAGCTATTGAATATGATTTAATTCAGTAGGCTTTGGAAACAATAGCTCTTCTTTCATTCCATTAAAAATATTGTAGTTAATTGAAGGTTTACTGTAGGAATGTCATGATTAACTGAAACGAAAAATCATGGTTTGGTTCATAATTTTCATATTTCAGTTTGGTCCTGAATAAGTAGGTTGTGGTTGTTTGGTGGCAGCAAAGGCTAGTATTATTTGTGTCATATCTCAATCGATACATGCCGCTGAAACTGCGATGTAGTTGTGCAACGACAATGATAAGTACAACTATATTCTGTAGAATTTGATTTTCTTGTAGCAGACGGTCTTGTGCACAAGATGGTAACTGTACAGACACAAATGAAACCCTTTAAGGATTTACCTCTTTGATGAATGTCGGCGTATATATCTAATATAACTTGGAAATCTGTAGCTAAGAGCTAAGAACAAAAAGGGTTCAACACATAGGGCCCAATTAATCATGAAAACACAAGCCCTTTGCAATGAAAAAGTCTACAACTTTAACCCAATTTCATAGTGGTATAAATATGATCATGGACTACATGGTATGATATGGGTGGACATTGATAAGTACACCTGGTAAATACTGTTTGTATCAAATTATCAGAAGAGGTAGGTTAGCACTGGCAAGTTAGTTAAAATGGAGACTGAAATGCTTCGCAGGACATGATATAATGAAGGAAAGAACATGATTGTGCAGTAAATATACATGGATTGTTTGTCTGAACTTTGATCAGGGCTAGTGGAAAAAAATGGCTATTAGTCCTTGGACTAGTGGAAAATGTTCATGTTCTATTTTAAGTAAGTTGTTTTGGAAATTATGACTTTGACTAAGAAAGTACATGTATTTGATGTATCTGATGTATATATAACATTTCAAAGTTCCATGTAGATAGATCTTAACTTATTTAAATTTTGTCTTTATTTTTTTTTTGCAGGAAGAACCATTGGAATAGGGAAGGTGTTAAAAATTATTGCTTAAGATTATTTGGACATGAATTAGTGCTGGGGGAATACTCACCACTTGACTAAGAAACAGTGCTGGGTTGAATACCTCTGACTCATCAGTGCATTTAGGATTACACCACACTGGATGGAAATTGGACACTGGCTGTACATAAGGATTTGTTCATAAATGCTGACATTTTAGGATCTAAGAAGTGCAAAACTTGTGCTGTTGCTGTGCACCGAGACCCTATTTAAATAGATTTTGTTTACATCATGGCACTTTTCATCATTCGAGTGTAAATGGGTATGTCTTGGGATAGTAAACTATTGTAAACAGTCTGTCTAAATTTTGCGTCACCTTAGTTTGATATTTTTGTTTAGTAACTGTTTTGGATATTGATATAATAAATCATATTCTTTAGAAAAAGTTTGTTTTATAGTAACATGAATATTTTCTGTTGAATGTGCCTTCGTCATAGTCAACATTCCTACTTCTCAGGAGAGGCCAAAACCTACTGGTATTATGAAGATAAGAAAAAAATATAATTTTGTTTTAAAGTCAGTTTCGTATTTAATGTAGTATATATACACAAGTTTTAGGAGCAGCTGGACAGACTGACATAAAAAAAACTTTTTGGAGTTTTGCACTGGTAACAGCTATTTGATGCCATCTTGTTTGTTTGTTTGTTTACAGATAACTAAAGCATACAGTGCCATTGATTTAAAGTGCACAATTCTGCTGTTCTTAACATGTAAATTTGTCTTAATTACTCTTAGGTGGTAAAAAATTTCACACCAGGTAACGGGCCTGAGTTAAAAAGATGTTTTGAGTGTTTTTCTATGGACGTTGGTGCACATATTCCTGTATGTCCATGAAATTTCCTTTTGATTTTTTTTTTTTTTTTTTCCATCTGTCAGAAGAATATAGCAATACAAATATTAAGTATTTTATTACAAATTCTAACACCTGCAGTGTTCAATTTTTCAGTATAACTGCACTCACCATGATGAAAGTTATTTTTTGTACCATGTTTTAGATGGTAATCTGTAGTTTAAAACTATTTGAATTATCGGTGCAGAGTGGGTGGACTTGTTTCTAAAGGCAAACAGTGAAAAAAAGATAACAAAGACAGTTATCGTTAATTGGGGTACAAAACAATTTGCCTATATCAAAATGAACCATTTTATTTAAGAGTGTAAATTTGTAGATAAAATTTCACTATCACTTTTCAGGTTATGAAGTTTTGTTTTGATCAAACATTGTAAGCCTGCTTCATAGAATATTTTCATGAGTAAGATTTTTTTTCCCCAATTATTATATGACTTATGTTTACAAAATTGTAATTTCAAGAGATATCCCGACAGATTCTAGATGGTGATCAATCAGATATCAAGTCATGTATTTGATAATAATGACTTAAATGCAGCACCTGCAGTTTATAAAAAATAACAATTCAGGGATTAATTTATTGGAAAAAAGCATATTGATAATGTGTAGTTTTCCTAGTCTTCTTATGGTCCTCTGTTATATTTTGGCATTGATATCCGATAAACTTGTGAAAGAAAACCGGACTACATTGTTAAAGATGACTTGTACTACCAACATCGATTGGAAAAAATGTTCAGTCATTTATGCATATGTTATAAAGTTTAAAATTTGTTATTACAGTGGATGGAGAAATATCAGTAAATCAGTAGTTTCTATGGGACATTGACTATCCAGAAATGTCACTTTTCACAACCAATAGGATATAACTGATGATGTTTTCTTGTAGTTGCTGTACTGAAAATATATTCAGAAATGAAAATGTCCAAGATATACCAAGGTTTCTGTGCATTTAAAAGTTTGAAACCTTTTGCAGGTATCTGTAAAAGTGCTGTGTTTGATTAATGTTTTGCTTTGTGAAATTGTTTCAGAAGTTGAAAATTTTGTTGTATGTATCCCCTTCCCCCGACCTGACTCACAGTTCATTATCAGTTATCCCCCCTTGTTTTGTACATAATACTAGATATGGTTAACAACACATTGTCACTGCTTGGTCAACATGCATTGATATGGATTGTAATGTATGGCTGTGTGTTTGATTTGAATGAAGAGTGAGGGAGAGCCTTGGAAGCAAATGTTCCGTATGAGTGAGTAAATGAAAACAGGTGCTTACATTTGTGAAGTAACTTTCTTTATGTTAGCGGAATCCTTATATAACAATGTTAAATGCCGGGTACAAATTGTTAGCTTTATATTCACATTAGTGTTGAGCCCGCGTTATTGCTTCGAAATTTACCACAAAGTTGTTAAAATAAATTGCACTGTAATTTATGTAAACATGTATAAATTCATCAAGGAAGGTATAAGTTTGAAATATTGGTCTGACTTTTCATGTTAAACTTTTCTGTCGCCATTATTTGAGGATAGGTTGTAAGATGTTTTTGGTTACAAAAAACTGGTGAAGGCAAATTGTACAGTTGAGGCTTGCATAGCAAATCAAATTCTTTAATAAATTTTCAGGTAGTGACTATAATTATCAGTTGATAGACAACTGCATTTCATATCTTTTTTCTTGAGGAAGTCTAGAGCAGTACAAGATCCCTATTGTCTTTTGTAGTACATAACAGCTTACAGAATTACTTGAAATTTCATGTCTATTAACTGGTCAATGGTATTCTATCAAATAAATGTTAAAAAGTTTTAAAACATTTATCAGAATGCTAATGGATATGTGTGTGATAGTGTTTATGAGGTGGTGATTGGAATACAAATTTAACTAATTGTGCACTTTTGAAAACTGATTTTAGTTTGTGGATTGAAAATCTTTTAATGATTTTTTATTTGATTCATCAATTAAGAAGTGAAAAATTGAATTATTTACACATATCTGATGTAAGCAAAATAATTTCATACCTTTCCAAGTTTGAAAAACCTTGTGTATTTCAGAAGGACCTAATGTACATACATATGATTTTTGAGAAATGTCATTGAAATGAACTACAATTAATAAAGAAACAAAGAAATAATTACAGATTTTGTTTTTTAAACAGATCATTGAAAAAAAAATTTCTCGATCTATGAAATTTTACACTTATAACTTTCTATTATTTTGCCATGTTACACATGCTACACAAATAATGAAAATAGAATTATTGCAAATACAGATCTGTTTAAAGATGAATCTGACTAATATTTCTTGAAAATGGAGAAAAAAATATTTCAGGGATTGGAGAAGGAAGAACCTTTCTGACTGTACATACATGTTATATTTCCACGTAAATTATATACATTATAAATCTGTGCACTTCCAAGCATAGCCTATGACTGTTACACGAACCTGCTAATATCTTATAGGTTAGAGAAGAAATGTGTTATTTTAAGTGAAAAAATATCAAAATTGTATTTACATCATGACAAGAAAATTAAAGTTTAATAAGACACCTGTCATTAAATATAGATATCATGTTTGTCATGCAGAACATCAAATTTCATCAGATTTTATTGAGAAACCTATTTACAATAATTGTAGATCTTGATTAAAAATCTTTTTAATTAAAAATGCAGGTACCAGAAAGTGATCTTTGTTGTATGTTATTGATTTTTTTTATGTTTTGTGAATAACAATATCAAAGTAATTAGAATTGCCATGTTTCTTCTAGATCCTCTAACCAATCCTGAATGTGTGTACACCTTCAAAATTATTTCATGATCTAGTCAGTTTTTGAACTGATAAAACAAATTGTAAAATTAGGCTAAGATCAGTAGAAATATGACACTATTATAATTTTAATATGACTTGGTTATATAAACCTGGCCCCAGGCCTTTGTAAGGTGTGTCTTTGAACAAAGACAGTTGTCACTGGCAGTCAGCTTCAAATAGCAGCCTAGTAGTTCAAATGTTGGTCATGCCTGTCAAGTGGTCATGTTTTCTGCATCTTTTTAGAAACCCATGTACGATAAAGATATTAGTTTTTAGGATGAAATATATTGGATGTATGAGAATAATTCTGGAGACTTAACAGATATGTTAAAGGGACATCACGGTAAACCAATTTTTATTTTGTATTTTTTCATATTATTGGGTATACATGTATCTTTAAAAAAAATAACCTTATGGACAATAACCATTCGAATTTGATGATATATGTACAATTGTACATAAAAAACATCAATTATTAATTATAAAAAGGTTATCACGATTCGTTGATCAATTGTCTGGATATGTAAATTTTGTGACATACACGATAAAACGCATGCGCACAACAAACTAAAACACCTGAAAACAAAAACGGCTTCCAACGTGAATCGACTGCGGTTGAAAACGATAAAAGCTTCCGCAATAAAGAAAATAATGGCCAAATGGGTCAAAGACAATCCTAGAATTACACTGGGGAAGCAGTACAATAGATTGGAACAGTTCAAACATGAAAACAGCAGTAATATGACGCTGCTCGTATTCTGCTTGATTGCTGGATAGTAGGTCATAACAATCGGTAATATTTACACAAACTCTGTAAAAGTTACACAAACTCGGTAATATTTATAGTCTGTACCAGTACATCGCTACTGTCGCTATACTATATGTACAGTGTTTACACTTATGTACACATAAATATTTGTGCCGGAATATATACAGAACGTGTTATTTAACATTTAAACCACTGTATAATATCGTTATCCAACTAACCCAGATGGAATATTTTGACTTGTAAACTATCATGTGTTTGTGTTTACAAATGAAAATACCTCGATTTCAAAAGTCGCGTGATGATTTTAAAATAACTTCAAGGCTTAATTTAGAGGGGGATTCCCAATTAATTGAGTGGTCAAGCTGGACATAGGGATCGACTGTGAATATTGGGATAGCACAGAAACATAACTGGAAAGGAACAAAATGCGTACATTCAATGAAAATAACAACGTTTTTACCGTGATGTCCCTTTAAGTGATGAAGTAAGTAGTTTAAAAAAAAAGAAAATCAGGATTGGTTTTTTAATTTTATCTGCAATAAATTGATAGTTCTTATCAAACAGTGAAGGGAGTTAACTCTTGAATCCATACACAAACAAAATTCATGATGCCCTTAAATGGATGAAAACAAGGACATGGCCACATGGAGAAATATTGGAAAAGATAAACTAAACATGAGTGTCTTTTAGTTTAGAAGCAGAAAAGCAATTCGTCATGAACTTTGCTAGTTCCCAACTTAATTTGGCATTATGCCTTACTATCCATGCGAGTGAATTAAGCTGTCTGGATATCTTGTTTGGAATATTTGTCCCTCTGTCTCTCATTCTGGTGCTGACATATGAAATAAATTCAAATGAACATTTAGTCGGTCTGGAGAATGCATTATTCAAACAGCTTAAAGAAGAAAAAAGATGCCTTCAGGAGTGTTTCCATCAAATTAGTACAAAGAAATATCTTGGTTTAAATTTTAATTTTTCATATAGACCAAATGTTTGGGAAACATTTTGTAAAACTATACCATAAAGTATATTGCTATACCCCTGGTGTTGTATGCATCCGTTAGCAGCTAAATTAAATCCCATCTCACAAGACCTTTTCATTGGTAACATGTTTGCTGACCTAGACTGTGACCTTTGACTTACTTTAAAAAAATTTAACCTTGACCATATGAGCTATTGCATTAATATTTGACATGAGTGTTCTTTGTCAAAAGACCTTTCTATTGGTTATACATTTGCAGACTTGCTGTCCATTAACTTCGACCTACTTTTAAAATTTCAACCCACTCATTGAGCTTTTGTTGTTTTCTGACAACTCTTGTTAATACTGCTTTTTCTCAAGAACCACTATAACGTTATCTCCTTGAAACTTCAGGATAAATGGTCTAGTTGTGCACGCCACATTTTCAGCCTGATTGGATATTCAAGATGGCTGCCAACAAATTAATGATGAGCTAAAATTCAAGCCCACCAAAATATTTACATTTACAGGTACTGGAATGTATGTATACACATGTACAATTATCCCTTCTAAGAAGTTGTCTGAATGTTTTATAAGAGAACATACTGTGAGCAATACTGTCTTGATTGATGATGTCATGTCGTAAATTACATCACCCTACTGACAACAAATCCAAGTTCTTCATTCTGGTATAAAAACATTGACAATGTTACACTCACATTAGTTGTGAAAGTTTATTTTCTCCCAGATCAGGTAATGAAATGTTCTACAAAATGGCTTCCCCTTATATAATGATAGCTCAGTATAAGTTAAATGTCTTTAATCCAGATTAGAAATATTTTGCTTGATAAGTTAATTAGCCTTACCCTATGACCTTTATGCGGGTTTAATTCCTTTTATGTTTCCTTGAAAATATATTTGTGAATTCATTTGTGTGAACTTCTATAAGTCCTGATGACTTTTTGACCCCACCAAGTCTGATGAAACTTAATAGCAGCTATATATGAATATGACCTCGGAGGAGTTCGAAAATGGAAATAATTTGACAGTAACTAACAGAGTTATTGGCCTTTGTAATAATATTATGATTGGACCTTGTGAACACGATAACTGGAGTAAATATCAACCAATATCGATGAATCTTTGTATTCAGCCATATATCAACAAGATCTCGGACAAGTTTGAAAATGGGTATTATTCAACAGTTACTTTCAGAGTTATCACCCTTTATAATAGTACTATTGTTAACAATTTTTTAGTTCACCTTGCCGGAAGGGTCAGTGAGCTTATGTGATGGTGCAGTGTCCGTCGTCCGTCTACCTTTAAATCCCTACTAGTCATGAATGCCTGAATGGTTTTTGATGAAATTTCAACCAAGATGTGGCTCCCCTGGGACTGGAGGGGTGAGGCCTGATGTGGGAAATTGAGAATAATCCTTTAAATCCCAACTAGCTGTGAATGCCTGAATGGATTTTCATACAATTTTGGTCTGGATCATTTTTGGGCAAACAAAATCTAACATTGTATATACGGAGGGTGTGGCTCCCCTGGGGCCAGAGCCCAATAGGGGAAATTTAGGTAAATCCTTTAAATCCCTACTCGTCCTGAGCACTTGAATGGATTTTGATGAAACTTGGTCTGGAACATTATTGGACAAAGGAAATCTAACATTGTATAGATAGAAGGTGTGACTCCCATGGGGCAGGAGGGATTGGGCTCAACATCGGAAATTGGAAGTAAATCCTTTAAATCCCTACTAGTCCTGAACAATGAATGGATTTTGACGAAATTTGGTTTTGAGAATTATTTGGCAAATGTGATCTAATGTTGTATAAATGAAGGATGTGGCACTCTGGGGAGGGGAGAAAGAGGGCCCAATATGGGAAATATAGCAAAAACAAAACTTTGAAATAGTTTTTCTATTTCAAAAATGACAGGATTTAGTCCACCTGTAGTTTGTTGAGAGAGGCAGTTCAGAAGTAGTAAAAAAAATTTGAAATATGACTTAAATTAGAGTATTTCGCCATAATTACTGAAATATCCAGGTATGCGATGCAGGCCATTTGGGCCTTTTGTGTATGATTCAGTTTGATTTAATAAAACTGAAATGGTCTACAATTTAATGGTATTTAATGACAAATTTTCGGTTCAGGATTCTGTATCCTTTACACCAGACTCAGTACATTGTAATTGTGATGATTTTAGTTTTTGAATGTAACTACACTACAGTTCATAAACTAGCCTTGGAATTGTAAAATAAATCAATGTTTTTTTCCAGTAATTATCCAGTTCATTTTTGAAACAATTCAAATTATTAGCACACACTACATTTTCTGGTAAGTTATTCCACATATTTACAGTACACATCCATAGTAAAAATACTATTTTTCCTCTTCATAAGTGAACACTGTTGTGGGTATATTTTCAGAGAATTTCCTCTAATTCCAGACCGTTAGGAAACACCTTTCCACGACTTTAAGAAGCCAGTTACATCACGATCATATTTTCCAGCGATTACTTTTTATAGCTCAATCATACCTACTGGCTATCTTCTGAATGATAATGTTAGTAAATGCAAACATTTCAGTCTGTCCAGGTATGAAAGATTTTTTTACTTCTGTGACCAGTTTTGTTGCCCTTATTTGATTTTTTTTATGAACTTTGTTGGAAACCAAATGGTGCTTGCGAAATCAAAATGAGTTCTTCCTTATGATTTCTATAACATTGAAGAAAAATGTTTCTTTGTCCAGATTTATAAATGCTCGCTATCATTACATTCGCTCTTTTGATTTTTTCAAATATATGCTCCTAATTTCTTGGAATCCACAAGATGGTATGTGAAGTCATTTAAAGTGGTTCTTCCTGTGCACGTGAAACTTTCCTGGAATGCAGTTTTAACAGCCATGTATCACATCATTTTTCCATTCAATAGAGATCTTCCTGAAAACTGGTATGATCATTTTCTTCAGTGATAACAAGTATGGCTCCAAATTCAGTCTATCTAGGTGATTTTTGTAGATGACACACAGTATCGGACCTTCTACAGAACGACAGATATAACAGGTCACCATAACATTCAGTTTTATAAGAACTTTCCTGTAGAACCCCATCATCTGATCAATCAAAATATCAGATATCATTAACTTGAACAAAATTGTCATCATCTCTAGGGATGATGTAACTGTTAGGTATGAATCTATTAACATAACTGTTAGGTATGAATCTATTAACATAACTGTTAGGTATGAATCTATTAATATAACTGTTAGGTATGAATCTATTAATATAACTGTTAGGTATGAATCTATTAACATAACTGTTAGGTATGAATCTATTAATATAACTGTTAGGTATGAATCTATTAATATAACTGTTAGGTATGAATCTATTAACATAACTGTTAGGTATGAATCTATTAATATAACTGTTAGGTATGAATCTATTAATATAACTGTTAGGTATGAATCTATTAATATAACTGTTAGGTATGAATCTATTAATATAACTGTTAGGTATGAATCTATTTATATAACTGTTAGGTATGAATCTATTAATATAACTGTTAGGTATGAATCTATTAACATAACTGTTAGGTATGAATCTATTAATATAACTGTTAGGTATGAATCTATTAATATAACTGTTAGGTATGAATCTATTAATATAACTGTTAGGTATGAATCTATTGATATAACTGTTAGGTATGAATCTATTAACATAACTGTTAGGTATGAATCTATTAATATAACTGTTGGGTATGAATCTATTAACATAACTGTTGGGTATGAATCTATTAATATAACTTAGGTATGAATCTATTAACATAACTGTTGGGTATGAATCTATTAATATAACTGTTGGGTATGAATCTATTAATATAACTGTTAGGTATGAATCTATTAACATAACTTAGGTATGAATCTATTAATATAACTGTTAGGTATGAATCTATTAATATAACTTAGGTATGAATCTATTAACATAACTGTTGGGTATGAATCTATTAACCTATCAGAATGGTAGTTTCTACTCACTGCATCTTAATGTGCTGATAGGATTGTTTTGCTGCATAAATTAAATTTTGATTTTAATTAAATACTCATCTGACAACAGTTTAGTAACCAAAAATATGGAAAATACTGGTATTGCACTGATCAGCTCATTAAAAATGATGCGGTCTTGTTAAAAGGGAAACATCATTAGAATGTATACATGTATTGATGTCAAAAGTAATGCTCATATCATCCCCACACTTTTTTGATGCAGATACTTTTACCGTAATTTCTTGCATTATTGCCCGCACTGCTGCATGTACCAGCTTGTGTAACGTGAAATAAAACATTTTTAAGCTTTATTTTGGTTGTTAAATTTTGCATGGACTTGTACATTGTATTGAATATTTTGTATGTTTATGTAAACATAGAATCTCTAGGCAAAAAGAATGTATTATAGATATAAATACTGTTTTATTAGGTGCAGTAAGTTATGTTCAACTGTCACAAAAATTATCTTACTATAAATACAAGTGTCAAAAATCAACAACTTTCTCATTAGTTTGTAACAATGTATGGGAGAAGAGTAACTTTATTGAAAACCTCCCATCTAAACAGATCAGTTGTACAATGAAAGATTTTTAGAAAGCTAAAATTTAAAATGATTTTGAAACTCTTCATCATAGCTAAGATGAGGTATGGAAATCAGGACAATGGCTCTAGGTATTTACATCACGGTGAGTAAAAGCAAATAGGATCATCTTTTGTCGAGAGGTTTAACAATTGCGTTGAAATGGACACTGTTTGCTAAGGCTTTGACTCTGCTACTTTGTACTTTAGTTTGAAGTAACAAAAGCAAGGTAGCAGAAGAGGTCTCTCTGTGGAATCAATCACTGAGCCCAACAACAGTTTACATTGGCTACTCACAGGAAACCAAGTCGCAAAGTGTAGCAGGCCAACATGTGTTTGACAGGGTGTACAGGTAAATTTGTCCGATGGTGAATGGGATTATCAATGATTGTGGCGATCGATCGAGGGAGTTGAGTCAATTTGAGAATGTTAAATGCCTAACATTATCAAGCGTATATGTTATTTGTATTGGAGGGGGATAGGAGGTCTATTTAGATAGTAGTGAGTACTGTCTGTGAAAATGCCCACCGTTTTCACTTAGGATTAAATAGGAATTTAGTCTAAGTTGAAACCAGTGTATACTTAGGTATGTTTGAACGCTTATGTAGATATAATGTATCTTTCCGTCTTTGAAATAGGGATCTGTTGTAAAATTAAACCGATGTTCCATTCTGCTACAGTGGAGTTTGTCCTATGAGTATTAAATCGGGGTATTTATGCGGTCGGACGCTTTGGTCGGTCATGGTCCGGTGTAACAGTATAGCCTGGTGTTTCCATGCTAGATGACCCTATGGAATTATTTTCTATATCTGATGTGGATTTATTATTAATGAATACCTGTGGTATAATAAACTGGATGAAGGGAGAGTGTATAGTGATAGCTTCAATTTCTTGTGATTCAGGAACAGAAGATGAAATTGTGAAAGGTATTTATACTTAGTTACAAAGCGAATATATCCTATTGTCAGATTTTTTCTGCATCATTTTAGAAATACGTTGTATTTGAAGTTTTCTGAAAGCTACATTATATTTTATAGAAATTTTTCTTCATGTTTTTAATTCTTATTCTTTTTCTTCAATTTGTTGAATTTGGATTAATTTATAAAACATCACAGCTTTCTTGCTCAATGTATTATTGTTATTGTTTCTGCATGCATATGTACCTTATTTACCCTGTAATAAGCCCAGGGGAAAACACCAACTTTTCTCAAGGTGGGCTTATTGCAGTACAATGAAATTAAGCATTTGCCAGCCTTTTCACACAGAATTGTAATACATTTGGGTGGGCCTAATACCAGACATGGGCTTATTGCCAGGCATGAGCTTATTACCAGTCAAGCGCTTATAACAGGGCATGTGCTTATTACCAGACATGCACTTATTACAAGACATTGGGTTATTGCCAGACATGGCCTTATTACCAGACATGTGCTTATTACCAGGCATTGGGTTATTGTCAGACATTGCCTTATTTCCAGGCATGCGCTTATTACCAGATAAATACATATGCTATCTCTGGAACACTTTTTGTATTTTCTTTTCTACTGTAAACTTATATTATAAATTATTAGGATAAGATCATCACAAATATCTTACGATGCTCCTTAAATGTTATGTTATGGTGATTAATATATGCTACGATCATGATCAGCTTTAAGAGACAGTTTTGACACATCAGCCTTTCATCAAATTAGGATTTTTAGATTTTTTTCATATTGATATTTTAGAAATAATATACATTAAGTAAACATAGACAACTTAACTTTATTATTAATATACCTTCTAGAACATCATGGTATTGTCATGGAACCATGCTGTTAAACTGACTGGGGCTGGGAGAACTTGAATATCGGCCATGCTTGCTGTATGTTTGCCCTTTCACAGTTGAAATATTTTGTCCTTAATACACCTGCTCAGTATGACTTCATTCAAGTAAGAGTAGTAACCTATCTATCGTGTGTCCTGGTTAGGACACTTGGTTAACGACACAGGCCATATATCTACTGCTATATATCTGACTAGAGGTTTCCTCTCATATCTACTAGTAAATTCTGGCTATTATAGATCTCCTGTTAATTGTTATATATTACAAAATCATTGGCATTTAACTTAATTTAGACTGTTAATATTGTATTAAGAAATTGCAGTTGTTTTATTCAATGAAAAAGAAACAAAGGGACAAAAATGTATGTTCAAATATCAAAGAGAAGGAAAAGGAGAGGTGGAAATTTAGGTATAAGAGGGGATATGCTGATGAAATGTATTTGTACACAAATAAGCCCATGCCTGATTAACAAATAAAATAAATTAAAAAAATCTATCTCTATATACTTTCGTCTCTGGTGAAATATATTTTTATAATTTTGGAAAAAGATTTTTGAAAAACAAATAAATATAGGTTAACCATTTAATAAATGTTTTGATGGTATAGTGTATACTGATCTTTTCATATAACACAAAATGTTTTGATAGCAGTCTTCACATGTTAAACACCAGGCTAACAGCTTTGTACTGAACTGGTAGTAATTAAGTAAGCCTTTTGTCGATAAACATGTGTTATTGAATTATTGAACATTTGCCTATTGCTTGTGGAAAAAATGAACAGACAGCTAATTCACTGTCCACGAGAAAAGGGAACTGTATTAACATAGCTTGGCTCGTCCAGATATATCCTTAGGGATGTATGTAAACACGTGTATACTCAAACATTTCGTGTGCTTGTAACAATGGGGGCTAACTACACATACAAAGAAACACTCTTACACAGGAACAATGCAACACCTTATGACAATTTTTTTCTGTAAGATTTTTTTTTCGTCCATTTTTAATTGGAAAATTTTACAACAGTGTCACTATAATTACATATAAGTGTCCTTATTGTTCTTACAGATGAATGTATTTGCTGGTAGGGGGCCTAACATTTCCTGTTATTTTTTATGGTATATGGTATAACAAAACATGCATTATTTAAAAAGATATTGTTAGTCAAAATTGTTTGTATATGTATCAGCTTTTTCTGTATTGAATAACTGTTGATTTAGGACTGTACGTTTGGATTGAAAGGATTAGGAATTTGGGGCATAAGGGAAGGCTAATGGACCTTTGTTGGAAAGAAAGAAGGGGAAACTGAGTTTATGCTAACTAAAATTTCTCTTTTTGTTAAAGCATTGTCCCATGTCTCCCACTCTTACCCCTTCTCCCACACTAAACCCTTCCCCTGTGTCCCATCACTTACCCCTCCCCTGTCCCCTAGTGCCCCCACTCTTACTCCCTTCTCTTTCCCCAAGCATACCCCCTCCCCTGTTCTCCATTCTTACCCCTCCCATTCACCCCACTCTTAACCTATTCTCCACTCTAACTCCTTCACTGTTCCAGCACTCTTAACCTCTCCCCTGTCCCTCATTCTTGTCCCTCCCCTCTTTTCCTCACACTTGCTCCCTCCCAAACACCTACCCCAAACTCTTAGCCTCTCCCATGTCCCCAACTATTACATCCTCCCCTTTTCCAATACTTACCCCTTCCCGTTTTCACCCTCTTTTACCCCCTCCCTGTCCTCCACTCTTACCCCCTTCCCTGTCCTCCAAGCTTAACCTCTCACCTGTCCTCCACTCTTAACCTCTCCCCTGTCCTCCACTCTTAACCTCTCCCTGTCCTCCACTCTTAACCTCTCACCTGTCCTCCACTCTTAACCTCTCACCTGTCCTCCACTCTTACCCCCTCCCTGTCCTCCACTCTTGACCATTCCATCTTGTCGAATGCTTAGACCTATTCACTCCTAGTCACTATACTCTTAGCCTCTCCCTGTCCTCGACTCTTAACCTTCCTGTCATCATCTTAACCTCTCACTCTACTGGCACTCTAACCTCAAGTACCTCTACCCAAACATCTAACCTTCTCCTTTTTTTCAATTTCTTTTCCGTCCTATTAACATTGTCACTCCACTCTATCTTAACTCCTGTCTACTATGATTATCTCGGTAGGTCCAACTCCTGTTATTTTATGACTGTTACAACGCTTATAAGTTCCTGTCCAAACTCTTAATCTACGCTTTTCCTTCTAACCTCTCACTTCCTCTTTGATTCCACATGTCTGCGCATCTTAGCCCCCTCATGTCTCCACTGTAACCTTCACTGCCTCCACTCTTAACCTCTCCCCTGTCCTCCACTCTTACCTCTCACCTGTCCTCCACTCTGTGACCTTCCTCCCTGTCCTAGTCCTACTCTTCCCAGCTCCACTCCTTACCTGTCCTCCACTCTTACCCCACCTGCCTCCACTCTTATCTCTTCACGTCCCACTCTTAACCCTCCTGTCCCTCCACTCTTAACCTCCACCTGTCCTCCCACTCCTTACCTCCTGTCCTCCCACTCTACCTCTCCCTGTCTCCACTCTTACCCTCCCTTTCCTCCATCTCTTAACCCACTCTCCCTGTCCTCCACTCTTCCCTCCACTGTCCTCCACTTTACCTCCACTCTGTCCTCACTCTTACCCCTCTACCTGTCCTCCACTCTTAACTCTTACCTCCCTCTTCCTCCTCTCCTTCCCTCTTTCACCCTCTTTACCCCTCCCTGTCCTCCACTCTTACCCCCTCCCTGTCCTCCACTCTTAACCTCTCACCTGTCCTCCACTCTTACTCTCCCTGTCCTCCACTCTTAACCTCTCCCTGTCCTCCACTCTTACCCCCTCCCTGTCCTCCACTCTTAACCTCTCACCTGTCCTCCACTCTTACCCCTCACCTGTCCTCCTACCTCTCCTGTCTACTCTTCCTCACCTGTCCTCCACTCTTACCTCCTCTCCCCCTCCTGTCCATCTTACCCCCTCTCCCTTTATCCTCTCACCTGTCCTCCACTCTTAACCTCTCACCTGTCCTCCACTCTTACCCCCCTCTCCCTTAACTCTCACCTGTCCTCACTCTTCACCTCCTCACCTTCTCACTCTCCCCTTCACCTGTCCCTCCCCTCTTTACCCCTCCTGTCATTATCACTCCTCCACTCCTCCCCTCCTGTCCTCTACAGTCTCTATACCCCCTCCCTGTCCTCCACTCTTACCCCTCCTGTCCTCCACTCTTACTCTACCTCCCCTCTACCCCTGTCCTCACTCTCCTCTTACCCCCCTCCTCTGTTCCTCCACTCTTAACCTCTCACCATTACTCTTACCCTCCCTTAACCTGTCCTCCCTTTAATCCCCTCCCTTCCTTAGTCCTCCATCTGTACTTACCCTCCTGTATACAGTCTTACCCCTCCCTGTATTACAGTCTTACCCCTCCCTGTATTATCAGTATAACCCCTCCCTGTATTACAGTCTACCCCCTGCTGTATTACAGTCTCTTACCCCCTCCTGTATTACAGTCTTACCCTCCCTGTATTTACAGTCTTACCCCCTACCCTGTAATTTACAGTCTTACCCCCTGCCTGTATTACAGTCTTACCCCTCCCTGTATTACTGTCTTACACTTCCCTGTATTACAGTCTTACCCCTCCCTGTATTACAGTCTTACCCCTGCCTGTATTACAGTCTTACCCCTCCCTGTATTACTGTCTTACACTTCCCTGTATTACAGTCTTACCCCTCCCTGTATTACAGTCTTACCCCTCCCTGTATTACAGTCTTACCCCTCCCTGTATTACTGTCTTACCCCTCCCTGTATTACAGTCTTACCCCTCACCTGTATTACCAGTATTACCCCTCCCTGTATTACAGTCTTACCCCTCCCTGTATTCATATTACCCTCCCTGTAATTCATCTTAACCCTCCCTGTATTACGTCTTAACACCTCCCTTATTAAGTCTTACCTCCCTGTATACGTCTATACCCTCCTGTATTACGTCTTACCCCTCCCTGTATTACGTCTTACCCCTCCCTGTATTACGTCTTACACCTCCCTGTATTACGTCTTACCCCTCCCTGTATACGTCTTACCCCTCCCTGTATTACAGTCTTACCCTCCCTGTATTACAGTCTTACCCCACCCTGTATTACAGTCTTACCCCTCCCTGTATTACTGTCTTACCCCTCCCTGTATTACAGTCTTACCCCTCCCTGTATTACTGTCTTACCCCTCCCTGTATTACAGTCTTACCCCTCCCTGTATTACAGTCTTACCCCTCCCTGTATTACAGTCTTACCCCTCCCTGTATTACAGTATTACCCCTCCCTGTATTACAGTCTTACCCTCCCTGTATTACAGTCTTACCCCTCCCTGTATTACAGTCTTACCCCTCCCTGTATTACTGTCTTACCCTTCCCTGTATTACTGTCTTACCCTTCCCTATATTACAGTCTTACTCCTCCCTGTATTACTGTCTTACCCCTCCCTGTATTACAGTCTTACCCCTCCCTGTATTACTGTCTTACCCTTCCCTATATTACAGTCTTACCCTTCCCTATATTACAGTCTTACCCCTCCCTGTATTACAGTCTTACCCCTCCCTGTATTACTGTCTTATCCCTCCCTGTATTACTGTCTTATCCCACCCTGTATTACAGTCTTACCCCTCCCTGTATTACAGTCTTACCCCTCCCTGTATTACTGTCTTACCCTTCCCTATATTACAGTCTTACCCTTCCCTATATTACAGTCTTACCCCTCCCTGTATTACAGTCTCACCCCTCCCTGTATTACTGTCTTATCCCTCCCTTTATTACAGTCTTACCCCTCCCTGTATTACTGTCTTACCCCTCCCTGTATTACTGTCTTACCCTTCCCTATATTACAGTCTCACCCTTCCCTATATTACAGTCTCACCCCTCCCTGTATTACAGTCTCACCCCTCCCTGTATTAGTCTTACCCCACCCTGTATTACAGTATTACCCCTCCCTGTATTACTGTCTTACCCCTCCCTGTATTACTGTCTTACTCCTCCCTGTATTACTGTCTTACCCCTCCCTGTATTACTGTCTTACCCCTCCCTGTATTACTGTCTTACCCCTCCCTGTATTACAGTCTTACCCTACCCTGTATTACAGTCTTACCCCTCCCTGTATAACAGTCTTACCCCACCCTGTATTACAGTATTACCCCTCCCTGTATTACAGTATTACCCCTCCCTGTATTACAGTCTCACCCCTCCCTGTATTGCAGTCTTACCCCTCCCTGTATTACAGTATTACCCTTCCCTGTATTACTGTCTTATCCCTCCCTGTATTACTGTCTTATCCCTCCCTGTATTACTGTCTTACCCCTCCCTGTATTGTCCCTTTGTGTACCCCTCCTCACACCCCATATAATTGCCTGATTTACTATATTTGTACTGTTGTAGAAGTCCAGAGACAACATGATTGTTGTCCTATCACACTATACCTGGCCTGTTCACACCTGTGGATACCTTACCTGTTGTCAGTTCACCTGGTATTTTTAAATGACTTACAGTGTTATGTTGTTTACATTTGCTCTTTATTACATACCAAACACTCATTTCAATTATAGCAAGACAGCAATATACAGAGTATTGTTAATAAACATATCTCTATTGTGTGACTTTGAACAATAGTGTACTTATTTTTGACCATTTATAGCTTTGTAATTTATCTAACTACTTGTGGGTAACTTTATGTATGACAATTTATAGCTTTATAATACTTTGAAACCTATGTATTTTAAGTTATATGGCTGGCTAAGTATTTTCAATGCTGATACCATTTGGAGAATCATTAAATAAATAGAAAAGAATCCCCATTTTATGACTGCCCTTTTAAAGTTATATTACCAATATGAAATGAAAATTTTGTCTGTGAGGATTTCATTTGTGGATACTTACACATGCATGTATATGAAATTTACAAGAATAAAGGTCTAAAATGGTCACATAGTCACGTAGGGCACTTATGTATGTAATGGTACTGGAGAAAACGCCAGAACAGGATTTAATCCAATAACTTAGGTTACGATATGAATTATATGTTATAGTACATAATAGCCCTTCTTTCTATAGCTCTAACACATCCCACAGGTACAAAAGTACTTAGCATTTACCAATAACTCAAACAAAAATCACATGTATAATAAGGTAGCATATAACCTTAAATCAAACACAAATCACAGGTGAAATATGTAAGATAGCATAACCCCCAGTATATATAAGTACAAGATAATGTATTAGGTAGGATATAACCTTAACTGTAATACGAAGTACTGGAATAATGTAAAAGGTAGCATATAGCCTTAACTCTTATACAAAGTACTGGAATTATGTTATAAAGTAGCATATAACTTAACTCTAATACATAAGTATAGGAATAATGTTTAAAGTAGCATATAACCTCAACTCTAATACATAAGTACAGGAATAATGTTTAAAGTAGCATATAACCTCAACTCTAATACATAAGTACAGGAATAATGTATAAGGTAGTATATAACCTCAACTCTAATACATAAGTACAGGAATAATGTTTAAAGTAGCATATAACCTCAACTCTAATACTTAAGTACAGGAATAATGTTTAAAGTAGCATATAACCATAACTCTAATACATAAGTTCTGGAATAATATGGATGGTGGCATACATGGATAAAAACAACACAGAATACAGACATAATAACAAAACTATAATTCAAACTCAAAATTGATATAACCAGGGCAAAATATAAACAACAAGAGATCCCAGAGAGATCTTGGCGCCCACCACTGAATGATCTTTATAGGTTCCATGTCAGATTAAACTTTTCTCTAGTTTTCCCTTCCTCTAAGTCTAATAATTATTAATCTGTGTAAATTCTAAAACAGTCCTCTAGTACTTTTCAAACAAGGGGAACCTATATATGGAACCTATATATAAAATTTAAGATTTAGCGATAATGGCTGTCTATCGGCCATGTTGTTTTCGGATTGGTCCCAAAATGAAATACCAGGGACCAAGGGGATCCTATATATGAAATTTGAGAAAGATCCCTTCAGTACCTTCTGTAAAATAGCGATAACAAACTTCAGTTGTCAAAATACAAGATGGCTGCCTGTCGGCCATGTTTTTTTCTGACTGGTCTCAAAATCCAATATGCATAACTAGGGACCGTGGGCAACCTACAAATGAAATTTCAGAAAGATCCTTTCAGCAATTTCTGAGAAATAGCGATAACAAACTTCAATTGTCAAAATTCAAGATGGCTGCCTGTCGGCCATGTTGTTTTCCGATCGGTCCCAAAATGCATTATGCATAATAAGAAACCTGAGGAACCTACAAATGAAATTTGAGAAAGATCCCTTCAGTTTTTCTGATAAATAGTGATAACAAACTTCAATTGTCAAAATCCAAGATGGCTGCCTGTTAGCCATGTTATTTTCCTATTGGTCCAAAAATGCAATATGCATAACAAGGGACCAAGGGGAACCTATATATCAAATTTCAGAAAGATCCCTTCAGTTCTTTACCCGAAATAGCTATAACAAACTTCAATTGTCAAAATCCAAGATGGCTGTCTGTCGGCCATGTTGTTTTCTGATAGGTCCCAAAATGCAATATGCATAACTACAGCCCAAGGGCAACCTATACATTAAATTTGAGAAAGATCACTTCATTTCTTTTCCAGAAATAGCGATAACAAACTTTGATTGTTAAAATCCAAGATGGCTGCCTGTCGGCCATGTTGTTATCCGATTGGTCCCAAAATGCAATATGCATAACAAGGGACAAAGGGGAACCTACATATGAAATAAGAGAAAGATCCCCTCAGTACTTTCTGAGAAATAGCGATAACAAACTTCAATTGACAAAATCCAAGATGGCTGCCTGTCGACCATGTTGTTTTCCGACTGGTTCCAAATTGCAATATGCATAACTACGGACCAAGGGCAACCTATATATGAAATTTCAGAGAGATCACTTCAGTACTTTCTGAGAAATAGCGATAACAAACTTCAATTGTCAAAATCCAAGATGGCTGCCTGTCGGCCATGTTTTTTTCTGACTGGTCTCAAAATCCAATATGCATAACTAGGGACCGTGGGCAACCTACATATGAACTTTGAGAAAGATTCCTTTAGTACATTTTCAGAAATAGCGATAACAAACTTCAATTGTCAAAATCCAAGATGGCTGCCTGTCGGCCATGTTGTTTTCCGATAGGTCTGAAAATGCAATATGCATAACTAAGCACCAAAGGTAACCTACATATGAAATTTGAGAAAGATCCCTTCAGTACTTTCTGAGAAATAGCGATAACAAACTTCAGTTGTCAAAATTCAATATGTTATCGCTATTTCTGAGAAAGTACTGAAGAAAAGAAAAGTGATAAGATCCCAAGTTTAGTCGCCTCTTATGATCATACAATGGTGGTATAGTAGGTACTATAAAATCTTATATCCCCTACCTGTAGGGCATAAGTCAAATTTGAGCTACTAGGGTAGGTCACAATCTCAGATGAGAGTGACAATGGAACCACTTGGCATATCAACAAGCATCCAATACATCTTATTTCATATCACAAAAGGAAAAAGAATATTTTTAAATGAGGTTATGTTATGATGTTGACCATAAAACTTCATCATCCTGCATTTCTTTGTCAATTTCTCTGTCAGTAGTCAACATTTGTCAAAGAAATCATTATAATAGGAATAAGCCCTTGAATATTGAATCAACTGGGACATATAAACACTATAGGAAGGGGATGCAGGGATGTTGCTATCTAGAAAGGGAAAATTAACAATAGGGAAATTACGATCATCTCACTTATCATATAGCTTAGTTGTAAGCTGTTCTTGCTGGTTTACAATGTAAGAAAGTTCAATTAAGTAGCTGAATCAAGTTCTACAGGGCATATCCAATCAACATGGTCAAAAACGTTTTGTTATTTAAAGATAACACAACATCAACATACCAATAGGTGAAATTGAAGGACTTCACAACGTCTCTGTTACCTGTTCTGATAGATCATCAGTATTATCAGCTTGATATGAAAACAAAACAAGTCGGCCAACAGAGGGGCACACATTATCGGAGGATCTGGTCACCAAACTCAAAAAAAATGTTATCGATTAGAAATTCAATCAATCTCAGAATTTCATCTTCACTGTACAATGTATTTTCTCTGAGCCATATAGTGGTATGTTTTATCAAAAATGCTCTCATATATTTACAACAATGTACTTATTTCCCAGTTCACCTTTCTTGGAAAAGAAAGGCCTAATAATACAACGAAAGCATTTCTTTACAGTTTGAAGTTTGGAATGGGGCATGATAGTATGATGGTAAAGAGTAGAAATATTAAAATGTTTTGATGGAAGACACATTCTTTAGTAGATGTTATAGATTAATCAAAACATCTTTGGAATTCCAAAATCTTAATTCCATTATTCCACTTCTGGAGTGAACAGTATTCGATTCAATTCAATTCAAAAATTATTTTATTATTCCAAATATATACAAATACATGTTCAATATACATACAATCAATAAACCTAATTATATTAGAAATTTAAATATTATTTATGTATATTATTATCATTTGTTAAGTTTTTTTTTTTTTTTTTTTTAAATATTTATATATATGAAATAATAGGATCAGACAACATGATTACCCTATATAAGTCTTTTCCATAGACCGGTTGCAGATAGGTATAATAATTATACATTATACAGTTAACAGTATCTTAATACTAGGGGCCGCGATGGCTGAAGTGATTAAGGTGTCCCGACACTTTACTAGCCCTCCACCTCTGGGTGAGTTCAAAACCAACATGGGGCACTTGCCTGGTACTGACCATAGGCCGGTGGTTTTTTTTCTGGGTACTACAGTTTTCCTCCATCTCAAAATCTGGCACATGACCCTGGCTGTTAATAAAATAAACAAAATAACTCAAACCAAACTTAATTGTACTAATTAAGAAGCCAGCAATAAAACGTTGTTATACAAGAGTTTTATGAAGTGTAGTATGTAATCCAGTATAAAATGAAGTAGATTTGAATCCTTCTTACTATCAAAGATTTTCAATGATATCAATACTGAAGAATGATTGGGCAGAATTTCTTCTTTAAAAATACTGTAGGTTACCAGACAATGCGTAGGTAGGGTTATCATCATTGCTAAGTAAACCTAATTAATTAGTGTTTACAGACAAGGATCTCAAGTCTAACACCTCAACTTTAACACAAATCACAGTGTCATTACACTCTGTGTTAATGTGCTGTTTTGCTATTGAATAAAACAGTCTGCCCAGCTGTATTAACAGGTACCACCTGTTCAAATGACTGGTGACCTTTATGGGTCAGGATTCTTTATATTCATAAAAATTGTATCTCACAGATGACCATCAACTTCCACAGAAATATTTTCAGGTTCAAAGACCATATTCAATCTCTTGGTAGGTTATTGATAAAAAAAATGATGTAAAAGAAAAAACAAATTTTATTAAAAATGTGCCAGTTTTCTTAACCTAAATCAATATAACCTTTATGGATGGGTAACAGTAATTGCTATGATAATAAAACAACTAAACTGCCAAAAAAATATTATGATTATTCCAAGCATTTTAAAAATGTCAAAGTGAACATTTTTCTCTGTAAAAATTGTGATTTTTTTTTGCAAATCTTAAAATCACTCATTTGTATCAATTTCAGCTGAGCAATCCCTTGCGCAGGATGAATGGGCCCTTGTTAGGTAATTAAGTTTGATTTTTGTGGCCATGCTAAAATTGAAATATGATCCCCAGTCAGCAGACCAGTAAGTTCAAAGCACCAAAAACCAATTAAATAAAGCTTTGTCAGCTTGATGAATTTAAAATTCTTAATAATTAAGTTTCTAAATAAAAAGATTTTTTTTTTAAATTTATTTATTGCATTCCGGTAATGATTTTGAAATCATATTGATTTACTTGATTTTTTAATACCATCAGTTTTAGGTATTTTCTAGATATGTAATGTGTTCTTATAATCATAGTGTTAGGTAAGCAGTCAGGCACTTGATCTGGCTCTGTAATAAATTGTCAGCTTAACAAAATAGTGAAATATACATTTTCAAAAAATCATTGCCTTTCAGGTAATTTCAATTTTTGGTGTTCAAGTAGTGAATCAAGATTTGGTTTAATTTGACTCTTTTTGTTTTATTTTGCTTGTTTTCTTTCTTTTTAGCATCTATAGTCTTATTTCATTTAGTTACCAAAATTTACACAACAAATATCAATGTCTTCTCACCCTATACAAGTACATTCTATAGAACTGCAGGGTTATATATGAAGGCAAATGTGTCAGCATTACCTGGGAAATCTTCAGAGTCTGAAGTTAAAAACGTTGGTGTAGGTAGCGAGGGAAACATGAGTTGCACCATATACGACCTACATGTAGAGAGAGCCTCAGAGTTCAGATGTCAAGGTAACACACAGTCCAGAGTCCCACTGTGTTCTCTTGTATTTCCTGTAGGACCCTCAATTGGGATACATGTAAACCACGCTGGTAATCTTCCAGTGTATAGAATTGTAGTATCATGATACATGCCTGATGGAGATTTATAATCATTTAATCAGTCGGTTTACTGTAAGTATACATGTTCGTATTTATTTCAGATTTTGCTAAAGTATTAATTGACCATTTAAATTTGATAGGCTCAAGATAGACTTGCTAGATAGGCTCAAATTCGGGAAATCTGAAATCTCCATCACGGAAAACATTAAGAGAGTTGTAAAAATGATGTTGTTTTTTTTCTTATAGAAGTAATTTAAAGATTCCGTTTTCATTTGAAGTAATTTGAGAGGTACATTTATGTACACATGATATTTGAATGTCTCCTTTTGGATGTCAGGTGCACTGATGTAGTATCAATGACTCAAAGTTGAAATTGACATGATTGAAGTGAATGTTTTTGCAATGTGTATTAGTAGATTATAGTACAGCCCTTCCTCAGGTGTGTGAAATGTCATATTTTAAATCCATATCATAAAAATGATATGAAATATAGATATTGTAAAACAAACTTTTGAGTTAATTAATCTTTTTTAGATAGCCTAGCCGTGTAAAGCATGACCTAGCTACCTTGCCTAAAGTTTTCACCGTAATTCAGTTGTCAAACATTTTTTCTTAAAGTCTTAATTTTAAGAACTGTAAGACCTAAAGTATTTGTCCTGATGTTATAAAGATTTCTAGGGTGAAGGGCTATCAGGTTTGTTGAAATAATATCTTGGCTGACTTTCAAGGTCATAGGGGTCACAAAGTATCAAAAACTTTTGAATAATTTTGCTGAAGCATGATGTACATTGATAATATGTTTGTCACTGGAATATGCACAGTCATATTACTTTTTCATCTTTGGCAGGTTGATTAATGTTTGTGTATTAAAATCTTGTGAACTATTATATCCAGGATCATGTTGGCACCTCTTACATTTTTTTGTAATATTTGAACAATTTTCATTTATATCCAATAATAGCTCATTCTAAAATATAGTCCTATATAAATCACCTAAATCTGACTTTGTTAATCCAAAGTATTTTTCAGGAAAACAGAGTTTGAATAGAATTATTAGGGAACAGATTTTCATATACAATGTATATACGGTATATAGGTCAAAGAAGTAATATAAACAGTAATAATCCTGATAACACTGGATCCTTGCAGTATGATTTTCAAATGTCTTTGCCGTTGGTCACATAGCATTCCATCTGAGAACATGGCTTTGTACATGTCGTACTAGCCACTGCCTTCGGCCCGCACCAGCTGAAGGGTTCATGGTTGTTATTTCAACTACTACCAAAAATACTACTCTTACTGTATCTTATTGTATTTTCTAGTACTGTTTATAATATATCATGTCATTGTATTTGTATTCTCTGTGTCTTGATAAAGGGACTGATTGCCTCGAAAATTTGACATTTTTCATGTCCACACTGTTAGAATTACTTTTTGCCCTTTAAATATATATACATGTATACAGTAGTTGAAAAGTATAAATTCAAATTATAAGTTAGGCCTGCGAATCACAACAGTTGTCGTATTGAATTTATATTTTTCAACTATTTAATCGATACACAAAGTATCTACCTACAAGTTTTACTCTCTCTATATATATTTTGTATGAAATATGAAAATCTGGAAAATTTGAGTAGGGATGGAGATGTCAGGAGTTATGTTGTATGTAGTTGAGGTTTGACTCCAGTTGTCAAGGAAACTTGTGATTCACACGTACCTCAGTCTTCAATATTTCTTATCTACCTCCAGTGAGATACAGGAAATGAAAAATTCATTTGGTCATTAATCACAGTTTTCCGGTGAAATCCTCAATCTAACTTCCAATTCAGTTTGGGTTACTGATCATCTACATGTAAGATTCCCAAGTTTGATCAGTCAAGGTCAAAGTTAAAAGGTCATATATATATGACCCCACACTTTGTGTACAGAGATAAAAATTCCTGAGGACTGTGTGACAAGTGATGTGAGGACTGATCCCAAGTCCAATTAATCTTATTCATGGGATTCTAAACGGTCAAATATGCCAACATGATTTATCAAAACTGCTGCTCATCATATTATATACGTGTGTCAGGAATTTATGTCTTGAATGGATCAGTAACAGGTTTTGTGTAATGTTTTTCTAATTTTCTTTTCAGTACCTTGTAAATGTTTTATTGCAATAAACTAAATTCTGGGCAACAGAAATATCTTAAAATTTGACTGTAATTGGGAGATCTTGTAACATTTTGATTGTTAGAATTTAGCAGCTGTGTGGTCATCACAATTTTTATTGGTCAAAACAATCACAGGATGCAACTGAAATTTCTGATCATTTTAATCCAGAATTTGATGTTTTCTTTACATTTGATTTATAAAAATGTGGTATTTCCAGATGGTTCTAAATACTAATCTATTCTTTAAAAGTTATTAGCTTAAGACTTTCTTCAGATTTATAAGCTTTAATTAAAATTGACAGAAAAAAATGACATAGTCCACCTTACCAAATAGCTGAAATTATTGATAATTCTTTCAGAGGACAATATTTAATATTTGTTTATTTCCAATGCCTGCAAACCTATATACTAAGATACTTGTAATACTATACAATACTTTAATGTGTAAGAGGTACACATTGTAAAAATCAATTTGAAAAAAAAAAATCTATTTTAATAGTTTTTCTCACGAAATCAGACAGCCTGATATGGCTATACTAAACCTTTTTACTTGTCCTAATGCCATAGACAAGCTTATCATGTATCAAGGTAGTTACACTTGGGTAGACTTGCTCCAGTCCCTGGGCCATTGTTTACACAAGACAGGTGCCCTGTACATGTTAAATCAATAGATCTGGATTAGAGACTTTGCAGCACCATATCAATAATTCATTACAGGATACTTAGACAATATTTTCTTGTCCAGGTGATCAAAATTCTGCACGCTTTGTCTTTTTACATCTTAAAACCTACATACTTTCATCATTGTACAAAGTTAATGGTCATTAATATTTTATCTGAAGTTCCTCTATTGGGGCCCACAAGTCTCATAATTATATTATTTTTCATTCTGGCTCAAACCTGATAAAGTGGTACTAATGTTTACAACAGTAACATGGAAATCCAATCCATGTCTGAGTTACTTTTAGTTTATATGGCACGTAGATATAGGTATGTGTAGGAGTGAGTGTCCGTCATCCGTCCGTCCATCCATACGTCAACTTTGAACTTGTTCTAGACATCTGCAATTAACTGAGAACTGATATTTGGCCTGGTGTTACCTGGAAGAGTACATTAAATTTTACTCATATAAATGACTTTGTTTCTTACCCTAAGAATTCCCTAATTCTTGTCTATGGAATATATAACAGACTAGAGTTACTTCCCTTTTAGATGTTTTCATGTTTCATGTAGATAAATTGACTGGATGACAGCAGATGTATCCAGATTCAATCAGTTTTCCAATCAGATTCGCTACAATATAGGAGGAAGAAAATTGTACTATTGAACAAACAAACTTTACCCCTTGCCTTCAGTCACAAAATGACTGAAGAAGACAATGATGTGCTGTCCATATTGTGAAGGGAACCATATTGTTGACTTTATATGACACCTGATCAGTTTGGTTACTAAGTGGTAACTCATCAGGGGTAAAGTGAGCAGTCTGCTGTCCTTTATATAGAGTCTGCACGGGGTGGCCTATGGTCGCACCTCTAAAACTTGTTTTCATATTTATGTCCTTATTAGTTTATAGGTACAATATGATATGAATTTCTTTTTTCTTAGTTTTTTATTTAAAACTTAAATTTTTTTTTTTTATCATTAAGCCTTTAGGTGACTCAAAAGGTCATAATCTTGTCATATTTGAGCCCATTCAGGCCAACAAAATAATCTCTAATTCAAAGTCAGGGATGGACAATGAAAAATCATCTATAGGTATTCTACTGAATATTGAAATAAAAATGGACAGGCCTATCACTAAACATGAGTTTATTGTTGGAGAAATATGGTAACTGACTTGAAGCCATCTTTTGACCTGTTTTTACATGTGACAATGGATGCACAACAAAAGTTAACCATGAACTTTCTACACACCTTTCTGATTTTAATCCTGTTTGCCAATTTTAAAGTCCACAAGTAGCTGAACCATTTGGTATGGTCATGTCACACTTGGAAACAGAACACTGCAACTGGTCAGACAATCAGGAACGTAATGGGTCACTGGTCAGAGAAAGAGTTATTCATCACTGGTCAGACAATGAGGGACCCATGGGTGACTGGTCAGAGAAAGAGTTTTTCATCAGCAATCGGACAATGGGGCGTGCTACTTGTCCTACAACTGGATACCAATATATATCCAGTGGAGTGACAATGATGTACACATGGTACCACTCGGGTCAGACAATTGTCAACCCTTGGTGCCTGTTGGAGATGCCTTGCAATAGAAAATTGTTTATAAATATTTGAGATAGACTTTAAAAATAGCAGAAATGGCAGATTAGTTCAATCTGGAGGGGATCACATTAATGACCTCAAATAGCAGATCATTCATTCATGTTATAAAATATTTATTCAACATACTTGCTGAAAAAATGAAGCTTTCAAAGGTCTACTTTATTCCTTATATATTTCTTTGAAACTGAAAATATAGGTGTTTCCTTAGAACAAGCTCAAAAATAAAAAAGTTCTTCGTATATTTTTCTAAAATTCTAACAATATTTATTTATCTAAACAATAATGAGTTTATTTCTATATGCAAAGAGATGAGGGCTTATTGATATAGGAAACAATCAGAGTAAATAGAGAAAAAAACGCATGGTCAGCCAGGTAACCTGATACCTTTACAGGTGTGATGTAAGACATGGAGAAAATGAACCTAGTCTTGGTTTAAAGCAAGGGCACCAGACATATGGCTAATTGAGGTGGCGCCGAAAAAAAACGCAGAAATTTAAATAACATTCAAGTTTCTGTAAACATAAATCTCAGATTTTAAAGCATCATCAAACTTTAACAGATAAGCACATTGATGCATAAGCACAACAATACGTGAAAGAACGAACGGAAAAAAAACTGCAGTTAGCATGGCCATGATTTATTCACAATGCTTGAAGCACTAAAAGCACGTATCTAAGGTTATTTAAAAATACACTATTATAATATCCAGTAATAAGCGGGCCAGGACATGTGAACTCTGACCAAAAAAAAGGGGTAGGGTTGGTACTGATATACAGAAATAGTAGTTGTTAGTATTGTTTAATTAACTGTTGTAGACACTGACAGGTTTATAATAAATATTTATAGACATATATTTATATATATTTTTGCTAGATAATTAGAGTATTTACATATCTACAACCAGAATAGTAATTGGACACATTGAATAAACTGTTTATCTTTATTTTTTATTCATGCTTACATCAAATCAAAACTTAAGTCATAATAAGATTGAACTTAATCATTACAAAAAAATTGGTGATTATGAAATGTGTGTATAAAACCCTACCTGTCATGTATGTGAAACAGATCTATTAATAAGCCGTAAAAATTATTGTAACGCCTCATGTATTGATGTTGATGGTGTAATTGTAAAAATAAGCCAATATTCCGTCCAGGTGGTATTGATTTCCTTCAGCTTTCCATTGTGTGTTCGTATCTTTCTCTGCGGCCTTGTTTGACACCCTGCCTCGCCCATTACTATTGATCCGACTATTAAAACTAGATAATAACATTTCCTCCGTTATGCATCTTTTTCAATAATTCATGTTATTACATTTCTGTCGGCTTCCCATAATTAAGCACAATTTATTTCTTGCTTGAATTCAAAGAAAGCCTTTCATGAGTATATTGTGAATTAAGTACTATATGGACTGTATTGTGTAGTCGACTGGAGCAGATGGTAGCCAATGGAATTAATTAGGTGAGACGTCTGGACATCTTAATTACAGGGCTATTCAGTAAAAAATTACAGGTAGAATATGTTTCCCGGAGCTACAATGTATGCAGTTACTACAGTAAAACCTGTCTAAACTGAACACCCTGGAATATTGTATTTCTGGTCATATTGGACAGGGTTTCATGTAAAATTACTGGTAGAATATAATTTACTTCATAGCTACAATATATTAACAGCAAAACCTGTCTAAACTGAACAGCCTGGTATATTGTATTTCTGGTCATATTGGACAGGTTTTCATGTAAAATTACTGGTAGAATAATTTACTTCACAGCTACAATGTATTTACTGCAAAACCTGTCTAAACTGAACACCCTGGAATATTGTATTTTTGGTCATATTGGACAGGTTTTCATGTAAAATTACTGGTAGAATATAATTTACTTCATAGCTACAATGTATTTACTGCAAAACCTGTCTAAACTGAACACCCTGGAATATTGTATTTTTGGTCATATTGGACAGGTTTTCATGTAAAATTACTGGAAAAATATAATTTACTTCAGCTACCATATGTATTTACAGCAAAACCTGTTTAAACTGAACACCCTGGAATATTGTATTTCTGGTCATATTGGACAGGTTTTCATGTAAAATTACTGGTAGAATATAATTTACTTCATAGCTACAATGTATTTACTGCAAATCCTGTCTAAACTGAACACCATGAAATATTGTATTTCTGGTCATATTAGACAGGTTTTAATGTGAAATTACTGCTAGAATATAATTTACTTCACAGCTACAATGTATTTACTGCAAAACCTGTCTAAACTGAACACCATGAAATATTGTATTTCTGGTCATATTAGACAGGTTTTAACGTGAAATTACTGCTAGAATATAATTAACTTCACAGCTACAATGTATTTACTGCAAAACCTGTCTAAACTGAACACCCTGGAATATTGTATTTTTGGTCATATTGGACAGGTTTTCATGTAAAATTACTGGAAAATATGATTTACTTCAGCTACAATATGTATTTACAGCAAAACCTGTTTAAACTGAACACCCTGGAATACTGTATTTCTGGTCATACTGGACAGGTTTTCATGTAGAATTACTGGAAAAATATAATTTACTTCATAGCTACAATGTATTTACTGCAAATCCTGTCTAAACTGAACACCATGAAATATTGTATTTGTGGTCATATTAGACAGGTTTTAATGTGAAATTACTGCTAGAATATAATTTACTTCCGCTACAATGTATTTACAGTAAAACCTGTTGAAAGTGGTTAACTTCGGTTTAAGATTAGGGGGGTTTTCTATTAAACTACAGGTAGCATGAATTATACATAGCTTCATTTGTAAAACCTGTCTAAACTGGAAACTCTAGGCAGTATGGTTTCTGTTCAGAATAGGGAGGTTTTCTGTTAAAATTATGAGAAGCTGTGTTTGATATTGTATCAGGGCTGCTATTGCAGTAATATCTGTCCAAACTGAACACCCTGAACCATTTTACTTCAGTTCATATTACACAGGATTTCAGTTGAAATTACAGGTAGGATACATGTTTTGTAAGCTTCATTTAATATGAAGTTGTATGTGGACTGCTATAAAGTCAAACCTGTGTGAGTTTTCATTTAAGATAAAAGAGAATCTTGTTAGTTTATTTGATTTATTTGATTTATTTGTGTAACAGGTTTTATGTGTGTGGTTAAGCTTTAATGTATAAGTGGATGTCAACCTATTAAATAATCTTATTACTCGAGTGGTCTGGATTTCAGATATTTCAGATAAAACCTGTGAAATTTGAGCACTTAATCATGCCAATATTTATATATGACAGAGTTTATTTCTGAGAAATATGGTTATACACAATAACATTTTATTTTAAAAGATCTTTTTTTTTATACTGTAATAGTATTACTGTGTGTGTACAAAAGTACATACATACATTGGAGTTGTTGCTCTTTTTTCATACCTTGAAAAGTACATACTGTAATAATATTACTGGGGGTGACAGTACATACTGTAATGATATTACTGAGGGTGACAGTACATACTGTAATGATATTACTGAGGGTGACAGTACATACTGTAATGATACTGAGGGTGACAGTACATACTGTAATGATATTACTGAGGGTGACAGTACATACTGTAATGATATTACTGAGGGTGACAGTACATACTGTAATGATACTGAGGGTGACAGTACATACTGTAATGATATTACTGAGGGTGACAGTACATACTGTAATGATATTACTGAGGGTGACAGTACATACTGTAATGATACTGAGGGTGACAGTACATACTGTAATGATATGTACTGAGGGTGACAGTACATACTGTAATGATATTACTGAGGGTGACAGTACACACTAATGATATTACTGAGGGTTACAGTACATACTGTAATGATATTACTGAGGGTGACAGTACATACTGTAATGATATTACTGAGGGTGACAGTACATACTGTAATGATATTACTTAGGGTGACAGTACATACTGTAATGATATTACTGAGGGTGACAGTACATACTGTAATGATACTGAGGGTGACAGTACATACTGTAATGATATTACTGAGGGTGACAGTACATACTGTAATGATATTACTGAGGGTTACAGTACATACTGTAATAATATTACTGAGGGTGACAGTACATACTGTAATGATATTACTGAGGGTGACAGTACAGTACATACTGTAATGATATTACTGAGGGTGACAGTACATACTGTAATGATACTGAGAGTGACAGTACATACTGTAATGATATTACTGGGTGTTAAAGTACATACTGTAATGATACTGAGGGTGACAGTACATACTGTAATGATATTACTGAGGGTGACAGCACATACTGTAATGATATTACTGAGGGTGACAGTACATACTGTAATGATATTACTGAGAGTTACAGTGCATACTGTAATAATATTACTGGGGGTGACAGTACATACTGTAATGATATTACTGAGGGTGACAGTACATACTGTAATGATATTACTGAGGGTGACAGTACATACTGTAATGATACTGAGGGTGACAGTACATACTGTAATGATACTGAGGGTGACAGTACATACTGTAATGATATTACTGAGGGTGACAGTACATACTGTAATGATATTACTGAGGGTGACAGTACATACTGTAATGATATTACTGAGGGTGACAGTACATACTGTAATGATATTACTGAGGGTGACAGTACATACTGTAATGATATTACTGAGGGTGACAGTACATACTGTAATGAACCTGAGGGTGACAGTACATACTGTTATGATACTGAGGGTGACAGTACATACTGTAATGATATTACTGAGGGTTACAGTACATACTGTAATAATATTACTGAGGGTGACAGTACATACTGTAATGATATTACTGAGGGTGACAGTACAGTACATACTGTAATGATATTACTGAGGGTGACAGTACATACTGTAATGATACTGAGAGTGACAGTACATACTGTAATGATATTACTGGGTGTTAAAGTACATACTGTAATGATACTGAGGGTGACAGTACATACTGTAATGATATTACTGAGGGTGACAGCACATACTGTAATGATATTACTGAGGGTGACAGTACATACTGTAATGATATTACTGAGAGTTACAGTGCATACTGTAATAATATTACTGGGGGTGACAGTACATACTGTAATGATATTACTGAGGGTGACAGTACATACTGTAATGATATTACTGAGGGTGACAGTACATACTGTAATGATACTGAGGGTGACAGTACATACTGTAATGATACTGAGGGTGACAGTACATACTGTAATGATATTACTGAGGGTGACAGTACTGTAATGATATTACTGAGGGTGACAGTACATACTGTAATGATATTACTGAGGGTGACAGTACATACTGTAATGATACTGAGGGTGACAGTACATACTGTAATGATATGTACTGAGGGTGACAGTACATACTGTAATGATATTACTGAGGGTGACAGTACACTACTGTAATGATATTACTGAGGGTTACAGTACATACTGTAATGATATTACTGAGGGTGACAGTACATACTGTAATGATATTACTGAGGGTGACAGTACATACTGTAATGATACTGAGGGTGACAGTACATACTGTAATGATATTACTGAGGGTGACAGTACATACTGTAATGATATTACTGAGGGTTACAGTACATACTGTAATAATATTACTGAGGGTGACAGTACATACTGTAATGATATTACTGAGGGTGACAGTACAGTACATACTGTAATGATATTACTGAGGGTGACAGTACATACTGTAATGATACTGAGAGTGACAGTACATACTGTAATGATATTACTGGGTGTTAAAGTACATACTGTAATGATACTAAGGGTGACAGTACATACTGTAATGATATTACTGAGGGTGACAGTACATACTGTAATGATATTACTGAGGGTGACAGTACATACTGTAATGATATTACTGAGAGTGACAGTACATACTGTAATGATATTACTGAGGGTGACAGTACATACTGTAATGATATTACTGAGGGTGACAGTACATACTGTAATGATATTACTGAGGGTGACAGTACATACTGTAATGATACTGAGGGTGACAGTACATACTGTAATGATACTGAGGGTGACAGTACATACTGTAATGATATTACTGAGGGTGACAGTACATACTGTAATGATATTACTGAGGGTGACAGTACATACTGTAATGATATTACTGAGGGTGACAGTACATACTGTAATGATATTACTGAGGGTGACAGTACATACTGTAATGATACTGAGGGTGACAGTACATACTGTATGATACTGAGGGTGACAGTACATACTGTAATGATATTACTGAGGGTTACAGTACATACTGTAATATATTACTGAGGGTGACAGTACATACTGTAATGATATTACTGAGGGTGACAGTACAGTACATACTGTAATGATATTACTGAGGGTGACAGTACATACTGTAATGATACTGAGGGTGACAGTACATACTGTAATAATATTACTGGGTGTTAAAGTACATACTGTAATGATACTGAGGGTGACAGTACATACTGTAATGATATTACTGAGGGTGACAGCACATACTGTAATGATATTACTGAGGGTGACAGTACATACTGTAATGATATTACTGAGAGTTACAGTGCATACTGTAATAATATTACTGGGGGTGACAGTACATACTGTAATGATATTACTGAGGGTGACAGTACATACTGTAATGATATTACTGAGGGTGACAGTACATACTGTAATGATACTGAGGGTGACAGTACATACTGTAATGATACTGAGGGTGACAGTACATACTGTAATGATATTACTGAGGGTGACAGTACTGTAATGATATTACTGAGGGTGACAGTACATACTGTAATGATACTGAGGGTGACAGTACATACTGTAATGATATGTACTGAGGGTGACAGTACATACTGTAATGATATTACTGAGGGTGACAGTACACACTGTAATGATATTACTGAGGGTTACAGTACATACTGTAATGATATTACTGAGGGTGACAGTACATACTGTAATGATACTGAGGGTGACAGTACATACTGTAATGATATTACTGAGGGTGACAGTACATACTGTAATGATATTACTGAGGGTGACAGTACATACTGTAATGATATTACTGAGGGTGACAGTACATACTGTAATGATATTACTGAGGGTGACAGTACATACTGTAATGATACTGAGGGTGACAGTACATACTGTAATGATATTACTGAGGGTGACAGTACATACTGTAATGATATTACTGAGGGTGACAGTACATACTGTAATGATATTACTGAGGGTGACAGTACATACTGTAATGATACTGAGGGTGACAGTACATACTGTAATGATATTACTGAGGGTGACAGTACAGTACATACTGTAATGATATTACTGAGGGTGACAGTACATACTGTAATGATACTGAGGGTGACAGTACATACTGTAATGATATTACTGAGGGTTACAGTACATACTGTAATAATATTACTGAGGGTGACAGTACATACTGTAATGATATTACTGAGGGTGACAGTACATACTGTAATAATATTACTGAGGGTGACAGTACATACTGTAATGATATTACTGAGGGTGACAGTACATACTGTAATGATACTGAGGGTGACAGTACATACTGTAATGATATTACTGAGGGTGACAGTACATACTGTAATGATATTACTGAGGGTGACAGTACATACTGTAATGATATTACTGAGGGTGACAGTACATACTGTAATGATACTGAGGGTGACAGTACATACTGTAATGATATTACTGAGGGTGACAGTACATACTGTAATGATATTACTGGGTGTTAAAGTACTGTAATAATTTCTAACAAACTCTCAAAAATATAACATCACAGAAGCAAGCAAACATACAGCAGTATTGATTGTTGTTGTTTTGGTTGGTGTTGTATTGGTTGGTGTTGTATTGGTTGATGTTGTATTGGTTGGTGTTGTATTGGTTGATGTCTTGATTGGTTGGTGTTGTATTGGTTGGTGTTGTATTGGTTGGTGTTGTATTGGTTGGTGTCTGATTGGTTGGTGTTGTATTGGTTGGTGTTGTATTGGTTGGTGTTGTATCGGTTGATGTCTGATTGGTTGGTGTTGTATTGGTTGGTGTTGTATTGGTTGGTGTTGTATTGGTTGATGTTGTATTGGTTGGTGTTGTATTGGTTGATGTTGTATCGGTTGATGTCTGATTGGTTGGTGTTGTATTGGTTGGTGTTGTATTGGTTGGTGTTGTATTGGTTGGCGTTGTATCGGTTGTTGTTGTATTGGTTGGTGTCTGATTGGTTGGTGTTGTATTGGTTGGTGTTGTATTGGTTGATGTTTGATTAGTTGGTGTTGTATTGGTTGGTATTGTATTGGTTAGTGTTGTATTGGTTGGTGTTGTATTGGTTAGTGTTGTATTGGTTGGTGTTGTATTGGTTGATGTTTGATTAGTTGGTGTTGTATTGGTTGGTGTTGTATTGGTTAGTGTTGTATTGGTTGGTGTTGTATTGGTTGGTGTTGTATTGGTTGGTGTTGTATCGGTTGTTGTTGTATCGGTTGGTGTTGTATTGGTTGGTGTTGTATTGGTTGTTGTATTGGTTGGTGTTGTATCGGTTGTTGTTGTATCGGTTGTTGTTGTATCGGTTGGTGTTGTATCGGTTGGTGTTGTATCGGTTGGTGTTGTATTGGTTGGTGTTGTATTGGTTGGTGTTGTATCGGTTGGTGTTGTATCGGTTGGTGTCTGATTGGTTGGTGTTGTATTGGTTGGTGTTGTATCGGCTGATGTCTGATTGGTTGGTGTTGTCATATTGGTTGGTGTTGTATCGGTTGATGTCTGATTGGTTGGTGTTGTATTGGTTGGTGTTGTATTGGTTGGTGTTGTATCGGTTGTTGTTGTATTGGTTGGTGTCTGATTGGTTGGTGTTGTATTGGTTGGTGTTGTATTGGTTGATGTTTGATTAGTTGGTGTTGTATTGGTTGGTGTTGTATTGGTTGGTGTTGTATCGGTTGTTGTTGTATTGGTTGGTGTCTGATTGGTTGGTGTTGTATTGGTTGGTGTTGTATTGGTTGATGTCTGATTGGTTGGTGTTGTATTGGTTGGTGTTGTATCGGTTGATGTCTGATTGGTTGGTGTTGTATTGGTTGGTGTTGTATTGGTTGGCGTTGTATCGGTTGTTGTTGTATTGGTTGGTGTCTGATTGGTTGGTGTTGTATTGGTTGGTGTTGTATTGGTTGATGTTTGATTAGTTGGTGTTGTATTGGTTGGTGTTGTATTGGTTAGTGTTGTATTGGTTGGTGTTGTATTGGTTGGTGTTGTATTGGTTGTTGTTGTATTGGTTGGTGTTGTATTGATTGTTGTTGTATTGGTTGGTGTTGTATCGGTTGTTGTTGTATCGGTTGGTGTCTGATTGGTTGGTGTTGTATTGGTTGGTGTTGTATTGGTTGATGTCTGATTGGTTGGTGTTGTATTGGTTGGTGTCAGACTAAGCAGAGTATTATCTGTTTATCACACACTTCACATGAAAAGATCACATTTTAATTGAGCTAGCATTTCTTTTTATCAATTTTCAAAAGGAAAAAGCATGAGATGAGTTTATTTGATGTTGGTATTGAGATCTTAATGAATTGGGAGATGAATCAATATTCTATGTTGGATACAAAAGCGGCCTAATGAAGCAAAAACTATCTCTAAATTGGTAATCAGTGTCACATAATTATGGTCAGTTTACCAAAATTATCAGAAACCTTATATAACTATGCAGGTTCTGATGGTTGAGTTTTCACGATGTCCAATCACTAAAATTGCATTGCTACATTAAAAGTTCATTTCTTTGTAATTAATGGAAGCCTGCTTTGTATTATCTTTTCCAGGGATAATATCAAGGATATGATTTGAAGTATGAGCCATTATGTCAAGCTGCGATGATATTGATGAGAAGAGTAATTTACCGAGACACAGAATGCGGTCCCTTTCACTACCACAACTGTTGTCTTGTCATCTGAAAGGTGCAGCTCCTCAAATTACAAACATTCTCAGTTATAATTCTCACTACTCAGAGTTATCTGCTCTTGATAAGATGGTCGGCTTTAATGGTAAGCCTCATCTTGGGTGTGATAGGTATGGAGTGACTAAAGAAGAGGAGGAAGAGGAGGAGGAAAGGGAGGTAGAGGAAGAAGGGGACACATTTGATGACAGAATCTTATCTATCAGATATGCAGACAAGGCTGTTGAGGCATATGATATACCAGATGTCATAAGGTAAGTTATACTGATTAATGTAGGGAGTGATATCCTCAAGTAGTGTATATCGTATATTTGTAATTGTAAATCACAACATATGTAGTGTCCAAAAGTGTCAATATATGACCGTGATTGCAGTCAAATATAATGCACTATATATATATATATATATATATACACTATATTATAGTACCTGTGTTATAGGAGGGAGTAATGAAAAATACCCTGCCCACACTAGGACTCGAACTAGCAACCTTTCGCTCTCATGGCCAACATCCTACCGCTAGGCTAAAGGGAAATTCCTGCTAAGTCTGAGCTAGTAAAGTGACCTTATACTCGCCAATTTTACACCTGTATTAGATCTCAACTCATGGTAGAATATCACTGGTTGTATCTATAAGTATCACCAGTAAAATCACAGTAGATATGCCAACCAATATTTCCAGTATATTGCAGTAAAGTCATTCTAGATGTCCTGGTAGATAGGGAATGGTTCCTCTCGTGGTGACTGTGTAGTTCTGTTGTGAGTAAAGGGAAGTAACTGCGTAAGGCCTACCCACTCGGACAGCTGTAGGGCAAACTCTTCACCAGCCCATTTATTTGCAAGTAATTAATAATGGTAAGAAAGGAGTTACAAAAAAATCATTGTTAGAGTTTGCAACATATGAAAGTGGATATTGTTTTGAATAGTTGCAGTACTGCATGTGGGTATAGTGGCTACTGCATGTGGGTATAGTGGCTACTGCATGTGGGTATAGTGGCTACTGCATGTGGGTATAGTGGCTACTGCATGTGGGTATAGTGGCTACTGCATGTGGGTATAGTAGCTACTGCATGTGGGTATAGTGGCTACTGCATGTGGGTATAGTGGCTACTGCATGTGGGTATAGTGGCTACTGCATGTGGGTATAGTGGCTACTGCATGTGGGTATAGTGGCTAGATTAATAAATATGTATTAGAGGTGTTCATCATTATTATAGCAGCTGATTCATTTGTCAGAGGAGATTAAACATAATGATTACTAAGTGAGAAAAGCTTGTGTCGCAGTACCTGTAATTATATCAATGTTATTGATAATGATATTCTGAATCCATTGGCTCTACTCTGATGGAATTCATAATCATTATACGTGAGAGAGGGGAGGGGGAGAGGGGAGGGGGTGAGAGGGGAGAGGGGGGGGGGGGGTGATTTTGATTCATTAATTACCAAGAAGGCTCTTCTTAAAACAGACCTCGCAGACAATTCTACATGGCTATTTTATCAATCTGTACTTGTGTTATAAATGATTCAGATGTGACGCATGTAAACCTATAATGATGTGTTGTACAGAGCATTTTGATCACTTGGGAAAACCATTCCAATTGATAACCGTCCTCATATGGATACCCATGTGCAAGGTATGTGGCTAACAAAGGTCACTAGTCATTTGTATCCCATATGTTGACAATGACATATCTGACGTCTGGACATGAGTCTTTAACAGAAATGTTCCAAATCCAATATTGAAGAAATTGAGGAAAACAAAAATCTTTAATTATGGTGGTGTAAATGTTGACATTATCATTAAAGGATTGTTTGTATATTTCAGTTTTCACCTGTATATGGTGATGCAAACATCATCTGTTAAATAAAAATATGCAGTGATACCAAAATTGAATGGGTGTTGATATTGGTATAAATCAAACCACCATTCATGAAAATTGATTATTTCTATTGTTTGGGTTCTTATCTGTAAGCTGCTCACTGGTAAGTTGATAAGTTGATGCTTAAGTTTCTGTGAAAATCTGTAGTGAGTGGTCGGGGTGGGGGTGCTGTTGTCTTGAACCTGGAAATCCATTGTGGGATCTAGAATCCATAGTAGGCAGGGGGACCTTGATATCCATAGTGGCGGGAGGGGGGTGAGGTTGGGGGTTAGGTTGAGGGGGTAGGGGTGGGAGGAGGTGACCTTGAAATCCACAGATGGAGGTTGGTGGGGGGGGGGGGGGGGGGGGGGGGGTGGGGGGGGTGGGGGAGGAAATCCATAGTGGTTGGGGGGGATGACCTATCAGTAAATGTAAAATACTTGTTTTTGAAATGATGCTTCTTCATTTATTTATAGACAATGATAATCAAAATCCAGTAGCAATTATAATCATCAATTGCAGGAGTAAACCTAAATTCAGACCTCCTAGTGAAGGTCACATTTGTAATATTTCTGTGTAAAAAACAAATCATTCGTTCATTGATCTTCTATTCTGACATTAGTTATATTTGAAGCCCAACAACAGGTTGCCATTTTGGGATTTTGACAGTTGAAGTTTGTTATCACTATTTCTGGAGAAACACTGGATGGATCTTACCTAAATTTGATACTTGATGATTCCTTTGTTCCCCTCAGTGCTTAGTCAATTTTGTGACTGATCAAGAAAACAAAATGACCAACATGTGGCCATTTTGGATGATAACTTTTGAAGATTCTCAGGAAGCTCTTTATAGATGTTTCTCAAATTTCATTTGTGGTTTCTGATGGTTTCTAGTTGTATTTGATGAATTTTGACACTGATCAGAAAAACAAAATTACCTGTAGGTGGCCATCTTGGTCCCTTGTTTTGCATGCTCCAGTTTTATTTTGAAACTGGTATATCTTTGTGCAGCATGTAAGTTTGATACCCAGTTGCCAGGTACTGACTGTAGGCCGGTGGTTATTCTCTGGGTACCCTGGCTTTCCTCCACCTCCAAAACCAGGCACGTCCTTAAATGACCCTGGCTGTTAATAGGACGTTAAACAAAATAAACAAAATACATTTTTTTTTTATTAATGATAACAACAGTCACAATACATCAGACAATTAAGAGGAAAGGTAAGAAAGGTACCGTAAAGATCAAATTTACTTTTGTACATAGATCAGATAGATTATACCAGTAACTATGGTGGCACCTTGGTCCCTCTCATACCTGTAACTATGGTGGCACCATGGTACCTCTAATACCAGTAACTATGGTGGCAGCATGGTCCCTCTCATACCTGTAACTATGGTGGCAGCATGGTCCCTCTCATACCTGTAACTATGGTGGCAGCATGGTCCCTCTCATACCTGTAACTATGGTGGCACCATGGTCCCTCTCATACCAGTAACTATGGTGGCACCATGGTCCCTCTCATACCTGTATCTATGGTGGCACCATGGTCCCTCTCATACCAGTAACTATGGTGGCAGCATGGTCCCTCTCATACCTGTATCTATGGTGGCACCATGGTCCCTCTCTTGACTGTAACTATGGTGGCACCATGGTCCCTCTCATACCTGTATCTATGGTGGCACAATGGTCCCTCTCTTCCTGTAACTATGGTGGCAGCATGGTCCCTCTCATACCTGTAACTATGGTGGCAGCATGGTCCCTCTCATACCTGTAACTATGGTGGCACCTTGGTCCCTCTCTTACCTGTTACTATGGTGGCAGCATGGTCCCACTCTTGACTGTAACTATGGTGGCACCATGGTCCCTCTCTTACCTGTAACTATGGTGGCAGCATGGTCCCTCTCATACCTGTAACTATGGTGGCAGCATGGTCCCTCTCATACCTGTAACTATGGTGGCAGCATGGTCCCTCTCATACCTGTAACTATGGTGGCACCTTGGTACCCTCTCTTGACTGTAACTATGGTGGCACCATGGTCCCTCTCTTGACTGTAACTATGGTGGCAGCATGGTCCCTCTCATACCTGTAACTATGGTGGCACCTTGGTCCCTTTCTTGACTGTAACTATGGTGGCGCCATGGTCCCTCTCATACCTGTATCTATGGTGGCACCATGGTCCCTCTCTTACCTGTAACTATGGTGGCACCTTGGTCCCTCTCTTGACTGTAAGTATGGTGGCACCATGGTCCCTCTCATACCTGAATCTATGGTGGCACAATGGTCCCTCTCTTCCTGTAACTATGGTGGCACCATGGTCCCTCTCTTGACTGTAACTATGGTGGCACCATGGTCCCTCTCATACCTGTATCTATGGTGGCACCTTGGTCCCTCTCTTGACTGTAACTATGGTGGCACCATGGTCCCTCTCATACCTGTATCTATGGTGGCACCTTGGTCCCTCTCTTGACTGTAACTATGGTGGCACCATTGTCCCTCTCATACCTGTATCTATGGTGGCACCATGGTCCCTCTCTTGACTGTAACTATGGTGGCACCTTGGTCCCTCTCTTGACTGTAAGTATGGTGGCACCATGGTCCCTCATTCCTGTATCTATGGTGGCACCATGGTCCCTCTCTTACCTGTAACTATGGTGGCACCATGGTCCCTCTCTTGACTGTAACTATGGTGGCACCATGGTCCCTCTCATACCTGTATCTATGTTGGCACCATGGTCCCTTTCTTGATTGTAACTATGGTGGCACCATGGTCCCTCTCATACCTGTATCTATGGTGGCACCTTGGTCCCTCTCTTGACTGTAACTATGATGGCACCATTGTCCCTCTCATACCTGTATCTATGGTGGCACCATGGTCCCTCTCTTGACTGTAACTATGGTGGCATCTTGGTCCTTCTCTTGACTGTAACTATGGTGGCACCATGGTCCCTCTCATACCTGTATCTATGGTGGCACCTTGGTCCCTCTCTTGGCTGTAACTATGGTGGCACAATGGTCCCTTTCATACCTGTAACTATGGTGGCAGAATGGTCCCTTTCATACCTGTAACTATGGTGGCACCATGGTCCCTCTCATACCTGTATCTATGGTGGCACCATGGTCCCTCTCTTACCTGTAACTATGGTGGCACCATGGTCCCTCTCATACCTGTATCTATGGTGGCACCACGGTCCCTCTCATACCTGTAACTATGGTGGCACCATGGTCCCTCTCTTACCTGTAACTATGGTGGCACCTTGGTCCCTCTCTTGACTGTAAGTATGGTGGCACCATGGTCCCTCTCATACCTGTATCTATGGTGGCACAATGGTCCCTCTCTTCCTGTAACTATGGTGGCACCATGGTCCCTCTCTTGACTGTAACTATGGTGGCACCATGGTCCCTCTCATACCTGTATCTATGGTGGCACCTTGGTCCCTCTCTTGACTGTAACTATGGTGGCACCATTGTCCCTCTCATACCTGTATCTATGGTGGCACCATGGTCCCTCTCTTGGCTGTTACTATGGTGGCACCTTGGTCCCTCTCTTGACTGTAAGTATGGTGGCACCATGGTCCCTCTCATACCTGTATCTATGGTGGCACCATGGTCCCTCTCTTACCTGTAACTATGGTGGCACCATGGTCCCTCTCTTGACTGTAACTATGGTGCATGGTCCCTCTCATACCTGTATCTATGTTGGCACCATGGTCCCTTTCTTGATTGTAACTATGGTGGCACCATGGTCCCTCTCATACCTGTATCTATGGTGGCACCTTGGTCCCTCTCTTGACTGTAACTATGATGGCACCATTGTCCCTCTCATACCTGTATCTATGGTGGCACCATGGTCCCTCTCTTGACTGTAACTATGGTGGCATCTTGGTCCTTCTCTTGACTGTAACTATGGTGGCACCATGGTCCCTCTCATACCTGTATCTATGGTGGCACCTTGGTCCCTCTCTTGGCTGTAACTATGGTGGCACAATGGTCCCTTTCATACCTGTAACTATGGTGGCAGAATGGTCCCTTTCATACCTGTAACTATGGTGGCACCATGGTCCCTCTCATACCTGTATCTATGGTGGCACCATGGTCCCTCTCTTACCTGTAACTATGGTGGCACCATGGTCCCTCTCATACCTGTATCTATGGTGGCACCACGGTCCCTCTCATACCTGTAACTATGGTGTCACCATGGTCCCTCTCTTACCTGTAACTATGGTGGCACCATAGTCCCTCTCATACCAGTAACTATGGTGGCACCATGGTCCCTCTCATACCTGTAACTATGGTGGCACCTTGGTCCCTCTCTTGACTGTAACTATGGTGGCAGCATGGTCCCTCTCATACCTGTAACTATGGTGGCAGCATGGTCCCTCTCTTGACTGTAACTATGGTGGCAGCATGGTCCCTCTCTTGACTGTAACTATGGTGGCACCTTGGTCCCTTTCTTGACTGTAACTATGGTGGCACCATGGTCCCTCTCATACCTGTAGCTATGGTGGCACCATGGTCCCTCTCTTGACTGTAACTATGGTGGCGCCATGGTCCCTCTCATACCTGTATCTATGGTGGCACCATGGTCCCTCTGTTACCTGTAACTATGATGGCACCATGGTCCCTCTCTTGACTGTAAGTATGGTGGCACCATGGTCCCTCTCATACCTGTATCTATGGTGGCACCATGGTCCCTCTCTTACCTGTAGCTATGGTGGCACCATGGTCCCTCTCATACCTGTATCTATGGTGGCACCATGGTCCCTCTCTTGACTGTAACTATGATGGCACCATGGTCCCTCTCATACCTGTATCTATGGTGGCACCATGGTCCCTTTCTTGATTGTAACTATGGTGGCACCATGGTCCCTCTCATACCTGTATCTATGGTGGCACCTTGGTCCCTCTCTTGACTGTAACTATGGTGGCACCATTGTCCCTCTCATACCTGTATCTATGGTGGCACTATGGTCCCTCTCTTGACTGTAACTATGGTGGCACCTTGGTCCTTCTCTTGACTGTAACTATGGTGGCACCTTGGTCCCTCTCTTGACTGTAACTATGATGGCACCATGGTCCCTCTCATACCTGTATCTATGGTGGCACCATGGTCCCTCTCTTGACTGTAACTATGGTGGCACCATGGTCCCTCTCATACCTGTATCTATGTTGGCACCATGGTCCCTTTCTTGATTGTAACTATGGTGGCACCATGGTCCCTCTCATACCTGTATCTATGGTGGCACCTTGGTCCCTCTCTTGACTGTAACTATGATGGCACCATTGTCCCTCTCATACCTGTAACTATGGTGGCACCATGGTCCCTCTCTTGACTGTAACTATGGTGGCATCTTGGTCCTTCTCTTGACTGTAACTATGGTGGCACCATGGTCCCTCTCATACCTGTATCTATGGTGGCACCTTGGTCCCTCTCTTGGCTGTAACTATGGTGGCACAATGGTCCCTTTCATACCTGTAACTATGGTGGCACCATGGTCCCTCTCATACCTGTATCTATGGTGGCACCATGGTCCCTCTCTTACCTGTAACTATGGTGGCACCATGGTCCCTCTCATACCTGTATCTATGGTGGCACCACGGTCCCTCTCATACCTGTAACTATGGTGGCACCATGGTCCCTCTCTTACCTGTAACTATGGTGGCACCTTGGTCCCTCTCTTGACTGTAAGTATGGTGGCACCATGGTCCCTCTCATACCTGTATCTATGGTGGCACAATGGTCCCTCTCTTCCTGTAACTATGGTGACACCATGGTTCCTCTCTTGACTGTAACTATGGTGGCACCATGGTCCCTCTCATACCTGTATCTATGGTGGCACCTTGGTCCCTCTCTTGACTCTAACTATGGTGGCACCATTGTCCCTCTCATACCTGTATCTATGGTGGCAGCATGGTCCCTCTCTTGACTGTAACTATGGTGGCACCATGGTCCCTCTCATACCTGTATCTATGGTGGCACCATGGTCCCTCTCTTACCTGTAACTATGGTGGCACCATGGTCCCTCTCATACCTGTATCTATGGTGGCACCACGGTCCCTCTCATACCTGTAACTATGGTGTCACCATGGTCCCTCTCTTACCTGTAACTATGGTGGCACCATAGTCCCTCTCATACCAGTAACTATGGTGGCACCATGGTCCCTCTCATACCTGTAACTATGGTGGCACCTTGGTCCCTCTCTTGACTGTAACTATGGTGGCAGCATGGTCCCTCTCATACCTGTAACTATGGTGGCAGCATGGTCCCTCTCTTGACTGTAACTATGGTGGCAGCATGGTCCCTCTCTTGACTGTAACTATGGTGGCACCTTGGTCCCTTTCTTGACTGTAACTATGGTGGCACCATGGTCCCTCTCATACCTGTAACTATGGTGGCACCATGGTCCCTCTCTTGACTGTAACTATGGTGGCGCCATGGTCCCTCTCATACCTGTATCTATGGTGGCACCATGGTCCCTCTGTTACCTGTAACTATGGTGGCACCTTGGTCCCTCTCTTGACTGTAAGTATGGTGGCACCATGGTCCCTCTCATACCTGTATCTATGGTGGCACCATGGTCCCTCTCTTACCTGTAGCTATGGTGGCACCATGGTCCCTCTCATACCTGTATCTATGGTGGCACCATGGTCCCTCTCTTGACTGTAACTATGATGGCACCATGGTCCCTCTCATACCTGTATCTATGGTGGCACCATGGTCCCTCTCTTGACTGTAACTATGGTGGCACCATGGTCCCTCTCATACCTGTATCTATGTTGGCACCATGGTCCCTTTCTTGATTGTAACTATGGTGGCACCATGGTCCCTCTCATACCTGTATCTATGGTGGCAGCATGGTCCCTGTCATACCTGTAACTATGGTGGCACCATTGTCCCTCTCATACCTGTATCTATGGTGGCACCATGGTCCCTCTCTGGACTGTAACTATGGTGGCACCTTGGTCCTTCTCTTGACTGTAACTATGGTGGCATCTTGGTCCCTCTCTTGACTGTAACTATGGTGGCACCATGGTCCATCTCGTACCTGTATCTATGGTGGCACCTTGGTCCCTCTCTTGGCTGTAACTATGGTGGCACAATGGTCTCTTTCATTCCTGTAACTATGGTAGCACCTTGGTCCCTGTCTTGACTGTAAGTATGGTGGCACCATGGTCCCTCTCATACCTGTATCTATGGTGGCACCATGGTCCCTCTCTTACCTGTAACTATGGTGGCACCATGGTCCCTCTCATACCTGTATCTATGGTGGCACCATGGTCCCTCTCATACCTGTAACTATGGTGGCACCATGGTCCCTCTCTTACCTGTAACTATGGTGGCACCATGGTCCCTCTCATACCAGTAACTATGGTGGCACCATGGTCCCTCTCATACCTGTAACTATGGTGGCACCATGGTCCCTCTCTTACCTGTATCTATGGTGGCACCATGGTCCTTCTCTTACCTGTATCTATGGTGGCACCATGGTCCCTCTCATACCTGTAACTATGGTGGCACCATGGTCCCTCTCATACCAGTAACTATGGTGGCACCATGGTCCCTCTCTTACCAGTAACTATGGTGGCACCATGGTCCCTCTCATACCAGTATCTATGGTGGCACCATGGTCCCTCTCTTGTTGTGATATTTTTTTACATTTATTCAGTAATTGTTAAGATGAGGTTCTACTCAAAACAGACCCATATAAGACAGTCCAAAAGATGTTGTGGACTTGACACGTGTAAACCTGTAGTGATGTGTTGTACAGAAGTGAACACAAGTCAGTTTCAGGTTAATTTTCTCACTTGGTAAAATTATTCAAAATAATTACTTGTATTGTCATCCAGGTGCAAGGTATTTTCAGCGGATATGTTGACAATGACACATCTGATGTCTGGAAATGAGTCTTTCAGAAATGTTCCAAACCTGATTGAAGAAATCAGGAAAAAAAATTGTGTTTTTAACATTCAGGTTTACAAAACCATTGTGTGTAAAGCTCAGTTTCCCCCTGTTTGTTAACTATGGTAGTGTAAACACCTGTCGTGATGTGACATTTTGATGACTACAATCTAGCTGTCACCTTTATCGGACAAATGACCAGTGAAATATATGTACACAGAGGTGTAAAGTGTAGGAGATTGTAACATCAAATCTACATCTGGTGGCTGGGGTTCAATTCCACATTTGGGCATGAAAATGTATATTGGGTCACCTGCCTGACCACCTGGGTTACTCAAGTTTCTTCCCGTACTAGACTCCTCCCGTGCTTCAACAGGCATGGTTGATATAAGTTGACATAACTTGTTTCGCAATTGTAAAAAAACATAAGTAATGATAATTAACTGACATCCAATTGTACAACTTTAACGATTGTGTACCTATCCTGTTTATTCAGAGTTCAACGTCCTCACAACAAGTCAGTATCGTATATCATGAGGATGGAGGAACTGTCTGGCATTGTAACACACAGTGGAATGTGAAAATATCAACGTTTTAGGAGCAGATTGTATCATGGCTGCTTGATTGATATCCAGCTTGTTGATTTAGATTTTTATTAAGTGTTAATCGTTTTGTGGGATCTTGATGATTATAGATTACACACACTAATATTGACCCAGTACATTATTGGATCCACAAAATATGTGAATGAAGAAAATCTGTAACAGGTTCATATGTAATATGTGGAGGTGTTAGAATTCCTTCACCAGTATGCTATTAATCCATGAAGTAAGAATGGTAAACAAGAATGTGAATGTCCCTACCTCTCCAACATCCTTTATGTCTCTCAAATATTATATGTATGCTAGACTTTAGAGCCATCTTTAGTTTATTATTGAGAAATAAAGAAATCACCTGTTTACAGATTGAAAAATGTGTATTCTGAAAGCTGACATTGACCAATGATTGACTGAGATATAGCAGACTTAGATTAAGATGGATTATTTGGTAGGACAGGGCAGTAAATCAGGTTTCTATGTAAGGGTGTCCTTATAATCAGGTGTCAGTAAATCAAGGTTTCTATGTATGTAAGGATGTCATTATAATCAGGTGTCAGTAAATCAGGTTTCTATATATGTAAGGGTGTCATTATAATCAGGTGTCAGTAAATCAAGGTTTCTATGTATGTAATGGTGTCATTATAATCAGGTGTCAGTAAATCAAGGTTTCTATGTATGTAAGGGTGTCATTATAATCAGGTGTCAGTAAATCAAGGTTTCTATATATGTAAGGGTATCGTTATAATCAGGTGTCAGTAAATCAGGTTTCTATGTAAGGGTGTCATTATAATCAGGTGTCAGTAAATCAAGGTTTCTATATATGTAAGGGTGTCATTATAATCAGGTGTCAGTAAATCAAGGTTTCTATATATGTAAGGGTGTCATTATAATCAGGTGTCAGTATATCAGGTTTCTATGTATGTAAGGGTGTCATTATAATCAGGTGTCAGTAAATCAAGGTTTCTATATATGTAAGGGTGTCATTATAATCAGGTGTCAGTATATCAGGTTACTATGTCATTATAATCAGGTGTCAGTAAATCAGGTTTCTATATATGTAAGGGTGTCAGTATAAGCAGGTGTCAGTAAATCAGGTTTCTATATATGTAAGGATGTCATTATAATCAGGTGTCAGTAAATCAAGGTTTCTATGTATGTAATGGTGTCATTATAATCAGGTGTCAGTAAATCAAGGTTTTCTATGTATGTAAGGGTGTCGTTATAATCAGGTGTCAGTAAATCAGGTTTCAATATATGTAAGGATGTCGTTATAATCAGGTGTCAGTAAATCAAGGTTTCTATGTATGTAAGGATGTTGTTATACTGTAAATCACTTATATTTTGCGAGTACTTAATTTCGCGAACTCACCTAATTTGACTTATTTGTGAATACATAATTTCGCGAATTCTGTTCTCAAAATGACTTTAAATTTGGGAATGACGTTGACAGATCGGCGATATTTCCATGAAAGTCATGTGATTCAATCATGTGATATCGATGTCTGGCCATACTGAATTGTAGTGAAGTGCTATGTATACATGTAACCTTACATAACTTACAACAGGGTGGGTTATAAAGTACGACGTATTTCGGGTGACCATCCGGGATCCTCGTGACCGTACCTATTGTACTTAAATTAACTACTTTTAAAACGTCGTCAAGAAGTTAATGTAGTCCGAGTTCAACCACAATATCAGTGTTCAGTGGGGTTATGTGTGTGTGAAATTTTGGTGTTTTGTGATATAAAAACACACTCTGATATAAGTATATAATCTATCATTCTATCATTAATTTAACGGCGATATTTGATTACGATAGATTCAAAATGGACACCACTTAGTATTCTTGTCATTCTTATACAAATATTCGCGAGGGATTTGAATTCGCGTTTGACTCTCCTCACGAATTAATGCAAAAATAAATCCCACGCGAAATTTAAGTGATTTACAGTAATTATGTGTTGGTGAAAACAGGCAACTATGTATGTAAGGGTGTCATTATAATTTTATAATTAGGAATCTGCGAAAACAGCTGTCAGTAAAACAGGTTTCACAACATAACAGATGTTAGATGTCAGAAATGGTAGGCTCATTCACATCAAATGTCAGTTAAGTCAGGTTTCACTGTATATTACAGAATGTCCTTCACATCAAATGTCAGTTAAGTCAGGTTTCACTGTATATTACAGAATGTCCTTCACATCAAATGTCAGTTAAGTCAGGTTTCACTGTATATTACAGAATGTCCGTCACATCAAATGTCAGTTAAGTCAGGTTTCACTGTATATTACAGAATGTCCATCACATCAAATGTCAGTTAAGTCATTTTTCACTTTGTATTGAGACTGTTTTTAAAGAGAGTGTACAGTATAGAATGTCCATAAAGTCAATATTCAGTATAATTCATTTCACAGTTCTACAGAATATCAGTCACAATACTTTAGGATGCTGGTCAAGTCAGGTTTCAGTTGATTCAGACTTTACTTTATTTTAAGTAAAATCAGATACTAGAGAAAGTTAAACACTAAATCATTGTGTTTGTAGTCAGGAGGACAGCAGTAGTGCTGAACCGGAGCTGTACTGCTTTGAAGACTTCGTCCCAGGTATTGATGAAGTACCTACGGCTCTCATGGTATCCCCTAAAGGCAGAGCAGGATTGTCACGGTCAGATAGCCTCTTTACACCGACCATAACTGGGTAAGTGTAGTACTTTTTGTGTCACCTGCAAAAAGCAGGCAACATATATAGTAGGTGTCACTATCGCTATGTCGGTGGCAGTGTTCATACAGAGGTTTCCATGCGATAACTCAAGTTCCCTTGGACCAATCAAACATGCAGACCTTTCTTACTAAAAGTGCTCACTTGGCAATTGCTTTTCAGGTCCAAAGGTCAAAGGTCAAGGTCACGTGCTAAAAATTGAAAAGTTGTTTCCTAGTGATAACTAAAGTTCCTTTGGGCCCATAATTCTCAATATGTATGCAGTTTTTCCTTACCACAAGTGCTTGCATGGGATTGTTTTTTCACTGGTCCAAAGGTCAAGGTCACTGTACTGTAAATAGAAAATCTGTTTCCATGCAATAACTCTTCTCTTGAGGCAATCAAACTTCTTGAGGTGCTCATTTACCGAAAGTTCCTGCTCTGTATTGCTGAATTTTGAGCATATTTGAGTGATGCTGGTCTTGCTTATACTTTTAACATTATTTCTTGAAGTGAAAAATATATATACTTCTTCGTAATCACTCAACTTGCCATACAGGCAACACATCCTCTTTCGTGGAATTCTTGTTTAAACATCTGTTATTGCAGGATAAGAGCATTTGTTAACCCTTATCTGCCAAACGTGGCATAATATGCATCTTGTTCAAACCCCGTTCCCACCACCAAGTGCATCATTTGCCGCTTGGTATAACCCTTGTTTACTCTGCTGACAGTGGCAATAACTGCTTTTGGGGGTTGCCTAATTGCGTATAAAACAATATTGAAACAATTACTGCTAGCTTTACTTAATATTGATGGCGTAATACCGAATCTGATTGGCTGACCAGGAATTTTCCCTAGTTTGTTCTAGAACCGATAGAACACCGGTGATTTGAGTTACTTCTATCGAATGGTAAAATGGCTGATGGTATTGGTACGGAGGAAGATTGGCTTTATGTTTTGCAACAAGTATTTAATAATTAAGGTAATCTGATAAAGATTGAAAGAATTGAGCTCAAGTATGAATTGAGGAATACCGATATCATGCAGGTATTAAGTTTGAGCTGTTGAATAAAGATCAAAATGTCCAAGAAGATGAGGAAGATATATAGCGATGGATCAAACCACACTCCCAGTTGATCACTAAGGCTTTCAGAGGGGTCCCACTCAGTATGTCAGAGTTTTCAAATACCATGCTATGGAGACTTCATATATACCGTATTTGACCTAATAAGGGCGCGTGCCCTAATAAGGGCGCCACTACCTTTTTTCAAGGAAATAAATCTTTGACCGAGTGTCAAAATGATGTTCAAAAGTAATAATTCATGTGAAATGTTTTGCTACTTTATGTGTTCAATTTTCTTCAGCAAATTAAGTAACTGGAACACAAGTTTTCGCCACATTTTGTCTATTCCTACAAATGACATGTCAGTGCAAAGAGCACCCGAAACTAAACACACATACAAATAATAACTTACCATCTTTATTTGAAGATAAAGTAAAAGACTTCATTCTTGTTAATAAATAAATTTTGTTCAGAACACAAAGCTAGTAAAAGACATTGTAAATCAATTATTAGGTCAAAGAAAAGGATGTCTGATATGATCTGGGAAATCACCTGTGTCTATAAATAGAACACAAAAGAGTTCCATTTGAACATAAATGGTGGAACACACGATCTCTGGTCTAAAGATCAGCTGGCAGCCGCATGGTTTACAAGTTTACAGGAATATTCAAGTGATGTTTAAGCTTAATATATGATAATGAATAGAAATCTTCATCTGCAATAATTTTATGACTGAACATTTTATGGGTATTCTGCTATAAGGTATAGTCTGTTTCATAAAACTTCAGAATAACTTATCTTAATAAGGGCGCCCCCACTATCAATTACCCGCGCCCTGCGCCCTTATTAGGTCAAATACGGTATTGATTTTATTATTTATATCATTTTAGGATAAGTGAAACGTTATCGTTACCAAAATCAATAGGCTCACGAAGAATTTAATTGATACTCTGGCCAAGCCCCTTCAAAAACCCGGCCCAGATGCATGGGTATCTATGACTGTTGATGAGATGATTTTTTTTTTTTTTTCACTTGAGAAGTAACAATGGATGTCATTCAGAAATTAAATCAGATTTGGAAAATAGATGAATATACAATGCTAATTACGATTGCAATGATTTTATGAAAATCAATTACAACTCATATATCATTGCAGATAAAACTGTCTTTATTTCACAAATTGTTTTAAAGTAAATGAATACATTTACTTTAGTGTTATGGCATACATCACATAACAAAGGAAAAGGTGATGATGTATATCTACTGATCAAAACATGATATGAGTTTTTTCTTCTAGAGTTATAACTTAGTCTCTACCACAATAGTGTACTTGGCAATGGGATGTATACTGTACTTGGCAATGGGATGTATACTGTACTTGGCAATGGGATGTATACTGAAGGGATAAGGGTTAACACTGTGTATCATCAGGGACACTCATGACCGTGGATTAGACTAAGATCATGACTATAGTGTGAAAGCTAGAATGGTGAGAACTATCATTGGGTTGAAAGTAAGTTCAGGACCAAATGGTCTGAGAGTAAGTTCAGGACCAAATGGTCTGAGGGTAAGTTTAGGACTAAATGGTCTGAGAGTAAGTTCAGGACCAAATGGTCTGAGAGTAAGTTCAGGACTAAATGGTCTGAGGGTAAGTTCAGGACCAAATGGTCTGAGGGTAAGTTCAGGACTAAATGGTCTGAGAGTAAGTTCAGGACCAAATGGTCTGAGAGTAAGTTCAGGACTAAATGGTCTGAGGGTAAGTTCAGGACTAAATGGTCTGAGGGTAAGTTCAGGACTAAATGGTCTGAGGGTAAGTTCAGGACTAAATGGTCTGAGGGTAAGTTCAGGACCAAATGGTCTGAGGGTAAGTTCAGGACTAAATGATTTAGTCTGAGGGTAAGTTCAGGACCAAATGGTCTGAGGGTAAGTTCAGGACCAAATGTTCTGAGGGTAAGTTCAGGACCAAATGGTCTGAGAGTAAGTTCAGGACTAAATGGTCTGAGGGTAAGTTCAGGACTAAATGGTCTGAGGGTAAGTTCAGGACTAAATGGTCTGAGGGTAAGTTCAGGACCAAATGGTCTGAGGGTAAGTTTAGGACTAAATGGTCTGAGAGTAAGTTCAGGACCAAATGGTCTGAGAGTAAGTTCAGGACTAAATGGTCTGAGGGTAAGTTTAGGACTAAATGGTCTGAGAGTAAGTTCAGGACCAAATGGTCTGAGAGTAAGTTCAGGACTAAATGGTCTGAGGGTAAGTTCAGGACCAAATGGTCTGAGGGTAAGTTCAGGACTAAATGGTCTGAGGGTAAGTTCAGGACCAAATGGTCTGAGGGTAAGTTCAGGACTAAATGGTCTGAGAGTAAGTTCGGGACCAAATGGTCTGAGAGTAAGTTCAGGACCAAATGGTCTGAGAGTAAGTTCAGGACTAAATGGTCTGAGGGTAAGTTCAGGACTAAATGGTCTGAGGGTAAGTTCAGGACTAAATGGTCTGAGGGTAAGTTCAGGACTAAATGGTCTGAGGGTAAGTTCAGGACCAAATGGTCTGAGGGTAAGTTCAGGACTAAATGATTTAGTCTGAGGGTAAGTTCAGGACCAAATGGTCTGAGGGTAAGTTCAGGACCAAATGGTCTGAGGGTAAGTTCAGGACCAAATGGTCTGAGAGTAAGTTCAGGACTAAATGGTCTGAGGGTAAGTTCAGGACTAAATGGTCTGAGGGTAAGTTCAGGACTAAATGGTCTGAGGGTAAGTTCAGGACCAAATGGTCTGAGGGTAAGTTTAGGACTAAATGGTCTGAGAGTAAGTTCAGGACCAAATGGTCTGAGAGTAAGTTCAGGACTAAATGGTCTGAGGGTAAGTTTAGGACTAAATGGTCTGAGAGTAAGTTCAGGACCAAATGGTCTGAGAGTAAGTTCAGGACTAAATGGTCTGAGGGTAAGTTCAGGACCAAATGGTCTGAGGGTAAGTTCAGGACTAAATGGTCTGAGGGTAAGTTCAGGACCAAATGGTCTGAGGGTAAGTTCAGGACTAAATGGTCTGAGAGTAAGTTCGGGACCAAATGGTCTGAGAGTAAGTTCAGGACCAAATGGTCTGAGAGTAAGTTCAGGACTAAATGGTCTGAGGGTAAGTTCAGGACTAAATGGTCTGAGAGTAAGTTTAGGACTAAGTGGTCTGAGAGTAAGTTCAGGACTAAATGGTCTGAGAGTAAGTTTAGGACCAAATGGTCTGAGAGTAAGTTTAGGACCAAATAGTCTGAGGGTAAGTTCAGGACCAAATGGTCTGAGAGTAAGTTCAGGACTAAATGGTCTGAGGGTAAGTTCAGGACTAAATGGTCTGAGGGTAAGTTCAGGACTAAATGATTTAGTCTGAGGGTAAGTTCGGGACCAAATGGTCTGAGAGTAAGTTCAGGACCAAATGGTCTGAGAGTAAGTTCAGGACTAAATGGTATGAGGGTAAGTTCAGGACCAAATGGTCTGAGGGTAAGTTCAGGACTAAATGGTCTGAGGGTAAGTTCAGGACTAAATGGTCTGAGGGTAAGTTCAGGACTAAATGGTCTGAGGGTAAGTTCAGGACTAAATGGTCTGAGGGTAAGTTCAGGACTAAATGGTCTGAGGGTAAGTTCAGGACCAAATGGTCTGAGATTAAGTTTAGGACCAAATGGTCTGAGGGTAAGTTCAGGACTAAATGATTTAGTCTTAGGGTAAGTTCAGGACCAAATGGTCTGAGAGTAAGTTCAGGACCAAATAATCTGAGGGTAAGTTCAGGACCAAATGTTCTGAGAGTAAGTTCAGGACCAAATGTTCTGAGGGTAAGTTCAGGACTTAATGGTCTGAGAGTAAGTTTAGGACCAAATGGTCTGAGAGTTTGTTCAAGACCATGGTTTCATAGTAAGCTCAGGACTATAGTTATGGAGAACATTCATGAATATGGTCAGAGAGTAAGTTTAGGACTAAATGGTCTGAGAGTAAGTTCATGGTTTCATAGTAAGAGAGTAAGTTCATGGTTTCATAGTAAGCTCAGGACTTTTATAAGTTAGAGAGTACGTTAATGACTATAGCTTGAGAGTTAAAGCTCTGCGGGACTATGAGAGTTAGTTCACACTTGTGATCTGGGTAAAATCACAACTATAAAGAAATGCCTGAGAATTCAACGTTACCCTTGGACATTGAACCCCAGTGGTGTCAGTGTATGTAATTGGTGTGTCCAGTAGTACTCTGATTTTCTCCTGCGGGAGGTGGATTCAGAGGAGGAGGGACCCGTGTCTAAGATGTGAATGATTCCTTATTCTACATACCGTAATAAATGTGATTCTTTGTATTCTAATGTCCCGTAGGTGTTCAGTGATGCGAAAGTGTTATTAACATTTGGTTTCTCCTAAGTATTGTTGTTTACATTTGGAGCATGTGACCAGCATGCAGACCAGGTTTTTGGTTGTGCGGCATCCTCTTAGTTTGCATGTGTACTTAAGTTTGGTGTGTGTGCAAACAAAGCGTTTGCTTTTGTTCGTGGAACGCCTGACTATTAGTAATGGTTTGACTCAAGCGCTGGATGCTTTTGTTCGTGGAATGCCCAACACTTTATCACTAGCCCAATACCTCTGGGTTGCGAGTTCGAAACCTCCTTGGGGCAGTTGCTAGGTACTGACCATAGGCCCATGGTTTTTCTCTGGGTACTCCGGCTTTCTTCAACCTTCAAAACCTGGCACGTCCTTAAATGACCCTGGCTGTTAATAGGACGTTAAACAAATAAGCATAAAGGTAAATTCCCCCATACCTTAACATTCAACCAAACGACCTTGAAATGCTAAGTTGTACTTTTATATTATCTAAAATAGATATTTATGTTAGGGTGAAGAGTTTCTGCTCTCTGCATTGTATCCAATAAAGAGGAGTTCTTATATGTGGTATTTACATGATTGGAGTTGCTTGCCCTTTTACTGTAGAAGATTGAGATTTAATTTAATATACTGAAGAAATATGTATATTTAATTTCCTTTTTCACAAAAACATGTCTGTTCAACTCTAGCACTGGGGATTTGAGCCTCAGACATCCTTTCAATTTTAGAGCAGGGAGCTTATATATATCTACTAGCTTACCAATGTGATACTTCTTGTTTTAAAACTTTTATGCAGAGTTATTTAAAGAATCAAAATATTTTATCTTCCACAAAACACGTATAAAAAATGTCAAAATTTTGTAATATCTGCATCGCAAAATGTTTACAGATTTACAGGAATTAGTAACATCACTGTGGCTGAAAATGAAACAATATCACTGACTGTATAATATTGTAATAAAATGGATCTAGAATGTATATTATAGTAATAAGATTGATCTAAAATGTATAATATTGTAAAACAAATTTATCTAGAATGTCTGATATTGTAATAGAATTTATCTAGAATGTATCAGTATGATATTGTAATAGAATTTATAAACTGTTAACAGTTTTTATGTTCACAGAGAGAATTTGTAATCAAATTGATCCAGGAAAAAAACAAGCTGTAGAGTACATATATAGGCTATGAAAACAATCTGATCAAAAAATTGTGGAAAACAAATATATCACAGAAATTCAATGCCATGTCCAACATAAAATATGATGTTATTGTCAACAATTGTCTAGGTCTACAAATAGAATGCCATATCAATGATCAGTTAAAAATAGAATGTTTTTTACACTGCAATTCCATAGATCAGCCCTTAAATCACCAGACATTGTTGGATCAATGTCACTCAATTTAGCTGGTGAAATATTTGTTGTGGATTATTTTAAGATTAAATGCTTATTTTTTCATGTTTAATTTTTACTTTATTTATTCATTTTTTTGGTCAAAGGTGAAAAATTGTGAATAATGTGCCCTCATGTCCCTTACACAATAAAGACCTCCTACACAACATATGTCAATTAAATAGAACAACTTATAAACAGTCGCAAACAAACCTGTCTATAAGTCACAATTAAACCTGTCTATAACAGTCACAATTAAACCTGTCTATAGCAGTCACAATTAAACCTGTCTATAACAGTCGCAAACAAACCTGTCTCTAACAGTCACAATTAAACCTGTCTATAACAGTCACAATCAAACCTGTCTATAACAATCACAATCAATCCTGTCTATAACAGTCACAATAAAACCTGTCTATAACAGTCACAATCAAACCTGCCTATAACAGTCACAATTAAACCTGTCTATAACAGTCACAATCAAACCTGTCTATAAGTCACATTTAAACCTGTCTATAACAGTCACAATTAAACCTGTCTATAACAGTCACAATCAAACCTGTCTATAACAGTCACAATCAAACCTGTCTATAACAGTCACAATCAAACCTGTCTATAACAGTCACAATTAAACCTGTCTGTAACAGTCACAATCAAACCTGTCTATAACAGTCACAATCAAACCTGATTAAGTCTGATATGACTGACATATAGGAGTCACACTACCCAATCAGTGTAGAGTGTCAGTAATACTGTATGATATGACTGACATATAGATGTCACACTACCCAATCAGTGTAGAGTGTCAGTAATACTGTATGATATGACTGACATATAGATGTCACACTACCCAATCAGTGTAGAGTGTCAGTAATACTGTATGATATGACTGACATGAGTCACACTACCCAATCAGTGTAGAGTGTCAGTAATACTGTATGATATGACTGACATGAGTCACACTACCCAATCAGTGTAGAGTGTCAGTAATACTGTATGATATGACTGACATATAGATGTCACACTACCCAATCAGTGTAGAGTGTCAGTAATACTGTATGATATGACTGACATAGAGTCACACTACCCAATCAGTGTAGAGTGTCAGTAATACTGTATGATATGACTGACATAGATGTCACACTACCCAATCAGTGTAGAGTGTCAGTAATACTGTATGATATGACTGACATGTGTCACACTACCCAATCAGTGTAGAGTGTCAGTAATACTGTATGATATGACTGACATATAGATGTCACACTACCCAATCAGTGTAGAGTGTCAGTAATACTGTATGATATGACTGACATGAGTCACACTACCCAATCAGTGTAGAGTGTCAGTAATACTGTATGATATGACTGACATGAGTCACACTACCCAATCAGTGTAGAGTGTCAGTAATACTGTATGATATGACTGACATAGAGGTGTCACACTACCCAATCAGTGTAGAGTGTCAGTAATACTGTATGATATGACTGACATGAGTCACACTACCCAATCAGTGTAGAGTGTCAGTAATACTGTATGATATGACTGACATGAGTCACACTACCCAATCAGTGTAGAGTGTCAGTAATACTGTATGATATGACTGACATATAGATGTCACACTACCCAATCAGTGTAGAGTGTCAGTAATACTGTATGATATGACTGACATATAGATGTCACACTACCCAATCAGTGTAGAGTGTCAGTAATACTGTATGATATGACTGACATATAGATGTCACACTACCCAATCAGTGTAGAGTGTCAGTAATACTGTATGATATGACTGACATAGAGGTGTCACACTACCCAATCAGTGTAGAGTGTCAGTAATACTGTATGATATGACTGACATGTGTCACACTACCCAATCAGTGTAGAGTGTTAGTAATACTGTATGATATGACTGACATATAGATGTCACACTACCCAATCAGTGTAGAGTGTCAGTAATACTGTATGATATGACTGACATATAGGTGTCACACTACCCAATCAGTGTAGAGTGTCAGTAATACTGTATGATATGACTGACATGAGTCACACTACCCAATCAGTGTAGAGTGTCAGTAATACTGTATGATATGACTGACATGAGTCACACTACCCAATCAGTGTAGAGTGTCAGTAATACTGTATGATATGACTGACATATAGATGTCACACTACCCAATCAGTGTAGAGTGTCAGTAATACTGTATGATATGACTGACATAGAGGTGTCACACTACCCAATCAGTGTAGAGTGTCAGTAATACTGTATGATATGACTGACATAGAGGTGTCACACTACCCAATCAGTGTAGAGTGTCAGTAATACTGTATGATATGACTGACATGAGTCACACTACCCAATCAGTGTAGAGTGTCAGTAATACTGTATGATATGACTGACATAGAGGTGTCACACTACCCAATCAGTGTAGAGTGTCAGTAATACTGTATGATATGACTGACATAGAGGTGTCACACTACCCAATCAGTGTAGAGTGTCAGTAATACTGTATGATATGACTGACATATAGATGTCACACTACCCAATCAGTGTAGAGTGTCAGTAATACTGTATGATATGACTGACATATAGATGTCACACTACCCAATCAGTGTAGAGTGTCAGTAATACTGTATGATATGACTGACATATAGGTGTCACACTACCCAATCAGTGTAGAGTGTCAGTAATACTGTATGATATGACTGACATATAGGTGTCACACTACCCAATCAGTGTAGAGTGTCAGTAATACTGTATGATATGACTGACATATAGATGTCACACTACCCAATCAGTGTAGAGTGTCAGTAATACTGTATGATATGACTGACATATAGATGTCACACTACCCAATCAGTGTAGAGTGTCAGTAATACTGTATGATATGACTGACATAAAGGTGTCACACTACGGTACCCAATCAGTGTCAATATGAGCGACCTAATTAAATTACCTGTTTGTCAATCTTGTTATGGTTTTCAGGACATAGGACCCAGTATCTCTATAAGTATGGAGAGCTTAATGAATAGTGTCTTAATTACTGTAATCTTTTGCTTGTTTTTTTGTTTGTTTTTTTTACATAGGATTTAACAAATAAATATATACACGTAGTAACACAGGGACTGATTCTTAAATCTGTCTGAAATTTTTTAATATTCGACAGACACAGTATTTTGAAGTATAAGAGGTATCTTACTAGCTTTATCTAAAACAAAATTGCATACAACAAATAAGTGTATTGGATTTTTTTTTTTTAAGTTTCTGAAAGAAATGCACTCTTATTTACGTGTAAATTTGACATGTTTCAAGGTGATAAGATTTTTAACATTATATTGCCCAAGGATATTTTAAGCTATTGATTTTTTGCAAATTTACTTTGATTGTTTTTTTTTTCCTAAATTTTGAAACAGAAACTTAATCTAGATTGTTGTCCATAATGATGGATGCATTGATGTAGTAAAATTTGTAATCTAAATTTTAATACCTTTATTAAAAAAAAAAATATTTAAGAAACATGCATATGACTAACAAGGCTTTCATGAAGTGAGAAGAAGAGTTTGCAAACAAATACATTCTCATTAGTTGTCTAGAAAGATATCGACGGGGAGTTAAGCGAAGCGAAGAGGTAGTGGCGTGAAATGCTTCAGTAAGTAATGGCCGCTATATGGGCTAGCTAATAGGATCTAGTTATAAGCTGTTAGTCAGGCAGACAAAAATATCTGTAAAAGGCAAACTTAACCCCCTCAGTGTTGTCCAGGAATCTTTAACTAGACGCCATTAGATACCAGGCTGATGGACCCTTACATGTTTTCTGTTAAAGTGAAGTTCGCTGTTAAATCAAGGTGTTGACAGCAGGAAACATCCGTCAGGGCATAATTGTAGCATTGTTTAACTTATTTTTTTTAAATGATACTTAATTTTTTGTTTGTTTCATTCTCCTTTATTACTCTGTGGATAGTCAGAGTCATTTTGAAGTGAGGTCTCCTTGTTGAAGCTGGTGGCTACCTCACTGTACAATGTATAGGATTGAGGCCTGTCACATGTCACCCAGAGCAACTTCATCGGAATTGAACTCTTGCCCATGGACACAACTACAACACAACAGGACAGTTTGTAATCTGGGCATTCTGAGAAACGCAAACTGTTCTGATGTCCTGAGGCTCATGTTTAGTGGGATACTCTTCTGTGACATCATGACCCCCCCCCCCCCCCCCCCCCCCCTCCCTCCACCCCACCCCCACCCCATCCATCCATCACATACAAAAACACACAAACAAACACATAATTACAGACCGATGACATGACAGACAATGGACACACCATGGTCCACAAATGAAAAATGAAGGCCTTTTGCATAGCCCAACATCTGATGATGGCCTAGAGAGACAAATTATGAAAGATTATTACACACATTGCTTAATATGGATTAAAGTGCTAGTTTTGGTTTTCAGTGGAGACAAAGTTATGATCTGAACTAACACCGACATTGATATGTACTTTTATATGTACTTCAATAGAAACTTGTTTAGGTACTTGTCATATGGAGTGAACATTTCAGTAACAACACATGGAACTTCTTTATATTAATTTCTATGAATTTTTACAAATTTTTTAAAAAGTTTTGTTTTTGATTTATAACACAAAACATGTGGAACGTTTCATTATCAGGTTAAGATGAGAACTATTTTTGTGTTAGCTGAGAATGAGATTATTTTTATGTTAAGGCGGATAGATGCTAGGGGGAGCTAGTGTACTAGCTGGTCCTGACAGCTGGTTGGTTATGTTGAAATGTCGAGTTTCCATCCTGTATTTAAGATACTCTAGACTGCTTTGTTTCTAAACTTGCCAAAATCATGTATAAGAGGACAAAACATGATTTAAAGGAATGAAAATTGATCTTTCTGAAGGAGCTCGTGAGTGTTTGTTTGGTTTTTGTATGGTTTAGGACAGATTCCGATGTAATTGTCATCGTTTGATGGACCTGTAGACTCAAGATGTGATGTATAGACTTCTGTGATTATGTAATCTGTTTTTCATGTCTTTGGATGTCGATAATGTAAGCACATAGCAATAATGGCCTCCAAGTTAATTGGAGGATAAAAATAGGTCCTGTTTGTGTGGCTGAAGAAAAGGAGGCAGAGGGTGGCCAGGCACAAGACAGCTGACCGCTCTCGCTCTCGAGACAGTTGGCCTGCTGCTAGACACTGTTGATGTGGTCAGGGAATACTGTTTGACAAGGCAGTAATGAGAGTGACCAGCGACCAATAGATTGATACTTATAGATGGATGACACTTAGAGTCTGAGTTGCTTAAGTCTCTCTTTTGTGAAAAATTAAATTAATGTGATTTTTATTAATTTATTGGGATTCCATGTTTGCTTTCAGTATACTTTTTTTATTCCATGATCATTTGTAATCAGTTAAAGGCGTTATTCAAGAAATAATGTTGTTGTGGTATATTGAAAATCATTTAAGGGTATATACTACCTTACTATTAAATTCATATTCTTTCCAGAGAGTTCCATACTGAAAAAAACCTGCAAATGCAAGGTTTTCATTGTTTGTAAAATATAATTTTGATGATTAATAAAATACATACTGTTAAAACTGTAAAATGGAAGAAGGGGATATAACACTTAGGCTATATCTAGCTCAATGTAAGGACAACAGAATATCATTTTATCCCACTACATCAGTTCTATATGGATGGGCCTGTTACCAATTATGGGCTTAATGGGTAAATCAGAAATTACACATGTTAAAGGGAGATAACTCCAATGTTATTTGTAAAGAAAATAATATCTACATCAAATGCAACATCATACAGATACTGCAAGCTCAAGAAGTCATTGTTGAGCTTGCACTTGACATGTTATGGTCATTTATGTCAGTTCATTCTTTTAAAGGGGTATTCTGTCGTTCAAATTAGTTTATACTTTAAAAATAAAAGTAAATGTGAATCTTGTATTTTTCTCGACTAGTAACAGTTATAATCGTTAATGTAAAACAACACTCAAAGACCAAAGATAATCCAAAGTTATTAAAAAGATCCAAAGTGCAAAAATTAATAACCACCAGCGACTGTCCATTACTAGCATGTGCAGACTAGTACATGAACAAAAAGAAAATAATGCAGGTGGCTACCCGAGGTAGTGATTAGCTAATGGTTCACTGAAATCAGACATCATAAAAAGTTGCATGTATATCAGCAACCTGATGGAAAGATGGAAGAGAGCAAAGGAAGCTGTGTCTGTTGAGTCAGACGAGGAATTCGCATTGCTTTTGCAGGATAAGCGACTTGACAGCTTGACAGTTTTGCTGTCATGCTTGAAGTTAAACTTGCTAACAAGTCATAGACATTAAAGCTAAATACTACCTCATCGAACCACAATAAATGATTTTACCATTTCCTTCATTTACGCGCATGTCACGCCTTTCGTTTTGACTGCACAAGTGTTTGTGTTCTGTGGTGTTCATATTTATGCGACTGTGCACGTGTAAGTTGATTTTTGTGTATAAATTTTTAATGATTTTGATATTCTTAACTCATTGACTAGCTATATGCCTCTTGCCATAACATTTGTAATGAAGGAAAAAACAAGCTATAAATGGGCTGATATCATCCCAACAAAAATGATCCACCTACATGGCTCGCTACATGCTGTGAGTTGTTTACGATTGTCTATGGTACTGTCACATGATATCTAAACGAAGCTGAGGAAGTGTGATGGAATTTTCCAGTGCCAATGCACAGTGGCAGAGTTTTGTAGATTTTCTGTACAATATATTTATTTCATCACAGTTATAATCACAAATATGAGTGTAAGCTTCTTTCATTTGTAGGAGGCGTGACCTCAGTCGTATAGCCATAAACATCCAACTTCCACACATTTATAAATCTTTCTGTGCAACTCGATCATATCTGCCGTTTGAACGAAGGAATGCCCGTTTAAAGGTTAAAGGAAGGGTAATAAGTTTGTGTCATAATGTAGTGAGGGATCCTTATATGGCTTTCATTTTACATTTTCTCTGCAAAAAAATAATTAGATTTTGTTGTCCTATTTTGAGGGTATTTCTGTTGCAATTTTAATGACGTTATTATGAGACAATATCCTGTTTACCTTTCCAGGAATTTGTCCGAAATGCCATTAGTGTTAATTGACTGTAAAGCAAAAATCACTGTTAATTACTACAGCTGTTTGTTTATTGACTAAATCTTCAGTGCTGTTGCTGACTTCAGGAGAACCGTGTTCATCTGACACATTCAACCAGACAATTACTCAATTACTCTACAACATGTCTGGCAACTTTTGAGTAATATCACTGTCAGGACCAATGACAGAAATTGAGAATTCATGCACAAATTAATGCCTCTAAACTAGATAATCAAATTTTACCTTTCAAAACCCCCCAGATTAATTGTGACATGAAACCTTGAAAATCACCCCCCAGGGTCAGAGGTCATATGAATTGTTTTCCGCTTTGCTTCAATTGTACAAGACATCTTGAATTAGATTGAATGGGCAGAATCAGATCTATTCTAATCATGCCACAGGCACTGGCATTTTAGTTCTAAACCTCATCAGGTCTGGAGGTGGTCAGGGTCACAAGGATGTTTGTGGGAGAGGAAAAGGAGAAACTGAGGGAGAGTGTCAGAGGCTCTAGAGGGGGATGGTTGAGGGGAGAACTGAGAAATATTACTGTGTTAGAGGGTAGATGTATAAGTGTGGGAAGCTAGAAGGGATATCTGATAATAAGTGTGTGAGAGGAGAACTGAAAAAAGATATGAGGATATGAGAGTAGAAAAAATACGGAATACAATATGATTAGATTAATGAGGATTTGATGAGTAATTGAGTAAAAACTGAAAACAATTGAGCAGGGTTAGGAGTCAGATGTCAGATGGATTAGGGAAAGCAGTAGAGAAGGATAATGGTCGAGGAAGTTAGTACACCGTTAGGATCTGCTTCACTACTCGTCAGGTCTATGTAGAGGAACGTATAAGGTGGACTAGTGATGTGTATTGATTAGTCATGCCAATTATACACTGTCTAACGAGCTCAGTAAATTGTGCAGCATTTCGTTACATGATGCTTAAAATAGCCATGCAGGTGTTGTCAGTCACACCAGGGGCCAGAGAGGGCAGATTTCTCAAAGTATTGATAGCTTACTGTATTAATCTGCAAATAAGCTCATGCTCACAAATAATGGGGACTGTCTTTAATTTTGAAGAATCATCAATTTTACAATAGAACCGTTAAGCTAAAAGTGGTTCACAAATAAGACCCCCCCCCCCCCCCCCCTGCCCTCTCCTCCAAACTTTCACGCGATTGGAGGAGGATGAATGTGGTAAATCACAAAAAATCTGTATTAGTCATTTCATTGATTTAAGAAGAAAAAAACAATATCAAGTTCAGATTGAACATTGTGGATTGCACAGACACACGAGAGGAAAACATTTGTATTTGAAAAAGAATTAGAAAAACTGTTCTTCAAAATAATTTGAATAGCATTTTTTGAGGTTGAGCAGGGCCTAACTGTAACAAATGTATTATAGTTCCCAAGGACCTATCAGTGCTAAAAAATATGTCGCCTGTTATTTTGTATTACTCTGTAGTTAACTTTCCTTGCTGGTATTAATTTGTAAAGATTTTTAGTCCTCCTGTTCCCAAGGACTGGTGAGCTTATATGTGGTGTGGCATACATCGTCGGTCTGTGCATCCGTCAACTTTTCCTAAAAATCGCTTCTTGTTTTGAAACATTTTGTAAAAATCTCCATATGATAAATATGAGATTATTTTCATTGACTAAATGAAAAAGACCTCATTATTAAATATTCGTGTATATTGCTATGAGCTGAAAATATCTGTATAATTGGTATTGTTCTGAAATGGATGAAAATCATGACTGCCTTTCATGTGTAAATACAGAGAACATGTAGGAAAATCTTTTTCTATGAAACCTTTATGTGTTTCCATTTAGATACATCGGTAATGTATTATTATGTCAATGGATTTATTATTCAGTGATATATATTTAGCACCAAACTCCAAACTCGGTAGGACTAATGAGATGGCTCTCTATCCTGTAGCCCTTGGGCTCATACAAATGTTTTGCCTGTGCTTGATTGTGACAAAAATGTGGACCCACTTCAACCGAAACGTATCCAATGCTGACCTTTACTAGACCAGTAACGTATCCAATGCTGACCTTTACTAGACCAGTAATGTATCCAACGCTGACCTTTACTAGACCAGTAACGTATCCAACGCTGACCTTTACTAGACCAGTAACATATCCAACGCTGACCTTTACTAGACCAGTGGAAATAGATAGATATTATAATTATGGTTTCCTTATAAAATCATTCCATCAGATTGTGGCTTCATGTTGTATGAGAATTTACACAGATATCTAGTAGCTTGTATGTGTCAAAGAGTACATGGGATAGAATGAACTTTGTAGGTCAACACTTTCCTGTAGTTTTCTATGCACGTTACGCCGTCTATTTCTGCCGACAAACTGACAATGTTAATCATGATGTTGATCAGACATTCTGAAATACAAGAATGAGAGATACATAAAAAAATAGACTTACCGAAATAAACAAAGCTTCCAATTGTTAGCTGTAGGTGTTATTTCTTAGCCTTGTAAAGAATGTATTTTAGGCATGTGCTTGAATTTGAGCTATGTGATATTACATTGCAATGACAAAGCTGTCAATTTTTTCTCTTATGATGCATTGTTAGCTTAAAGGAAAAGGAGTTCATAATTTTGAAAATTTCATTTTGTTTTAGCAAATTCATGAATTTCAACTCTTTATAATTTGTATACAAACGATCACAATCCTTAAGCATTTTGTTTAACCCCTTATTTGGATTTCTTTTTAATTTTGAAAATGAGTGAAATTATTTGTCTTTCTGAAGTAAATCATTCCTTTAATTAATAGGGGAAAATGTTAGTATATTGTGAAAGGGACACATAGTAATGTGACATAAAGAATGACATATAACAAAAGGCTTCAAATGTATCGCATACAGGAGAGAGTGTTGAGAGAGAGCTATACAGGAGAGAGTGTTGAGAGAGAGCTATACAGGAGAGAGTGTTGAGAGAGAGCTATACAGGAGAGAGTGTTGAGAGAGAGCTATACAGGAGAGAGTGTTGAGAGAGAGCTATACGGATGGAGAATGGACATTTAGGTAAACCATGTTTCTGTACAGAAGGGAAAGGAAAAAAGCACTATTACGTGATGGGTGTCGGGGAGGGGGATCAGTAAGTGGTTAGAGGGGGACTGTGTGTGAGGCATGTTACCTGTCAGAAGTAGTATTATGTTAGGTACAGACATACTCTATCTTCCATTCAATCTTAGATAATTCCTGTCTGTTTTACTGAGCATTGATGAGTGTACTAAATGCTTCTAAGTTGGTAAGCACTAAGGGATATTTTTGTGTTGTGTTCTAGAAATGGATTGTCTTGACAAAGTACGGTAAATTTGATTCAAATTTGTTTACAGTTTCAAAATGAAAGTTTGCTATTTTGGGGGAGATGAGGGGTATTTTTAGCTATAGATTTAGAAAAAGAGAGTATAGTTGAGAAAAAATTTGAAAAATTGTCATCATGAGAGAGAGCAAATTAGTCTTCAAAACAATATTAAAAAGCTTGTGAATACTGACCATTACCAAGTATATAGCACGACTCAGTTAAAACCTCTAGCTAATGTCCACTGTGTAATCAGGTTTATCCTACTGAACTAGTCGACAGCCTGCCTTAACTAATTATCTGGTCAGAGAATGCCAATTTTCCAAATTAGTATTTCATAATGGAGGGTTTTATACGTACATACAATCCCCTTTTTAATGATGGTACAGGAAATCAATAATCCCTTCCATATCAATTTGTAATTACTGTTCCACATCTCAATGTGAAAATGAGGCGGAGCGTTCCCCTGTAGGTCGGGAGAGAAGAATACAACCACGATTACCTGCTGAATGTGGGTACGAGGTGACGAATGTGGAACCTCCTGCAGAATTGTGGATTGGATTTCTACTGAGAGACACAAACCTGACTAAAATAATTTTCTATTGAAACATTTAAGTTTGATATTTTCCCTCTAATTCCTAACTTTTTCTTTGCCTAATGCCTCACTTGACAATAGCTGACAGAGACAAACCAAAGTCTACAAAATCTGTACATGATGCTCTCTGCTTAATGCTCATCTTCAAAGTTGTTGGTATTAGGACTGGTAATACCCTGTCTAGGTATTAGGACCGGTCTAGGTATTAGGACCAGTAATACCCTGTCTAGGTATTAGGACCGGTCTAGGTATTAGGACCGGTACCCAGCTGGCAGACATACGTTGAAAAAACGTTTCTTAAACGTACCACGAATCGTTGCACAAACGTTTCATACAAACGTTTGATTCACGTAAGTTTGTCCATTGGAAAGACGTCATCCTAACGTTACACAAACACGTTACTTAAACGTTTTTCTCACGTTATATACACGTATTTTCCCCGTGATTGGAACGTTGCACAAACGTGATTGAATGTGCAGTTGACGTTTCTCAAACGATTAAGTAACGTTATTATTCTTCAATTACGTTTCTACAACATTAATGCAACGTTAATATAACGTTTCTGCAACATTTATGTAACGTTAATATAACATTTCTGCAACATTTATGTAACGTTAATATAACATTTCCGCAACGTTTATCTACCATATATTTGACGTGTCTGCAACGTTGCATAAACGTTAAATTAGACGTTTCTCTTATTATTTCGTAACGTAGTAAAACGTTTAGGCAACGTTTTGTAATTTCTATGAAACGTTAATGTAACTTTTCTGCAACGTTTATCTGACATTTATTCGACGTTTCGGCAACATTGCATAAACGTCATTTAGTTGAAATTAGACTTCATACAGAAAAAAATCGTCACGAAATGAAATCTTTCTTCAATTCTGGTGAAATGAATGGATCGCCACGTTGTATTTCACTTCACGTCTTTTTTCACGCTGTGCTACGTTTTCCAGTGTACACCAATGTAACCTTTTATACAAAACATGACATGCTATATATTTTAGTGACAACACTTTATTTATTATTTGATATCCAGTATTTTCCTCGTTTCACACAGACTCGTCTTCACTGCTCGTCACACTGTCGTGGATTTCCTCTGAAACAAAAATTATAAACATCGATACCTTACAATTTTTCTTGTTTTTTTTTGTTTTTGTTTTTTGTTTCGCATTTTAAATAAATAAAATCTATAGTTCCCGTTCTTATTCAGAGGGATAGACCCGGAACTATCGTTTTAATAGGTTGTCTAGAATGATTATCAACTTACACTCAAGAATTCTTTGTAAGGTAATATGATTGATTAGATCGTACAATTTTGTGAATACAAGTGAGGTATGCATTTGATGGGCGCTGCCATTTTGTGCTTAGTCACATGATATAAGTCACGTGCCTTAATTGTACGTGTATATTGAAATGGTTTTGTAGCATTTTTAATAATTCAATACACGGAAAGGATATTTCGAAACATATGTATGGCATTTGATATAGCATAGTCAATTTTAATGAACATGTATAAGTATTTACAGTTCGAATAGCTACGGTAAAACACGTGTGTACACCCACACCAACCTAGCTCATCACACATTATAGTAAACTTTTTACGAAGTATCCGCACGTAGAATTAATTAACAAGTTAAAATTAGCATCATGCTAAATATGTTCCTCAAACCGATAGATGTCAAAAATATGAATGAAACACTTATATGTACTTACCGAGTTCTTTTAGTGACGTACGTGAGTCCGCTGTGTACTGCTCAGTTAAAGATGGAGTGAGTAGACAAAGAAATTTTAGGAGCGGGAATTTGCGGCCAAAGCTTATATAATCGGCTGACCGACATATCACTGACACACATGTGGTCAGCCTCCGGACCTTACACTAATACATTGATGGTTTGTGATGGCCCGGGTGATAATACGTACTAGTATAGCAATTATTTGTACGCCGTATATATAACAACACGAAATGTGGAAAAAATTAACTCTAAAGAGTCTTTTTGAAAGGAAAACATTTATGATGATTATGATATCATTTCACTGAAAATGTGGTAAATGCCATTCCTGGATTACGTTATAGAATTATTTTTATAATCTTCCGTGACCATATATATATATATAATATATGTATCGGAAGGACTATTGTAAATAAAATTACCGACGCAAACTATACAAGTTTAATTAAGACGACACAATTAAATCATTTTAAAACGGTTTATTTTGAGAATAAATCGTTTCCTAAACGTTAGAAAAACGTTAATCTGGCACCAGTAATACAGGAGAAATCACAAAAAATGTTACGTTGGCCAAACGTAGCATAGACGTTAAATTTATACTTAATAATTTTGATAAAAAAATAACATAAATCAGTTGCATACCTATATGCCCATCTTGCCAGGATGTTAAATATATATCTTGATGCCTTGTATGATTTAAAAAAAAAACTCGATTGCAGGGTAGGACATATACGTTAGATATAATACTTATTTCGAAAACGACACGTTTTAACAACGCATGTGAAACGTTTCTTTTTATCTTTTGTAACAAAATAATCGTATTGATTTGCAACGTTAAGAAAACGTTAAGTAGACGTTACAACTAACACGGTTAATATTTCGACTTTTAGTGGGAAAACAATCGTTTCAACAACGTCTGAAAAACGTTATGTTTTAACGTAAAACATGGAATTTCTATGCTAAAAGATTACACGTTGGACAAACGTTTCATTAACGTTTAACTTTCAACTGAAGAACTGGAAAATTTACGGAAAAACGACAGCGTTTTAATCACGTTTATTGTACGTTGCAGTTTAACCATTAGAAACTGCGTTTGGCATTACAGAAATGTAACGTTAAACGAACATTGTAGAAACGTTGAAATGCAACTGCAACGCTTGCAACCATCTATGACGTTTCTGCAACGTGTGTCTGCTAGCTGGGTAATACCCTGTCTAGGTATTAGGACATGTCTAGGTATTAGGACCGGTCTAGGTATTAGGACTGGTAATACCCTGTCTAGGTATTAGGACCTGTCTAGGTATTAGGACCGGTAATACCCTGTCTAGGTATAAGGACCGGTAATACCTTGTCTAGGTATTAGGACCGGTAATATCCTGTCTAGGTATTAGGACTGGTAATATCCTGTCTAGGTATTAGGACTGGTAATACCCTGTCTAGGTATTAGGACTGGTAATATCCTGTCTAGGTATTAGGACTGGTAATACCCTGTCTAGGTATTAGGACCTGTCTAGGTATTAGGACCGGTCTAGGTATTAGGACCGGTAATACCCTGTCTAGGTATTAGGACTGGTAATACCCTGTCTAGGTATTAGGACTGGTAATACCCTGTCTAGGTATTAGGACCGGTAATACCCTGTCTAGGTATAAGGACCGGTAATACCTTGTCTAGGTATTAGGACCGGTAATATCCTGTCTAGGTATTAGGACTGGTAATATCCTGTCTAGGTATTAGGACTGGTAATACCCTGTCTAGGTATTAGGACTGGTAATATCCTGTCTAGGTATTAGGACTGGTAATACCCTGTCTAGGTATTAGGACCTGTCTAGGTATTAGGACCGGTCTAGGTATTAGGACTGGTAATACCCTGTCTAGGTATTAGGACCTGTCTAGGTATTAGGACTGGTAATACCCTGTCTAGGTATTAGGACTGGTAATACCCTGTCTAGGTATTAGGACCTGTCTAGGTATTAGGACCTGTCTAGGTATTAGGACCGGTCTAGGTATTAGGACTGGTAATACCCTGTCTAGGTATTAAGACCTGTCTAGGTATTAGGACTGGTAATACCCTGTCTAGGTATTAGGACTGGTAATACCCTGTCTAGGTATTAGGACCTGTCTAGGTATTAGGACTGGTAATACCCTGTCTAGGTATTTGTCTAGGTATTAGGACCGGTAATACCCTGTCTAGGTATTAGGACCTGTCTAGGTATTAGGACCTGTCTAGGTATTAGGACCGGTCTAGGTATTAGGACTGGTAATACCCTGTCTAGGTATTAAGACCTGTCTAGGTATTAGGACTGGTAATACCCTGTCTAGGTATTAGGACTGGTTATACCCTGTCTAGGTATTAGGACCTGTCTAGGTATTAGGACTGGTAATACCCTGTCTAGGTATTAGGACTGGTAATACCCTGTCTAGGTATTAGGACCTGTCTAGGTATTAGGACCGGTCTAGGTATTAGGACTGGTAATACCCTGTCTAGGTATTAGGACTGGTAATACCCTGTCTAGGTATTTGTCTAGGTATTAGGACCGGTAATACCCTGTCTAGGTATTAGGACCTGTCTAGGTATTAGGACCTGTCTAGGTATTAGGACCTGTCTAGGTATTACGACTGGTAATACCCTGTCTAGGTATTAGGACTGGTAATACCCTGTCTAGGTATTAGGACCTGTCTAGGTATTAGGACTGGTAATACCCTGTCTAGGTATTAGGACTGGTAATACCCTGTCTAGGTATTAGGACTGGTAATACCCTGTCTAGGTATTAGGACCGGTAATACCCTGTCTAGGTATTAGGACTGGTAATACCCTGTCTAGGTATTAGGACTTGTAATACCCTGTCTAGGTATTAGGACTGGTAATACCCTGTCTAGGTATTAGGACCGGTAATACTCTGTCTAGGTATTAGGACCGGTAATACCCTGTCTAGGTATTAGGACCGGTCTAGGTATTAAGACTGGTAATACCCTGTCTAGGTATTAGGACTGGTAATACCCTGTCTAGGTATTAGGACTGGTAATACCCTGTCTAGGTATTAGGACCGGTAATACTCTGTCCAGGTATTAGGACTGGTAATACCCTGTCTAGGTATTAGGACCGGTAATATCCTGTCTAGGTATTAGGACCAGTAATACCCTGTCTAGGTATTAGGACTGGTAATACCCTGTCTAGGTATTAGGACTGGTAATACCCTGTCTAGGTATTAGGGACTGGTAATACCCTGTCTAGGTATTAGGACCGGTAATACCCTGTCTAGGTATTAGGACCTGTCTGGGTATTAGGACTGGTAATACCCTGTCTAGGTATTAGGACCTGTCTACGTATTAGGACTGGTAATACCCTGTCTAGGTATTAGGACCTGTCTAGGTATTAGGACTGGTAATACCCTGTCTAGGTATTAGGACCTGTCTAGGTATTAGGACTGGTAATACCCTGTCTAGGTATAAGGACCTGTCTAGGTATTAGGACCGGTAATATCCTGTCTAGGTATTAGGACTGGTAATACCCTGTCGAGGTATTAGGACTGGTAATACCCTGTCTAGGTATTAGGACCGGTAATACCCTGTCTAGGTATTAGGACTGGTAATACCCTGTCTAGGTATAAGGACTGGTAATACCCTGTCTAGGTATTAGGACTGGTAATACCCTGTCTAGGTATAAGGACCTGTCTAGGTATTAGGACCGGTAATACCCTGTCTATGTATTAGGACTGGTAACACCCTGTCTAGGTATTAGGACCGGTAATACTCTGTCTAGGTATTAGGACCGGTAATACCCTGTCTATATATTAGGACCGGTAATACCCTGTCTAGGTATTAGGACTGGCAATACCCTGTCTAGGTATTAGGACTGGTACCTGTCTGGGTATTAGGACTGGTAATACCCTGTCTAGGTATTAGGACCGGTAATACCATGTCTAATATTAGGACTGGTAATACCCTGTCTAGATATAGCATTTCATTGTGATGACACTATAAAAGAGGCTGTTAGTTGGCGGTTCACCGTAACCCTGACAGAACACTTAGTCGATGAGATGAAACCTAGCAATAGGCAGAGTCGTGCAGGCAGTAAAACATCCATTAACACCATCTTCATATGACCTTAGCTGTTTTGTAACCAAAAAATATCTCAAACAAACTGATTCTGTCACAGCAATCACTACACATCCGAGCCTGTTTTGTTGCGAAGTTATTGGATGCAGGAACAATTAATCAAACAATTAAAGAGTAATTGTGTACAGTCTTAACCAGAGTTACAGACGAGTTGATATATAATTGCTGATCATGGATAGCCGTCTTAAAATATAGTACCACGGAATGTTAATGATATAAAAACCAGAAAATAACATATTGGAGATATGCCAATGATAACATATAACATCTAAAATAAGACAGTCATGGAAAAAATTGTATTCTCAAGGTTTTATGGTAATGTGGAGGTAGTGATTGATGTCAGTCATTGATGAAAATTGTTTGCCACTCATAGTTCCAAAACATTAATGTACAAAGAAAAATTATTCTCAAAATTCATATCATCAAAAAAAATTGCTTTATTTTTGCAAATATTTGGGAAAAGATCTTTTGTGTTCTACTACTCTGGCCAAAAGTGTAGTAATTTTGGAACTGAAGTTTTCCAAGAATCGATGTCCAAGCATCCATGGGGGAATATATAGTTTTAATGTAGATTATTGAGGTATGAGCTGAAGAGGAAAGCTCCTCAGTAAACTTTATCTAAATGACAATAATGCATGTTTACAGATATAGAATTAAGTAAATCCATTGAACATTAAACCCTGTGTAAGCCCTCGGTAACATTATCAAGCGTAAGTAATGGAGACAAAAATGGGAATGACTATCATAATTAAAAGTGCTTTACTGTAACTCGCTTGGTATATATATATTTTTGTACGGATTCTACAACGCAGAGAGGTTTTCACCTGATGTAAGGAAGCCTAATGGGAAGTTAGCGTTGAGTGTCAATTCTACTCAAGGGGATTGTGGCTGGCTGAACACAAAATATAATACCAATATCATTCGGTATATAAACAGGTATATTGACCGCCGTTCTGGATCATACCTGTAGCTGCCATGGAAACTGAAGCTGATGTTTTATTGGTAAGGAGTGGCACTTTATTGTTTATTTGCACAGTAAGTGGGAGAGTCTCAATCAGTTTCGTCTTAATTATGGTTAAATAAACAGGATACCTAACTGTAAAATCATGGAGCTCTTTCAACGACATGTAATTTTGGTTTTGTGTTTTGGGATTTGATATGGGTTATAATTACATTTGCAGCTGAGAAATGATTTAAACAAACAAACAAAAAAAACATTCCAAATTATTGTGTATGTAAAGATATAAAGGAAATGTTAGAAAGATCTAATCCAATCACTTTCATGTTTTGATAAAAAGGATGTACATATGTATATAATTCTGATTTTTGTATCAAGTGCTGTGATCAATCTTGGGAGGTATGGAGATGAATCATTAACTGAAGAAAAACAAATTGTGCAGATTAATCATTTCAAAAGCTGCTCAATATAAAAAACTGTTACTTTGGGGAAATAGTGTGATGTTTTCGTTGGCTGTTAATCAATTCATGCAAGAGGCTGATAAAAATTGTCCATGTGGTTCAGACGGCTCTTGATCAATACTTCAATCAAGAAAAAATTGCTAATATTGCAGCCTGAAGGCAAAGGTTGGATTATAGTTATAGACATGTAATGTTTACTTATAAAATGAATATCATCAGCAAACTCAGTGTCAGCCATAGTTTGCTAGTGACAAACATGGTAAAGCTGGTATATTATGTATGATAAGTTTGATATGGAATCGTCCATCAAGCCATATATATATCTCCACACACCTATAGAGATCGTAGCTCTAGCTCATCTGCAGAACTGTCTTAGAATTATAAAGAAAATTCTTTATTTAATATGAAGATATCGAAAAAATTTTATTTTATGAAAATTCAGTGTAGAATATTTTGGTGTTTTAAAAGTTAGATTTGGTCCTCAAACTGCTCAGATTTAATTGGTATTCAAAGAATGTTTTAAAAGTGAGATTTGGTCCTCAATCATCTCAGATTTAATTGGTATTCAATAATCAGAATTGATATTCTTATGGTCTCATTAGCTGTTCACTGAGGCTTCGTTCAATCTGACAGACTGTGTGCGATGTGATAGGGACAATTTCAGGCAGAGTGAATCTTTCAGAATTACAAATGTATATATGAACAAAAACAGTATCACAAAGAACATAATTTGATAGTATCTGATATGATGGATTTTCTGGTAGTTTGTCGATTTCTGTTCATTATCTCAGGATGTAAATAATAAAAAAAATTCAAACACTATAGTGACATCTTAGAAAGGATTGTTTTAAGATTTTAATGTTTGTTGTTTGAAGTTTGGAATTAAAAAAAAATTCATAGGTAATGAATCTTTAGGACATTTTAGGACTTTTTTCTTGTTAGAATTTCTCATTAATTTTGTCATTATAAGTTTAAAAAAGACAAGAAATATATTAGTGGCATTTTTTTTTTCAAATTTAAATTGTTGAAGTTAATGAACGTACAAACCATAGAATATACAACATACATTTCGGTTCAGATACATCGATACATTAGATGTGAGCATTCCGCAATACTCCAGACAGAATGGTCACTTGCGAGGTCCGACATACCAACCAGAAGTTTAGTGAATTACTTTGCAGATAAGAAGTAATTAGTATCCAAGTAAGGAGCTAATCATATAGCAAGTGAAGCAAAAGACACTGTCATTCATAAAATCAATGGAATGGGTCTGCGTCACAGCACTGGGCAATACTGTTGGTATAGTCGACGCCAGCATCAGTAGCTCAGTAGAGCCGTGGGGATACACTGCCACTGACACCACAAACCTGATACATTCTATTTGGATGTACAGACAGGGATTCCCCTTTCAATCTCACTTGGGTAATTACATCATGTATTTTTCACAAGGCTTACGTGCTAAATGGGACAAATGTTTAATTTTGTAATAAAAGTGTTTATAAACTTCTGTTGGGAATTAAGTACGGTATTGTCCAGGACAATACAGGTAACATGTAAATAAACTTTAGTTTTTTAATTGTGAAATATACCTGGTGATTTTGAAAGGTGTGTTTTATTTCGAACAAGAATCCTGAAGATTCAGAGAAAATGAGTTTACTGTGGCAAAGACTGTACAGGAAATGGAAAGCTTGGAAAAAAGCTGAGCTGGCTGTTGCTACCCTGCTCATGAACCTTAGCAACAAGAAGCGAAAAAATAAACTGTAAGTAAGCAACAATAATATGTCTGAAAGTTTTTGTGTGATTTTGAGCTTTTGTGTGAAAAGCATGAAATTTATGGAATATTACATCAACATTTTGTAATTATAGGGTGTGAAATATGTAATTAAAACACAAAAAGATGTCAACAATCCTCAAATGATTAAATCAGGCTTGATATCTGAGCATGGCAGGGCATAACATTGTTATTTGCACATATTTTTTTTATCTTTTACTAATTTCAACTAATCTGAAAATTAAACTCAACAATCCAAAATGATTACCATTTTAAATAATTTAAAAAAATGATTGTATGGCAGCTGATTAACTGATTATAATTTGAAATTAGATAAAAAGTAAAATTGCTGAAGTCTCACTCACACAGATGGTACATTTGATACACATTATACCTGTGATTTGGTTAGATTTAAGGCTGTATGCTACCTTAAATTTTTTAACTGTAATTTGTGTCGGGTTTCAGGTTTGACATGTCTGGCTAATCACTTGTGTTGAAGTTATAGTAATATGCTATCTTTAACATTTTTACTTGTGATTTGTGCTAGATTTAAGGCTGTATGCTACCTTACATTTTATACCTGTGATTTGTGTTAAGGTTAAATGCTATCTTATAATTTATACCCTGTGACCAATCAGTTGTGTTGAAGTTAAGGTTATTATTATGCTTCCATGTATTTCAGATATTTTTTTACCTGTGATTTGTGTAAGTTATCCCCTATGAACATTTTACCTTTGATTTTTGTGTTATATCCTGAGATAGAATCAGCAGTGATGTTGCATATATACTTACTTTATCATAATTGCAATGATCATGCATATCCTCAAAGGATGAAATGAACCTAAATGAATGCAATGAAATGAGAAATCTAGGCCTACACTGCATAACCAGACAATTTTCTCCATCCATCATCAATGCTGAAGTCATGTCCAGGAAATCGGATAAAAATTCCATATTTTTATTTGGTCCTTGCATGTGATTCCCGCCACGCAGACACAAGCTTAGGTTTTGTTTATGTCTGTGGTACTAGAGTCCTACATAGCAGCCTGTTGATTTGACTGTTTATAGCCAGGCCTCAATTACATTACCATATAATATAGGTGTGAAAAAGTACATGTACAAATATTTGTGTATTCAGTGATGAAACCTGATTGTGACATATCTATTAAATAAAAGGAAAATACTGATTTATGATTTTGTGAAAATGCCAATGCATATTGTATTCAATGAAATAATAACTTGTTAGCATTTTGACAGAACTGCAATATACATAGTTTTACTAAACATGGTGTTTTTATCAGAAAATACACAAACTAATGAGTGATTCAATAAGGTTCAGGAAAAGCTCGAGCATATTGGAAAGTTCTGAAGAATGATTAAATTGTGAGTTTTGATCAGATGAAATGAGTCCATTGGGTGATTATATTGTAGAACAAGGAAGGATTAAAAAAAATCATGTCCGTAAATACATCAGATATGGAATGTAGGTTATTACATACATTTGTACAACAGTATGATTAGATTTCAGCGAAAATGAAATTGAAAAAGACTTATACATGTATGGTTTATAATAAAGGTTTTCATATTTATATTGGTTTGGTTCAGACATGTGAAACTGACCTGTCTATAAAGGTCAACTTTTCAAAACAAGCACTTGTCTATAAAACATCTGTATTTAGATAACCTGTCTACAAAGATGAACATGAAGAATCTGTCTATATACCTTGTAACTAAGATCTAAGTGCTATCTTAGTATAACATATACCTACCTATACAGCCCACCTCTGTATGACAAGCACCTGTCCATACTGACCACCAATTTTATGCTGGTACTTACTTATACAGACCACCAATGCAAAGCAAGTAACATGTCTATTCTGAACACCACTGAGTGACCTATACCTGTCTGTACTGACCACCACTGTGTGACCTATACCTGTCTGTACTGACCACCACTGTGTGACCTATACCTGTCTGTACTGACCACCACTGAGTGACCTATACCTGTCTGTACTGACCACCACTGTGTGACCTATACATGTACCTGTTTGTACTGACCACCACTGAGTGACCTATACCTGTCTGTACTGACCACCACTGTGTGACCTATACCTGTCTGTACTGACCACCACTGTGTGACCTATACCTGTCTGTACTGACCACCACTGTGTGACCTATACCTGTCTGTACTGACCACCACTGTGTGACCTATACATGTACCTGTCTGTACTGACCACCACTGAGTGACCTATACCTGTCTGTACTGACCACCACTGTGTGACCTATACCTGTCTGTACTGACCACCACTGTGTGACCTATACCTGTCTGTACTGACCACCACTGTGTGACCTATACCTGTCTGTACTGACCACCACTGTGTGACCTATACCTGTCTGTACTGACCACCACTGTGTGACCTATACCTGTCTGTACTGACCACCACTGTGTGACCTATACCTGTCTGTACTGACCACCACTGTGTGACCTATACCTGTCTGTACTGACCACCACTGAGTGACCTATACCTGTCTGTACTGACCACCACTGTGTGACCTATACCTGTCTGTACTGACCACCACTGAGTGACCTATACCTGTCTGTACTGACCACCACTGTGTGACCTATACCTGTCTGTAATGAACACCACTGTGTGACCTATACCTGTCTGTACTGACCACCACTGTGTGACCTATACCTGTCTGTACTGACCACCATTGTAAAATCCAGGACCTTTTGATATTGACCACTAATATAAACTGGCACCTGTCTATACTGACTTCAAATATAAAACCAGTACCTGTCTATACTGACTACAAATATAAAACCAGTACCTGTCTATACTGACTTCAAATATAAAACCAGTACCTGACTACACTGACTACAAATAAAGAAGACAGTACCTGTCTATACTGACCTCTACTGTGAAACCAGTACCTGTCTATACTGACCACCACTGTAAAGCCAGAACCTGTTTATACCGACCTTTACTTTGAAACCAGTACCTGTCTATACTGACTACCACTCTAAATCATACCTGTCTATACTGACTACAAATATAAAACCAGTACATGTCTATACTGACTACAAATATAAAACCAGTACCTGTCTATACTGACTATAAATATAAAACCAGTACCTGTCTATACTGACTACAAATATAAAACCAGTACCAGTCTATACTGACTACCACTCTAAATCATACCTGTCTATACTGACTACAAATATAAAACCAGTACCTGTCTATACTGACTACAAATATAAAACCAGTACCTGTCTATACTGATCACCACTATAAAACCAGTACATGTCTATACTGACTACCACTCTAAATCATACCTGTCTATACTGATCACCACTATAAAACCAGTACCTGTCTATACTGACCACAACTGTAAAGTCAGTACCTACATGTATCTATACTGACTTCCACTGTAAAGCCAGTACCTGTCTATACTGACCTCTACTGTAAAGCCAGTACCTGTCTATACTGACCTCTACTGTAAAAACAGTACCTGTCTATACTGACCTCTTCTGTAAAGCAATACCTGTCTATACTGACCACCACTGTTAAACCAGTACCTGTCTATACTGACCTCTACTGTAAAACCAGTACCTGTCTATACTGACCACCACTGTAAAACCAGTTCCCGTCTATACTGACCACCGCTCTAAAACCAGTACCTGTCTATACTGACCACCACTGTAAAACCAGTACCTGTCTATACTGATGACATTTGGAAAACCAGGTGGTTTTTATGCAGACCACCTTTGTGAAATAAGTACCTATTTATTATATCGGAGACAGCTCTCATACTTATTTGTTGCAGTGCCTTGCTATAAAAACCACTTAGGTATAATCAGTACTTGTCTATAAAAACTTCTAAAATTTACCTGTGTATAAAGACCATCACTATATATAACCTGTATGTGTTCATACAGAAAGCCTATGTGTTCCAATCAATTTGTCCCTTCCTGTTCTAAACCTTACTTGTTTTTACTTAAAATTTATATCACAACAATTTTGAAACAGGATATATTATATGACTCGGATGGGCCGAGTTTAAATTATTGATGGGTCTAGCTATCCAGATATATCAACTCTACCCACCGTTAATTCCAAGACTTCCTTAATAAATTCTCCATCCAACAGTCCCTTGTCTGTCATTTTACCACTGAAACGTCTACTAGCCAACAAACACCTCCATACCCTCCATGTCTACCTGACCATCCTCCAACCTGTTTCATTGATTTTGACTCAAACAATAATTCCATCCACCAAAACTCAAATCAACTCTCCCCGCTTGTCTTCAATCATATCCTCATCAACCTATACCCCCCTACCCCCTACACACCTTCGATTTCTGCCTCTGTTGACCCCTAATCACTCCCTCTACTCCTCCCCTAACGAGGAGTGATCCATGTTGAGACCTTCCAATTTCTACCTCTGTTGACCTCTAATCACTGGTGACCTCTAATCACCCCTCTACTCCTCCCCTAACCAGGAGTGATCCATGTTGGTACCTCCCAATTTATGTACCTCTGTTGACCTTTAATCACTGGTAACCTCTAATCACCCCTTTATTCTTCCCCTAACCAGGAGTGACCTTTGTTGTGACCTCCCAATTTCTACCTCTGTTGACCTCTAATCACCCCTCTACTCCTCCCCTAACCAGGAGTGACCTTTGTTGACCTCTAATCACCCCTCTACTCCTCCCCTAACCAGGAGTGATCCATGTTGAGACCTTCCAATTTCTACCTCTGTTGATCTCTAATCACTGGTAACCTCTAATCACCCCTCTACTCCTCCCCTAACCAGGAGTGACCGCTGTTGACCTCTAATCACCCCTCTACTCCTCCCCTAACCAGGAGTGACCTCTGTTGACCTCTAATCACCCCTCTACTCCTCCCCTAACCAGGAGTGATCCATGTTGTGACCTCCCAATTTCTGTACCTCTGTTGACCTTTAATCACCCATCTACTCCTCCCCTAACCAGGAGTGACCTTTGTTGACCTCTAATCACCCCTCTACTCCTCCCCTAACCAGGAGTGACCTTTGTTGACCTCTAATCACCCCTCTACTCCTCCCCTAACCAGGAGTGACCTTTGTTGACCTCTAATCACCCCTCTACTCCTCCCCTAACCAGGAGTGATCCATGTTGAGACTTCCCAATTGCTGCCTCTGTTGACCTCTAATCACCCCTCTACTCCTCCCCTAACCAGGAGTGACCTTTGTTGACCTCTAATCACCCCTCTACTCCTCCCCTAACCAGGAGTGACCTCTGGTGACCTCTAATCACCCCTCTACTCCTTCCCTAACCAGGAGTGATCCATGTTGAGACCTCCCAATTTCTGCCTCTGTTGACCTTTAATCACTGGTGACCTCTAATCACCACTCTACTCCTCCCCTAACCAGGAGTGACCTTTGTTGACCTCTAATCACCCCTCTACTCCTCCCCTAACCAGGAGTGATCCATGTTGAGACCTCCCAATTTCTACCTCTGTTGACCTCTAATCACCCCTCTACTCCTCCCCTAACCAGGAGTGATCTCTGTTGAGACCTCCCAATGTGTGCCTCTGATGACCACACAGATACCTCGGACCATTTCTATAGATCTCCTCTTTAACTAATCATATAGGAAATTGGCAGCCACAACAAATACAAGTCCATTACAGTTTGCTCAAAGCATATGTGAATATGGACAGTGGCAAATTGCTGTCAGTAGTCCTTGTTATTTGTTACCATGACAACCGGAGACAGATACGATCACATAGCCATATACATTAATTAGATATATGTCTAGGTTAAATTACTAAAGCAATTTGTTTCACAAACAACATTTGACTTGCATTTTCAAAAGAAACTGGATAAAATGTCCATCATTACTTAGTTCAGGTAGCCCATCAAAGTAGGGAAGTTAATCCCTAAACATTGGGCTGTTCTACAGAAACTACTTGTGTCTGTGTCATATAAAGTGCTGGCTATAAAAACTGCTGGACTATTTTCAACCTATTTTTATTAGATATTACAAGAATTCATTTTGGGGGACACTGGGTTATTTGGTAATTGTGTTTTCTTTATACTGGAAGAATGAATGGCTGAATTTTATTCGCTTGGAGAATCAAGGATAGCTCATCTGTCTTTTTGATATAAGCTCAATCATACAAATCTTATCTGTCTTATTGATATAAGCTCAATCATACAAATCTCATCTGTCTTTATGATATATAGTATAGCATGATGCTTAAATATTTCATTATCAAATATTTGAGCATCACAATGTAGCATGTATTATGCTATATTGCACATATTTTACTATATTCTGATACTCAAATATTATATTATTGCTAATCTATAGAAACAAGTTCCTGTGAACAAACTAGCTTGTGTGGTAACCTCCACCTAACTTGCTTGTGTGGTAACCCCTACCTAACTAGCTTGTGTGATAACCTCCACCTAACTAGCTTGTGTGGTAACCTCTACCTAACTTGCTTGTGTGGTAACCCCTACCTAACTAGCTTGTGTAGTAACCCCTACTTAACTAGCTTGTGTGGTAACCCCTACCTAACTAGCTTGTGTGGTAACCCCTACCTAACTTGTTTGTGTGGTAACCCCTACCTAACTAGCTTGTGTGGTAACCCCTACCTAACTAGCTTGTGTGGTAACCCCTACCTAACTAGCTTGTGTGGTAACCCCTACCTAACTAGCTTGTGTGGTAACCCCTACCTAACTAGCTTGTGTGGTAACCCCTACCTAACTAGTTTGTGTGGTAACCTCTACCTAACTAGCTTGTGTGGTAACCCCTACCTAACTAGCTTGTGTGGTAACCCCTACCTAACTAGCTTGTGTGGTTACCCCTACCTAACTAGCTTGTTTGGTAACCCCTACCTAACTAGCTTGTGTGGTAACCCCTACCTAACTAGCTTGTGTGGTAACCTCTACCTAACTGGCTTGTGTGGTAACCCCTACCTAACTAGCCTGTGTGGTAACCTCTACCTAACTAGCTTGTGTGGTAACCTCTACCTAACTAGTTTGTGTGGTAACCTCTACCTAACTTGCTTGTGTGGTAACCCCTACCTAACTAGTTTGTGTGGTAACCCCTACCTAACTAGCTTGTGTGGTAACCCCTACCTAACTAGCTTGTGTGGTAACCCCTACCTAACTAGCTTGTGTGGTAACCCCTACCTAACTAGCTTGTGTGGTAACCCCTACCTAACTTGCTTGTGTGGTAACCCCTACCTAACTAGCTTGTGTGGTAACCTCTACCTAACTTGCTTGTGTGGTAACCCCTACCTAACTAGCTTGTGTGGTAACCCCTACCTAACTAGCTTGTGTGGTAACCCCTACCTAACTAGCTTGTGTGGTAACCCCTACCTAACTTGCTTGTGTGGTAACCCCTACCAAACTTGCTTGTGTGGTAACCCCTACCTAACTAGCTTGTGTGGTAACCCCTACCTAACTTGTTTGTGTGGTAACCCCTACCTAACTAGCTTGTGTGGTAACCCCTACCTAACTAGCTTGTGTGGTAACCCCTACCTAACTAGCTTGTGTGGTAACCCCTACCTAACTAGCTTGTGTGGTAACCCCTACCTAACTAGCTTGTGTGGTAACCCCTACCTAACTAGCTTGTGTGGTAACCCCTACCAAACTTGCTTGTGTGGTAACCCCTACCTAACTAGCTTGTGTGGTAACCCCTACCTAACTAGCTTGTGTGGTAACCCCTACCTAACTAGCTTGTGTGGTTACCCCTACCTAACTAGCTTGTGTGGTAACCCCTACCAAACTTGTTTGTGTGGTAACCCCTACCTAACTAGCTTGTGTGGTAACCCCTACCTAACTAGCTTGTGTGGTAACCCCTACCTAACTAGCTTGTGTGGTAACCCCTACCTAACTAGCTTGTGTGGTGATCCTTCTTAAATCATAACAAAATTGTATTTTTGATACAGATATATGTTAAACACTGGCAATCATTTAAAAAACTTTTAGAAACTACAAAACATATAGGAGACCCAGCACTCCTATCATTTCAAATGGCGGTAATCTTCTTGGATGGATACCATATGATATTCAATAAAGATTCTTCCGATGTGGTGAACATAATATTGCAAAATAAAGGCTGTTCAACATCCAAGAATGGTTTCCTACTCCCTGAAGTACACTTTAGTGGTAAGATGGATACAGTTGTTAGGTAAACATTGTGTTATCTTCGTTCTAACTCTACGTAAACTTTATAACTTGTCAAGTAGTAGAAATATACACAGCATTACTCTTAGAACATTTGTCCAGATCTAGACAAGATTTAATTACACTTTCCAATAGATTTGTAATTACTCCCATCTAACATATACTTGAATATGAAATCAACGTATCTGAAATACATGTGTATATTGAAAACTTCACTTTACCATTGTAAAGTCTACATTTCTCAAAGTATATCTGAAAACTTCGACTTTCCAAATTCACTATAGATAAGTACAATGTATGGCTCTGTATAGTGAAATTCAACATTTCCTTCCCATAATTTCACCCTTTGGTTATAAGGCCTAATTCTATTTGAGCAATTGACAAAATACATCAAGATTTTACCATACTCTGTGTTAACAAAAGGCTCTCTTTACTTCATTGACATATACATCTAGCTGCCGTAAAAGTGACTTGTCATTTGCTCCGGAAAAAGCTTTTAGAAGATCCAGACTGATGAAGGCAGTCCTCAGTGACATGTATATATATGTTATATTCTGTCAATGGGAGTCGACCAGGAACCGGTAGTGGTGGTCAGAATAAACACAAATTTAGTGTTATTTTTGTACATCAGATGATTGACATCAAGGATAGACATTGATAAAGCACTTTAACCCTCCATCTATTCATAAAAATTGTATCGTTTTATCAGTCCCCTACAGCCGTGGAAGGGAGGAGGGGGGGCTATAGGTTTCCTCTCCATTTCTCTGTCAGTCCGTCTGTCCGTCCACTCAGTTTTCCACACTTTTTTTCAGCCATGCTTCAAGGTATGTTGGTGCAAGTTAGTATGTAATTATATATATAACTTCAGTATGAGTTGCTACTGATAAAGCTCAAGTTTCAGGGTATTTGGGTGAAGATCAAGGTCACTGTTACTATTTTTAGCGAGGACTGGTAGGGGACATGTATTTTTTTTTGACAAAATTTGGTTAGAGGTCTACAGGCCTTATAAGTATTTCTCCTCTTCTGTTTCTTGTTTTGTTTCTTCCTTGTTATGAAAAAGCAAAAAACAAAACAAAAAAACAGGTTTACATAACCTTGGATTTTCCCCCATTTGTTAATGCATTTAAGAAAATCAAGTTTATTGGTGTGAAAATTGTGATTTTTAAGGATCTTCAATATTTCAAGGAAATTAAAAAATTACAAAAACTAGATAACTTGAAAATAGAGAAGAGTTTGTTCTGTTTCATAGTTTCTCAAAATAGACACTCAACTTGCAATTGGTTTCATTTTAACATTTGACAAAACTTCGAAAATTTAAACCATCTGAAAAAATAAATTTACATTTGTTGGATTATGATATCACTTTCATTGAAATATCTTTGAAACAAATTTGAGAGACTCTTCGTTTTTGTACTTTGTGTAGAAATATAGATGTTGGAAAATGTATGCTGTCATGGCCAAAGCTATGAGAGAGATGCATAGACCACTCATGCTTTTATCATCCATCAACTAGCCATTTCATTTAGATGTGGTAGACGGCTATGATGAATGGCTGGGTGAACCCTTTGACCTCTCAAGCTATATAACCATCCTAACAAAACTTACTGAAATTGTATTCATTTCAGAAAAAACCAGTAATGATACCAATGACTGCACCTTGTTACCTAATACAGATAGAAATCAATGAAAATCCTTCTAAAAGTGAAAGTTGTAATGAGTCTGGGTTTGAGATTAGTACATAGCTGTTGGAGACAGAGGCGCTGTAGATAAATGTCACTGTGTGTAGTAGACACCTATAAAAAGTCAAGGTTAATAAACATATCTTTACACCATTTTTGTTGCCCTTGTATGATGTCTATTTCCTTAGTTACTCATTTATCATTTGATTGGTAGTGTTCCCTCATTTTCCTCAACAATTAACACATATATATACACCAGGTACAATGGGTTTCTTAGTAACTCATTTGTGGTTTCCATGGTCACATAATTTGGGTTTCCTTTGTGTCACACTATCGGTTTCCTTAATTCGCTTCCATTTACAGTATCTTGGTGACATAAACTTTATAATTATGAAGTATCCATGGTTACATGGTGTTTTTTTGGGTCTTTAAGTAAAAAAATTTAAAAAAAACAAACTAAAACCCTATTCAATCTAGATTACAGATTGTCCTTGGTGTTGAAATGATATATTTGTATTGGTGCTTCAAGGTATGTTGATGAAAGTTAGTATGTAATTTTAGTATGAGTAGCTTTAGATCAAGTTCTAGTCTCCGGGTTTTTGGGTCACGGTCAAGGTCACTGTTACTATTTTTAGCGGGGCCGGTAGGGGACATGTATTGATTTAGCAAATACCCAGCATGCTTGTCATTTCTGTCTTTATGAGTAAAGAATGAAGTGTAGTGAGGGGCGATAACTCATTAGAGTTATCGTTCCTTACGGAACGTAATGATAGTATGAGCTAATTCGCGATTTTTGCCGGCTATTGTAGCGATTTGGGAGCGGAAAAAATGGCACATACAATTTTGATGGGCTGTTGAACCATTGTAAAACTCGGCTCGATCTAGGTCTGGATGTATCTGGTATCCCTGTGGAAATTCGTATTTATGAGATATTTTGGGTCAAACATGCCAAAATCGTCACTTTGACTAAGAGGTTCTGTTTAAATCGCCCTCAAAATTCAGAAAAAAATCCAGAGATATATACAATGCACATACAAAGAGATCAATGTTTCCTGAAGAAAACAGTCTGTTTAGTTTTTCGATATCTTTAGCAGAACGGTTACAAGATTGTTTTGAAAATGGCCTATTTTTTCGACCTTCTCAGTATTTTTCCATTCGACTGGGGTATTTTCCTGCCTGTTTTGATGACGCAAGACCGGGTGTTTCCTTTCCGTTTAGCACGGTAGAACAGATGGGCCGGATCGGCATACATAGTTATCAGCATTACATTCATTACGAATCAACTGGTTTTATATTTGTTTTGCGCGAGTCATCTTGATGATGTGTTTTAAAGCCTGCATTAACATCAACAGGTCCGTTAAAATTGACGTATGAAGTTTATATTTAATAGAAATTATTAACACACTTGGTTTGGTCGGCTTGACCGCATATATAAAGGACAACTATAGATAACGCCATCCTGAACTCATCGGTTATTATCGCTGAAATGATTCTCCGAGGAGTTCCGGATGGAACAACACCGGAGACTTCACGCCGCTTACTCGTTTAACCCCAGGCTTCAGCTGCATTCTAAGTGAGTTGTATTACATTTTCCCGTCAGGACCAGGACTTTTTAATATTATGTCATATTAAAAGTGACATTGGAGATTATAGTTGTTCTACTATGACCATATTTGTTGCTTTCCAGGATCAGTATTCATCGTCAACCCAGACCAGCGTTCAATTCTTTCGATAACAAATCTAAACTCGTAGCCTACCGAGTCGTAGGCTTCCAGTACTGGCAGTAGGCCTAGTGTAAATGTTACGTGTTCATTAACGTTTTAGAGACAGGCGACGTTTAAATATGTAATATTTAATTTTTATTGTTTGTTTGTTTAATGAAATTACTGTGTCGTTAGTTGATGCTTTGATGTCTTGATCAGCTGATATTTGTTTATGTTGAGGAGCAACGACGTTTCGAGAATCATATCTCATACATATTAGCTTACGATGACACGAACTTTCAAGGAACTACTGTACACGTACTTCAGTACACACTAGCAGTATATTCAGAGACATGTATATATGTCTCTGGTATATTGAACAATTCTTTTTCAGTAATAGAAGTTTTTTTTCAAATTTCTAATGAAATATTTATATTCTAATGCTTTAAATTTTGAAATTAAAGTCTCTGACCTGCCCTTTATTGAGTTGGTTCTTAGGACAGTGTCAAATTATATCATCTTTTGCATTAATAAATATATGAAATAAGTTTTCAAATATATTTAAACCCTTCACTTTTATGCACCAAAGAAAACAATATGCAAGAAAGCTGTTCTGACAAATTTAAGCTAAAATATTGTCAATTATTATGTTGCATTAAGTAAAATTATGTTGCTTTGGGTGTCATGCATTTTTTTTTTTTTTATCTTTTAAAATTAAATTAATTTCTTGACTTATTACAAAAAAAAGTATAAGATGGAAAATTATTTGACAAAATCAAAGAGCTACCAGGTTTTAGCTATCACAATTTTACAAAATAGTTGACTTTGAAATTTCATGAATTAGTCAATTTTCAAATATCTATAAGTTGCTTTATTATCAATTCCATATCAACATATTTCAACTCTTTGCTTACATGTACATGTGCCAAAGAAAACCATGTGCGAGAAACCTGTTCTGACAAAATTTTACTAAAATTATGTCAATTGTTATATCACATTAATTTAATTAACTAATGTAGGGTGTGGGACCATGTTGTATTTTTGTTTTATCTTTTGAATTTTTAATCTGTTTCAACTTATTACAAAAGGTATTATAGAAAACTACTTGTCAAAATTAAAGAATTACCAATATTTTGTTATCACTATTTTACAAAATAGTTTTTCTCCCAAATTTCATCTGCACACAGGTAGCAATTAGTAAAATCTTTTGAATCTAAACTTTAATTATATAAAGGTATTATAGAAAATTATTCGACAAATTCAAACAATGACCAGGATTTTAATTTATAACCATTCTACAAAATAGTCTTCTTCATAATGTCATCTCCACACAGGTAAAATACTGTAACACAGGGACTAGTGTACATGTAAATAGTTTATATGTTTCTTTTTTTAGGCCAACACCACCATATGCATATATTTACATTAGGAGGGGTGTTCTAAATTGTTGGCCAAAGACCGCACTTAATTTCCCTCTATATTCTACTGAAGAAACAAATTCAGAATTTTGAAACTTTACATAAAATCTGATTTTAATTTCATATTGTAGAACTAGTCTCTCAATATCAAATATTTTGATATTGGGATGACACCATTTTCTTTAATTATCACATCTTTTACAATAGCAACTGTGACAAATAAGAATTAAAAAGTTTTAAACAGTTACTGTAATTGCAAGCCTTAGACCGCAAGTAATTACCCTCTATGTTCTACTTAAAAAAAAACTTCATTAAAATGTTTTTGAGACTTTGTATGAAATATGGTTTTCATTTCATTTAGTAGAACTATTCTCTCAATTTCAAGCCATTTAGATATTAAGAAACAAATTTTCCACAATTTTTACTGTAAGATAGTTTATTAATTATTTATTATTGAGGGGCCGAGTGGTTAAGATATGTCATGACACTTTATCACTAGCCCTCCACCTCTGGGTTGCTAGTTCGAAACCTACGTGGGGAAGTTAACTGGTACTGATCGTAGGCCGGTAGTGTTTCTCCTGGTACTCCGGCTTTCCTCCACCTCTAAACCTGGCACGTCCTCAAATGAACTTGGCTGTTAATAGGACGTTAAACCAAATACACAAAGTTTATTAGTATTATATATATAGAAGAAGTATAGAAAAGTTTGAACAGTTATCCTGCAGAAGAAAAGGGAAGCTGACAATCAGGTCGGTATGTGCTGTCGTGGTTGTGTCTTTGGGCAGAACCATTTTACCCTTATTGCTCTGGATGGCATGCAATGGGCCTCTTATATGTTGTTCAGTCAGGTAGTCACCAACTACTACAAGGAGACCCAGCCTCAGACTTAAAGATGCTACTTATTTTTCAGAAACCGGACAAGCTGGTCTACACTGCTACCTTACAAGAAGTTTAAATCATTTATTTGAAAAGAAAATATTATTTATTTTGCTTGGTAAGCTTCATTTTCATAAATTATTGCACCATTTCCTGGATGGCATGTGGACAGACAGGTCTCCTGCATGTTGTTCAGAGGTAGTCACTAACTTCTACAAGGAGACCCTGCCTCAAACTGACTCAGCTGGCTATTCAAAGGGTGATAAACAAAGCTAACAAAGCAAATATATATAAGAGTAAGAGATAATTGCCACTTAATTTTCAGAAACTTGGCAAACTGGTGTACACTGCTACCTGATAAAAGGTTGAAAAAAGGTATTTAAAAATAAAAACATGTTTTATTATGCATGGTTAAGCTTCCTTTACATGAATTATTGTTCAAATTCACATAAGACAATTTAAAACTTGCTAATTACCTAATTTTCATCTGTGATAGAAAAAGGGAGATAACTTGCTCACCTGTTCTTGATATAAAATTACCTGGGTAATTATAATGTACAATTCATATTAATGCTTTTGTAGATATTTCCCTAAAGTTCTATTCATGATCGATCAATTATCGATATGATGATGATTGATCATGAACTTATTAGTGATTCCCAACACTACTGAAGAAGTTGCAAAATTTTCGAATAAAAAAAATAGATACCTGGTAATCTCCCAATTTGCTCGACACGGACCACTGACAAAGACACTGATACTGACTTTAAACTATGGGGAAAGTCTCGAAATATCAATTTAAAGAAATGGCTATGTCAAACAAACAAACAATTTTCCTTCTCTCATTTGTATCATTGTGTTCCACTGGGGAATTCATACAAAAATGGGATTTTCCTCGTGCAAGTGTGATTTATTAACAATTTTCTCCAAGATTAATATTGGGGCGAGCCAATTCCCATAAAATCTTGGATATTCCTATCTGAAAGAGTTAATCCTATCTTTTTCGAGGAAATTTGTCCAAATTTAGATATTGTCTGATTGCAATGAAATTTGGTACAGTATATAGGTACATCATTGGACACCGGTTACTCTTGTAACCTCACTTTAACTTTTTTTAAACAGAATGACTGCTATTTCCCACAGGGGCTTGATACTATATACATATATATATAGACTATCATTTGGAAAATCGTGCCAAGCCCCTGTGCTATTTCCCAGCCTCTGATTGGTCCAAAATAAGATATTGTCCAATTTTGATGAAATTTGATATGTAGGTACATCATGGGACACCGGTCCCTCTGGTCACCTCATTTTCACATTTTATCAAAATGGTCGCCATTTCCTGGCCTCTGATTGGTCCAAATTTAGATATTGTCTGATTTCAATGAAATAGGGGTATTATGGGACAGCAAATTCAACTTTATGGGTTTCATTTCCTTGGCAATAAGACAGTTTTACTTATTTTTGTTTAACGTCCTATTAAAAGCCAGGGTCATTTACAATATTTGTAAGGACGTGTTGGTTTTGGTGGTGGAGGAAAGCTGGAGTACCCGGAGGAAAACCACTGACCTACGGTCAGTACCAGGTAACTGCCCCACGTCGGTTTCGAACTCGCATCCCTGAGATGGACAGCTAGTGATAAAATGTTGGGACACCTTAACCACTCGGCCCCGCGGCCCAACCTTTAACACAGTCTTCTCATTGGTTGAAATTTAGATATTGAGCGATTTTTTTATGAAAACTGCTGAAACAGAGTTATCGCCCCTCACTACGCTTCATTCTTTCTGTGACATCCTTCAGGTGTCACCCAACTAGTATGGGAGAAAATATGTCATTAAAGTGATTTGTGATCTGATTACTGTTTTGTCTCGAAATGAGGACTTTTCATTGTTGATCATTGTAAGAATTTTCGATAATATAATACCAGTGTGTTATGATTTGAAAATTAGTTTGTGCCGATCTAGCTGAAGTGAGTGAGATGTGAGATGGGGTTTCCGACAATGACCGAATTGTAGTGTTGTTGTTTTGCACTGATTTAGGTATTTACAAAACACAGACACTTTAATCTCTGTAATAAAGGAAAAGTCCTTATAGTTTTATGATATATTTGTTAAAAATATTACGCCTGACAATATTTTCCATTAGTGATTTTTACAGTTATAATAGTTACACACAGCAATATAAAATGGGCCAAAGAAGGAATATAGGAATGTGTTGTAGAGAACTTAGTGGTTTAATGTCAAAGTCATTGTGTTCAATTCCTATATCTGTCATTTTATGTACAATTCATAATAATGGGGCATCAATTAAAAATAATCGAATCAGGGTTCCAGTTACTAAGATACATGTTGAATCGTGGGCAAAATATATTGCAACAGTTCGGATCAACAGATTAACAGATACTAGTTAAGATTAACAGATACTAGTTAAGATTAACAGATACTAGTTAAGATTAACAGATGCTAATTAACAGATACTAGTTAAGATTAACATATACTAGTTAAGATTAACAGATACTAGTTCAGATTAGCAGATACTATAGTTATGAGATTAACAGATACAAGTTCAGATAAACAGATACTAGTTAAGAATTACCTGTATTTGTTAGGATTACCAGATACTAGTTAAGATTAACATATACTAGTTCAGATAAACAGATGCTAGTTCAGATTAACAGATACTATAGTTATGAGATTAACAGATACAAGTTAAGATTAATGGATACTAGTTAAGAATAACCTGTATTTGTTGAGATTTCCAGATACTAGTTATGATTAACAGATACTAGTTAAGACTAACCTGTATTTGTTAAGATAACCAGATACTAGTTAAGATTAACATATACTAGTTATGATTAACGAACACTAGTTAAGACTAACCTATATTTGTTAAGATTAACAGATACAAGTTATGATTAACGAACACTAGTTAAGACTAACCTGTATTTGTTAAGATTAACAGATACTAGTTAAGATTAACATATACTAGTTATGATTTACGAACACTAGTTAAGACTAACCTGTATTTGTTAAGATTACCAGATACTAGTTAAGATTAACAGATACAAGTTAAGATTAACAGATACTAGTTAAGATTACCAGATACTAGTTAAGACTAACCTGTATTTGTTAGGATTACCAGATACTAGTTAAGACTTACATGTATTTGTTAGGATTACCAGATACTAGTTAAGACTTACCTGTATTTGTTGAGATTGCCAGATACTAGTTAAGATTAACAGATACTAGTTATGATTAACGGATACTAGTTAAGACTAACCTGTATTTCTTAAGATTACCGCATACTAGTTATGATTGTTATATTAGTAACAATTATCAGAGGCTTGTTAACTATCAGGATTACACAATCATCATGCAGACAATAAAAAACTTTGATACATATGTATTTACAGATTGACTTTGTCTGGGAACAGGACATCAATTCAGTCCATTTTATTTTCTCCCAGAGAACAGGAGATCCTGAGCGAATACCCCAGATTGCCTTTTACCGAAACAGCAGCTATAGCATTTGATTTTCCTCAGCACAGGAGAATTTTTATAGTTTCTAAGATGTGTAATGTCTAATCAATGTGTAAAATGGTGTGTCATGTGTAAGACTTCCTCATTCAAACCATCAAATTGTGTGACATTTGGAGAAAACCTACGATGGCCTGTCAGGATTATAGCTTTGGCTGATGGATGTTCTGTTGATCCACGCAATCATACGACAAATACTGTTCATAAATCAGACTCCGTGTCTAGATTCCCTGTATATATGTAATAGTAAACTTGACTTAGAGACCAACCAAGTCGTTATTGAGTCTACTAAGGACCATGAATCCATCACTGAATCCCTGTCACTATATGAGTTGACAAAAAAGACCCACACACACTACATGTCACTTCCATCATGTCAACACTTATCTTCCCTAAATAGGTTACTGAATCTCGTACAAGTTATATACCCTTCAATACACAAAACATGATACTTCATTAATAAAAAGTCTTATTGGTGTTTTTTTTTTTAGCAGTAATGAATGTCTGTGAATTGTGTTCCTTTTTTGAGCTTCCTGGTATATAAGAGTTAAGGTGCATGCTAGCATTTATTTACAGAAGCCACAACGAAAAATAAAGCAACGTCACAAGTTATGAGAGTGATAATTTATAATTAGAAAAATGTTGTCAACACGAAATTACTATAAGTGCCATTCTTGATCTATATGAAATATGATCAAATTGTCAATGTCGTTATACTCACTGGCGGGGCTCGTTCCGAATTTTCATAAATGTAAGACACGCCAACAATAAAATTAAACTATTTATAAAAAAAAATCTTGTATAAATATCAGGAGTATCGACATATGGTTTCCAGTTGTGTATGTGTAGGCCTACTGGATTTTAGTTTTGTGGTTATTCACTGATGTTAAAGGCCTACCTTATAAAATTGAGCCCCTGTGAAGTTGAAAATCGTCTACTAAGTTAGCCACACTGAGTTGACCGGTTAGACTGGAATCTGTTCGAATGAAATATCCTTGGAATCGTTCTCCCCTCCGTCAAGATGACTTTCATTTAGAATTTAAGAGCCTATATTCTTCTTAAAATAACGTAAATCCAGTCGATAGAAACAAGCGTTTCCGAGGAATCGAGTCTGTCCTGGGCAATGCCCGTTCAACGCCTTCTAAATGTTAACTGCATGTATATCATATTGCGCAGAAAAAACGGTTTCAATTTTAAACAATCAGAAATTATGCAATTGTGAACAATTTGACGATACCTACGAACGTATACGAAATAAAAAATAAAGCCAAATTTGTACAAAAACGATCTTATGTGCTTGCTATTAATAATGTCATGAGGGACTATATTATTCCTTCTGGATATTTCGGCTGTTCCGGTATTTGAACTTGATGACGTCAGTGACAGGGAAAACGGCAAATTTAAACGCGTCATAACCTGCAGTAAATAAAAAATCTTTATGAATGTAAATATAAGCATTGAACTGTTACCAAATGGTAGTATACATGCAGTCGATATGAATACAATTTGGGGCGACATTCTATTTATCTTTCACCCAAATTGTATTCATATCGAATGTATACTACCATTTGGTAACAGTTCAATGCTTCAATAAGCCCATTGTTCCTGGTAATAAATAAGCCCACTATGCCTGGTTATTAATAAACCCACTATATCTGGTAATTAATAAGCCCACTATACCTGGTAATTTATCAGCCCACTATACCTGGTAATTAATAAGCCCACTATACCTGGTAATTTATCAGCCCACTATACCTGGTAATTAATAAGCCCACTATACCTGGTGATTTATAAGCCCACTATACCTGGTGATTTATAAACCCACGATGCCTGGTAATTTATAAACCCACGATGCCTGGTAAATTTATAAGCCCACTATACCTGGTGATTTATAAACCCACGATGCCTGGTAATTTATAAACCCATGATGCCTGGTAATTGATAAGCCCACTATACCTGGTGATTTATAAGCCCACTGTACCTGGTAATAAATAAGCCCACTATGCCTGGTAATTCATAAGCCCACTATGCCTGGTAATTAATAAGCCCACTATGCCTGGTAATTAATAAGCCAACTTTGCCTGGTAATTAATAAGCCCACTATGCCTGGTAATTAATAAGCCCACTATTCCTGGTAATTAATAAGCCCACTTTGCCTGGTAATTTATAAGCCCACTTTTCCTGGTAATAAATAAGCCCACTATGCCTGGTAATAAATAAACCCACTTTTCCTGGTAATAAATAAGCCCACTTTTCCTGGTAATAAATAAGCCCACTTTTCCTGATAATTAATAAGCCCACTATGCCTGGTAATTAATAAGCCCACTTTTCCTGATAATTAATAAGCCCACTTTGCCTGGTAATTTATAAGCCCACTTTTCCTGGTAATTAATAAGCCCACTATGCCTGGTAATTATTAAGCCCACTTTTCCTGGTAATTAATAAGCCCACTATACCTGGTAATTAATAAGCCCACTTTGCCTGGTAATTAATAAGGCCACTATGCCTGGTAATTAATAAGCCCACTATACCTGGTAATTAATAAGCCCACTATACCTGGTAATTAATAAGGCCACTTTGCCTGGTAATTAATAAGCCCACTATACCTGGTAATTTATAAGCCCACTTTACCTGGTAATTAATAAGCCCACTATACCTGGTAATTAATAAGCCCACTTTGCCTGGTAATTAATAAGCCCACTTTACCTGGTAATTTATAAGCCCACTATGCCTGGCTTTTAATTAAATCAGCAATACCTTATGTTAAGAAATACAATACATACACCATGTAGAAAAAATTGAAAAAGTGTTAAAATAATGTATGATTGATAGTAAACATGTTTAACTAATGTATGATTGATAGTAAACATGTTTAAATACTTCAGCCATTATGTGACAGTCTAACTATTTACAATCATTTAGTTACATTATCTGTAGCTTCGTTCTACCTTTCTAGATTATCATGAATTTAACCATAAGTCATGCCATCACTGCTTTTTCTCCCTTGTTATGGTGGTTTATGTGACCTCATTATGGTGGTTTATGTGACCTCATTATGGTGGTTTATGTGACCTCATTATGGTGGTTTATGTGACCTCATTATGGTGGTTTATGTGACCTCATTATGGTGGTTTATGTGACCTCATTATGGTGGTTTATGTGACCTCATTATGGTGGTTTATGTGACCTTATTATTGTAGTTTATGTGACCTTATTATGGTGGTTTATGTGACCTTATTATGGTAGTTTATGTGACCTTATTATGGTGGTTTATGTGACCTTATTATGGTGGTTTATGTGACCTTATGGTGGTTTATGTGACCTCATTATGGTGGTTTATGTGACCTCATTATGGTGGTTTATGTGACCTCATTATGGTGGTTTATGTGACCTCATTATGGTGGTTTATGTGACCTTATTATGGTGGTTTATGTGACCTCATTATGGTGGTTTATGTGACCTGATTATGGTAGTTTATGTGACCTGATTATGGTGGTTAATGTGACCTTATTATGGTGGTTTATGTGACCTTATAAAATTATCTGCTGCCATTCTGCGATCTTTAAACCTTTACCAAGTAAGAAATTTCTAATTAATCTAAGGAAGTTGTACAACCTCAACATACATCTTCATTTACCCAGCTATAAAAAAGATATTTAAAAATGCCTATATTATGTTCCAACTAAATCAATACTGTGTCTAATTAACCTGATTGTCAAACAAAGCTGATGGAAACTTGATTAAAGGGAAGAGAGATCAAACAAGTTTCCACCTGTTCAGATTGTACTACGTCTCTTTATCTTATCATTGTTGAATAGGTCAATATTCATAGCGTGTCCAACCTGACGAAAGGAAGGTTGAGGTGTATTGCCATTTTTGCCAGGGGAAAACTAAATCGGTCTTTATCTGTCGTGACAAAGACTGCTTACATGCATGTTTGCTCTCAAAACATTGCTACTGAAATATAGGATCTAGTCAATTTTTTTGTCGAAGATTTCAAAACACCAATAATATGATGGCATGAGATGTGGTCTGTTCACCTTTAAATGATGTACATGATATGTGGCCTGTTCACCTTTAAAGCTTGGTAGTATATGTACATGATATGTGGTCTGTTCACCTTTAAAGCTCGGTACATGTACATGATATGTGGCCTGTTCACCTTTAAAGCTCGGTAGTATATGTACATTATATGTGGTCTGTTCACCTTTAAAGCTCGGTAGTATATGTACATGATATGTGGTCTGTTCACCTTTAAAGCTCGGTAGTATATGTACATGATATGTGGTCTGTTCACCTTTAAAGCTCGGTACATGTACATGATATGTGGCCTGTTCACCTTTAAAGCTCGGTAGTATATGTACATTATATGTGGTCTGTTCACCTTTAAAGCTCGGTAGTATATGTACATGATATGTGGCCTGTTCACCTTTAAAGCTTGGTAGTATATGTACATGATATGTGGCCTGTTCACCTTTAAAGCTCGGTAGTATATGTACATGATATGTGGTCTGTTCACCTTTAAAGCTCGGTAGTATATGTACATGATATGTGGTCTGTTCACCTTTAAAGCTCGGTAGTATATGTACATGATATGTGGTCTGTTCACCTTTAAAGCTCGGTAGTATATGTACATTATATGTGGTCTGTTCACCTTTAAAGCTCGGTAGTATATGTACATGATATGTGGTCTGTTCACCTTTAAAGCTCGGTAGTATATGTACATGATATGTGGTCTGTTCACCTTTAAAGCTCGGTAGTATATGTACATGATATGTGGCCTGTTCACCTTTAAAGCTTGGTAGTACATGTACATGATATGTGGCCTGTTCACCTTTAAAGCTCGGTATATGTACATGATATGTGGCCTGTTCACCTTTAAAGCTTGGTAGTATATGTACATGATATGTGGCCTGTTCACCTTTAAAGCTCGGTAGTATATGTACATGATATGTGGTCTGTTCACCTTTAAAGCTCGGTACATGTACATGATATGTGGTCTGTTCACCTTTAAAGCTCGGTACATGTACATGATATGTGGTCTGTTCACCTTTAAAGCTCGGTAGTATATGTACATGATATGTGGCCTGTTCACCTTTAAAGCTTGGTAGTACATGTACATGATATGTGGCCTGTTCACCTTTAAAGCTCGGTATATGTACATGATATGTGGCCTGTTCACCTTTAAAGCTTGGTAGTATATGTACATGATATGTGGCCTGTTCACCTTTAAAGCTTGGTAGTATATGTACATGATATGTGGCCTGTTCACCTTTAAAGCTCGGTAGTATATGTACATTATATGTGGTCTGTTCACCTTTAAAGCTCGGTATATGTACATGATATGTGGCCTGTTCACCTTTAAAGCTCGGTAGTATATGTACATTATATGTGGTCTGTTCACCTTTAAAGCTCGGTACATGTACATGATATGTGGCCTGTTCACCTTTAAAGCTCGGTACATGTACATTATATGTGGTCTGTTCACCTTTAAAGCTCGGTATATGTACATGATATGTGGCCTGTTCACCTTTATAGCTCGGTAGTATATGTACATTATATGTGGTCTGTTCACCTTTAAAGCTCGGTATATGTACATGATATGTGGCCTGTTCACCTTTAAAGCTTGGTAGTATATGTACATGATATGTGGCCTGTTCACCTTTAAAGCTCGGTACATGTACATGATATGTGGTCTGTTCACCTTTAAATGATGTACATGATATGTGGTCTGTTCACCTTTAAAGCTCGGTAGTATATGTACATGATACAGTGGAACTTCGTTAACTCGAAGTCGACGGGACCACGAAAAAACTTTGAGTTATCCGAGTGTTCAAATTAAGCGAGGTCTCATTTTTGGTGAAAAGTTTGGTCAATATTGTCAATATTATATAATCATTATAACTCTGCTCTGTCGCTCATCAGTTTAGTGTGAAGACTGGTCAATACATGTAAATATATATGTAATGTTTCGTTCTGTCACTTGTAGTTTGGTGTAGTTTTGCCGATATACAGTCACGATGAAATTTCTTTCACTTAGTCACTTCAATAACGATCTGATGTGCAATTAAGTCATGTTTGCAAAAGGAATAACGATAAAACGGAATTCCACAGAATAACAATTTATTCATGTCAAATCAAATAACCGTTTAAGTTTAACACAGATCGTATGTAAAACGTAACATAACCATTACCTTATATTGGACATATAAAATGCTGTTTGATAGGCCTACTTGCGTTTTGTTGATAACCACGCATTTCCATGTGTATTAGCACCGGAAGTTGGGCTGCGCATGTGCGTATAAAATGTTACTGTTACTGAGTTGGCATGTTATCCGATTAATAGACAGCGCTGACCGTTACAGTCGTACTCTGAACACCTCGGCAGTAATTATGCTATTGTTTCAGTAGTTTAAAGATTTAGTAAGGCACCTGTGACTGTTTCATTTCTACACCTGTAAAAACATCAGCCGAGTTCAAGTTCAAGTTCATGATCAAGTTCATTTATTACTTTGAGTCTTACGACTCATCAGTGTAAACATATGATATACAGGATATTTACATATATACAAAATGTTAAATTGGCCACAGGAGAATGAACAAAGCAATAATATGATATAATAGTAACATCAATCAATATTATTATTGCAATATATATATATATCTCATGCTTGTGATCGGCACTTATTTGCCGCTAACAGATATTTCCCAAGATTACACAAGTCTTTAACATTATTTGTATTAAGTAATTGAGTAAGCTTATATACACTTGGATTATTTCTATAATAATATTTTAAATACTTCTGTCTTAAATCAGAATACCTAGTACAAACTAAACAAAATGAAATTCGTCTTCTATATCATTAAGATTACATAGAGTACAAACTCTGTTACTTCTATCAATGCCAACATATCGCCCAGATTCAATATTCAACTTGTGAGCTGACAGTCTGAGCCGAGCAATTTCTTTCGTATAGCTGATATTAACTGATTTTGTTAGATACGATTGTAATAGAATTTTATCTTTTAATTCCCTGTAAAGCAAACCTTTCGACATATCTATAATAGCACTATATCCATTTTGATTAAAAATGTCAAATAGTCTTTCCTTAATTATTGCAAAAGTAAAATCGTTTCCATTCTGGGCGTCCCAAATATAACCTAAGCCTAAGCGATTCAATTCATCTTTGATTTCACAGACCCATTGGTCCTTAAATAGGAGCATATTTTCATAACACGATTTCAATATACAATTTTCAGTATTGAGCAATTTAAACCAATATTTAAAAATTCTAAGTTTCCTTGTTATGTACAATGGATAACGGCCTAATTCGAAATATAAAATCATATTTGGAGTAGATTTGCGCACACCTAACAACCTTTTACAAAAATTGACATGAAGTTTTTCGATATCAGGGCCTTTTTGGAATCCCCATACTTCTGAACCATAATTGACTATGCTACTGACATATGTATCAAACACTGCTATTATTGAGTCTCAATATTAAGTAGATCTACCGGTTTGTCAGAGATTAGTTCCGCTTGAGCGAGCGGGTAGAGGAGTTGTTGACTATCGCGTGTACTAATATTGGTGACCGCCTTAGGAAATTACCTGATGTAAGTAAAGCAGTACTTTTATCACCAAGAGTTGTTTTTATAAGATTCCACCGACAATTTCTTTAATGAATTTATGCAACACTTACAATAGCATGTAGGTTTGTAGTGCCGATATATTCAGTATAACAAACGGAATTTAGCTGTTAAAAAATGTTGGCTTTTACCACCGATCGTTGTTGGACACGAAAATTATACTTCGAGTTATTCGATCATTTCAAATAGGATTTTTATTGTTGGGACCAAATTTTCACTTCGTATTATCCGAGTTTTTCGAGTTTTCCGAGTTCGAGTTTTCCAAGTTTTCTTTACTAAGATAAAGAGAGAATTCGGCCAGGACTGACGAGGTACTTCGAGTTTAAAGTGGGGTATTCGGGTTTTCCGAGTTCGGTATATGTACATGATATGTGGTCTGTTCACCTTTAAAGCTCAGTAGTACATGTACATGATACGTGGTCTGTTCACCTTTAAAGCTTGGTAGTACATATACCTGTACATGAATTTGTATGCCTGGAAACTGGAAAAATAAATTTGTTGACAGAGAAAGTTTAATCACTCAAAAAAAAATCTTTTTTACAGCTTAAATATAATTAGTGGCGATTACATGTGTACTTCTCTCTATCTCATTTACCTTCAAATAAGCCCCATGTGATGCAAAAGGCAAAAATTATGTGTGTGTGTTCTTGCGTGTGTGCATGCATGCATGCTTATTTGCAGGCATCCACCAAATATGCTCATCAGTTTCTGATGGATGTCGTTCCCAAAGACCAAAGACCAAAAACAGAGATTTCACAATGTGATAAACTGTTGAAAATTTATTTGTTGATGTTCATTCTTCTGATCAAGTTTCATAAAAACATATGATGTGGATACACGGCCAAGGGATATTGACAGGCACACAAACTATTATTGCCAATCTCATATCTCAAACAAAGGTCATATTTTATATGAACCGTATTCTTACACAGTTAAACACTGAATCGCCAGTCATCGTAAACAGAAGGACACAAGGGAAATCCCAACACAATTTTAATGGCTCAATCATAAATGTGAGGAGCAAACGAGGAGATTAATGATATAATAGGGTTGTGTATTTAAACTGTAATACACACACAATATTTTGGAGTATGTGCGTCAGTGCTTCCATAGGGAATGTCTCACGGTGTCCATAAATATAGGCACCAAAACAACAGGACTGTCCTTATCTCCGCATAGGAGTGTCCCCTTATTGTAATACAAATGAAATGCTCTCATAGGAAAATGTCAATGGATTGAAATAAAATCGGAATATTAAATTGTGCATGTCAATTAATTTATAAGCACTTAAATGTTCTTGACAGATACAATCCCGTATTTTTGTCAATGTTTTGTAAATATGGCCTCACAATGTAATGATACCACGATGACTGGGAACAAATCCTGTCCCATTCCTGATGCTGTCAATCGCCAATTTAATGTGGTATAATATTTGATCCAATGAGGAAGGCTTAAGGCCTGCTGATTATATAGACTTGTCAGTATGTATGTAGAAATTTGATCAAATAGTTTTCGTTATGCTCCTCTTAGTCTTCAAAATCAGAATTGAGCCTATGTAGTAATGATACTGAGTGTTCATTTTAAGTCCTTTTTTGGGTATCAGGTGACATAGAGGTACTCCAATGTTGGTGTGGGTGTCACCAGTGTCGGCAGCGTCATCGTCCACACAGAGGTTTCCATGTGATAGCTCAAGTTTCCATGAGTTGATCAAACTCAAACTTCATGCATATTTTTTGTTCTGCAAGTGCTTGCTTGAGATTGCTTTTCAGGTACAGAGTTCAAAAGGTTAAGGTCACTGTCACTAAAGAAACAGAAATTTTTTTTCTGTACGATAACTCAAGTTCCCTTGGCCTGATCAGACTCAAACTCCATGCAGATCTTCCTTTCTAAAAGTGCGTGCTTGGGTTCGCTTTTCAGGTTCAAAGGTCAGAGGTCAAGGTCACGGTTATTAAGAATAGAAAATTTGTTTCTGTGCATTTAAACTCAAGTTCCGTTGGCCTCATCAGACTCAAACTTCATGCAGATCTTCCTTACCAAAAGCGCTTGCTTGGGATTGCTTTTCTGGCCAGGTCAAAGGTCAAGGTCACTGTTACTAGTTAAAAAATTGATATCTCTTGTTCCTGAATTAGGTCCATCAAAATCTTTTCATGCTGTTTTTTCTTAACACAAGGGCTTGCATGGGATTGTTTTTTTAATTAGTCCTAAGGTCAAAGGTCAAGGTTATTTTTACTATAAATTTAAAATCTATTTCGGTGCGATGACTCTTGTAATCACCCAGCAATCTACGCAGATGACAAACAATTCCACTTCCATGTAATTCTTGTTTATTTTTAAATCACACTTTTCTAAGTAGGCAGTTGACTAATCTCCAAGCTAACTTTTTAATTGAGTTACCAATCTTTACTGTTTGAAAGTTAGGTGAATTTGTGAAACATCATTGGTGTAATCACCATAATCAATGATGTAATCACCATAATTACTGATGTAATCACCATAATCAATGATGTAATCACCATAATCAACGATGTAATCACCATAATCAATGATGTAATCACCATAATCAATGATGTAATCACCATAATCAATGATGTAATCACCATAATCAACGATGTAATCACCATAATCAACGATGTAATCACCATAATCAACGATGTAATCACCATAATCAATGATGTAATCACCATAATCAACGATGTAATCACCATAATCAATGATGAAATCACCATCATCAATGATGTAATCACCATAATCAATGATGAAATCACCATAATCAATGATGTAATCACCATAATTACTGATGTAATCACCATAATCAATGATGTAATCACCATAATCAATTATGTAATCACCTTTATCCAAAGTTCTTGATCTACATTTATCAGAGTTATGCCCCTTGTTTGTTTTGAATTACAGATACACCATGATTATCATAATACAAATAAATCATGAACTTGAATACTAAAAAAGCTTAATATTTGACTCAAATATCTTAGTTAATATTTGGCTTTTAAGAAAATCAGAACTAATAATAGTGTAGTATATAAGTTGTGAAGCCTCATGCTCGCCTTATAATTTCTAGGAAACTAGAGAGGATATATAGTCCGCCTTGGTATACTTTGTAACTGGTCTCAGAATATATAGATAATTACTTCTAATGGAGATTGGCTCTGGCTAAGCTATCTTTATTGTGTGTGAAATGGAGTTCATTTGGTGCAAAATCCTCACCTACATTGCTTGAAAGTGATTACAACTAGATGAGCCCAAGTTGATGATTATGTAACGGGAAGTTGTGGAGGTATCAACTAAACTTTAAGGTGTTATACTGTTATTGCAGCCTGGTAGCGTGTTGGTGTTGTGCTGCAATTTAGCATCATCAAGATAATTGATATATCTGCTTTAAAGTTTTTTGCTTTGTTTGAAAAATCTTGCTGAGGTATCACATTTGACAGGAAATGCAGATAAAAATAGTGGATACTACCATACCATTACAAGTTAAATTAGATTAGAATTTCCCGGTCAAATCACTCTCTTGGGTTAAACTTGAATCAAAAGAAGTGTCTGACATGTTACAGGAATCATTCTTTTGATTTTTATGTTGCTGTGTTGATTTTGGTCAGGGCTCAAATAATAGGAGATATATATGGTCAGGGCTCAGATAATAGGAGATATATATGTTCATGGCTCAGATAATAGGAGATATATATGGTCATGGCTCAGATAATAGGAGATATATATGGTCAGGGCTCAGATAATAGGAGATATATATGGTCAGGGCTCAGATAATAGGAGATATATATGGTCAGGGCTCAGATAATAGGAGATATATATGGTCAGGGCTCAGATAATAGGAGATATATATGGTCATGGCTCAGATAATAGGGGATATATATGGTCAGGGCTCAGATAATAAGGGATATATAGGGTCAGGGCTCAGATAATAAGGGATATATATGGTCAGGGCTCAGATAATAGGGGATATATAGGGTCAGGGCTCAGATAATAGGAGATATATATGGTATGGGCTCAGATAATAGGGGATATATATGGTCAGGGCTCAGATAATAGGAGATATATATGGTCAGGGCTCAGATAATAGGGGATATATATGGTCAGGGCTCAGATAATAGGGGATATATATGGTCAGGGCCCAGATAATAGGAGATATATATGGTCAGGGCTCAGATAATAGGAGATATATATGGTCAGGGCTCAGATAATAAGGGATATATAGGGTCAGGGCTCAGATAATAGGAGATATATATGGTAAGGGCTCAGATAATAGGAGATATATATGGTCAGGGCCCAGATAATAGGAGATATATATGGTCAGGGCTCAGATAATAAGGGATATATAGGGTCAGGGCTCAGATAATAGGAGATATATATGGTATGGGCTCAGATAATAGGGGATATATATGGTCAGGGCTCAGATAATAGGAGATATATATGGTCAGGGCTCAGATAATAGGGGATATATATGGTCAGGGCTCAGATAATAGGGGATATATATGGTCAGGGCCCAGATAATAGGAGATATATACATTCAGGTCTCAGATAATAGGGGATATATATGGTCAGGGCTTAGATAACTTGATATATCGTAAAGACAAGTACATGTACAAGTCATGGTCAAGTATATTGCTGTGTGTTGTAGTGTATACTGTTTTGTACATTTAGCTGGAGGAGATCTACAGGGGAGGTATATTGATCTTCAATTAAACCATGTCAATAAGATGAGGGACTGTGAGCTAATTATGTCTATATCCCCAGCTGTCATCACTTACCACTATTTCCCCCAGGGTGCACTTCTGTTGTCAAATTAAGCTGTTGTAATGCTTCTTAAATTGTATCTGGAAACCCCACATTAAAGAGGATTTCATCCAGGCATTAGGAATCATAGTTAAGATTATATCATCTTAAGTCTCATATCCTTGTAAAAGATTCACTCTGGAAAGATGATACATTTTCTCATGGACATTTTCATTCAAGGGCCAATCCCCACTTTAATAATTCAAAAGATTATCATATCAAATTGTACACTTTTTTTGTCTGAAAATTGAATCACATATGTCCTTTTTGTAAAAATGATCCTGTTTCTGATTCTGAGATCAGTAAGTAATTGTTTTGCTGTTAAGTTATCTATATAAAAGTTCTTCTTTACTATTGTTGTTAACTGACTATTAATACAGATATTGTTTGCTTTTAAAACTAGAACTGAAAAAAATATGATTCAGGGGAAATAACTCTTACTATATATTTTAAAGATACACTGCATTAGATAAAGTGTACACTGGAATATTACTACTGTCATGATATAATTCATTTAACCGAGCAAAAAGCCTCATATTCTGTTTATTTCATCATAGCTGTCATTGGTGGTGGATGAGAAAAAGTCATTACCCTGTGTAGGTTGTTGGATGTTGAGGAGAGCGAGGCTTTATGACTGTAATCACCTGTGATGACAATCCCCTGTGATGACAATCCCCTGTGATGACGTGTGATGGGGACAGAGTAGGATAACAAACTAGTAGCCATTGAATGTCATATATGTCCATTAGAATGGTTTTAGTGTAATCTTCCACCTTCAACAAACACGATAACTCCAGAAAACCTGTATGAATTATACAGGTCTCTGGTTTCAGGAAAGGCCTTAATACTGTAATGCAACAGAAAAATCAAACAAAAATTAATGTCAATGAGCCCAGCCAGAGTTTTATAAAACCTGCCAATCTGCAATTGTTTATATAAAGAATTAATTCATTCTCAATTAATTCAGGATATCAAAGTGAAGACTTATGCAAAATTTATATGCAAATTACCTCCCCTGGTCCATTCACTTGACTAATTAATCTTGTGAACTTTGACCTGAGATTTTTCAGAAAACTTGTATGCTGAGGTCTGAAACTAAAATATTTAGTTTTAACCATTTATGGCAAGGAAATATTCCTGTGCTCCTAGTGATAAAATTAATTATTGTGTTTTCAATGAATCAGTAACATACATGATACAGACCCCATCATTGGTCACACAAGTATGTGTCTGTATAATGTATAAAGATAATCTTTGTAACATCATATTTCTCGTTACTCAGTGTGCATGAAAACATTAATCTGGTCAGAGAAACCACAAAGATATATTCAAATCCCTGCCCTAGTATGGATGAGCCACCACAAAGATATATTCAAATACCTGCCCTAGTATGGATGAGCCACTAACTTTGTGTCCTTGCCAAGTAGACAATCACCCCAGAATTTTGCAAACCTAGAATGATTTATATGTATTATTCAGATGATGATGTCTGACACAGGCTATAATTATCACTTGAACATAATATTCATCACACATTTACCATAGTCTGCTAGGTACAATATCAGCTGAAGTTTTGTGCAATTATTCAAAATTCTGTATCATTACTGTAATGAGAAACATGAAATAGCACTTAGTATTGATTTTCTCATTAAAAGTTATAAATACGTTCATATCACCATCACTCATAATTTGATTGATTTTGACTGTCAACTTTGTGTACTTACTATAATTGCAGACAAAGGGAGGTAACTACAGTTGTATGCATCAGGAAAATTCAGATGTCTCCTCTTATTGTACTATTGGGCTATTGAAAATAGTTATCAATAACAGAAGAATTGAAAAAAATAAAGAGATTTTAATGGAGATTTTTCCAATGTCCATACCTGCCAAAGAGTGAACAATTTTAAAACATGAAAATCTTCAGTATGGGAAGTCTTAAAATTTCACAACAGGAGTTTTGGGTTTGTTGGTGATTAAATTCAACTAATCTGTATCTTAAATTTATCAAAACATTATTATATTTTAAAGAATTGTAATTAACAATTTAGTCTTTAGGATAAAACATATTTGGAAAAAAGGGAATTTCATTTTCAAAAATTTCCGGTTTGAAATGTGAATGATGCATTGGGCATTGTCATTTAAATGAGGCTCCGTGAAAGATGTCTCTTATTGCTGGCAAATAATTTTGAGGTGGATTCTCTGTTGACTTCTATAACTTTAAGTATACATTGAACTCAAATTCAGTTATCGCATACAAGAGACTGTATTTTAATCACATACAAGAGATTGGATTTAAACAATTCATATCAAAAACCCTCCTTGGAAATCCACGAAACTTGAGTCTGCTCCATATTCGTTTGTGTCCTGGGTTTCTGACAGTTAAAAAAGACCTTTTGAAATGAAACTAATTCATAATGACTTAATGAATTTTACATCAGTTCCTGTATATTATACACAGGGACAGTTCTGCAACAGAAGGGAAGTAACTCCTACTACTTTACTACTATAACTGTGGAGTTTGTAGATGAAGGACGTACAATAATTTGTACATATTGTAGTCACAATCACAGTGCATGACTTCAAATACTAACATTTCATTGACACTTAATACATTTTGCCCTCAATGGCGTTTTTAAAAATACTTTATTTAGTAATTAACTTTAAATTTGAATATTGTAGCCATGATTTAATATGGAACACATGCAATGATATTCAATTCAATGTCATTGAAAAATTGATATTGAGGGGAAAAAATCAAAACAATTATAAAACAAATATCAGTAAGAAAAGGCTGCAGTCACTACGGAGGACACTTAGATTATATATACTCAAGTAAGTTACTTCTCTTCCTATCAAAGATTAGACCAATAAAAAATATTTAAAAGATTATCTTATTGTTAATGGTTTAATGCCATCATAGCAGCCAGAGTCGTGTGGAGACAGTAAGTTAGTGTAAGAGACAATGGACATGCTATAGAGGACGTCATGTGGTATGATTCATCGATTGGGTACAGTAAAAAACAACAGGAATTTATTTATCAAGATAGGACTGTTATGATAATAAGTCATTTAATAAAATATTTGGTAAAAATCTTCACATGAAATTCATTTTTTATGATTATTCATCCTTAATTTATTTGGTTGAAAACAACTTCTAATTCAATGAATTAATTCCCCTTCATTTTCAATTTGCTGATGAATTGAATGACTTATGGCGGAATCAATTATATGTTTTAATGTATAATCTAGTGTAGCTGCATGTACGTGACTGTCTTATTATTCGGCTTGAATGAGAAATATAAATAAAGAGGGTCTAATTGACAAGTGATGCAGCAATATCATGTGTATCAAGTTTCCGGTAATTTCTATGTCTAAACAACACATGTATTGCATGATAGGAATGTCCATTAAACCAATGGTTCTGATAGAGGGAATCTTTTTCAAACGCAAAATAATGGATGCATTATATATTGTTTTCTTTTTTTTTTTAGATATATTTTTAGCGTTTCATTATCAGTATTTTAGATGAGAAAAAAAAAATCTTTATCTCTATTATTGACAAAATTATTTCTGTATATATACATGGAAAGGATCAAGATGAAAAGTATTAAAACTTAAAAATTGAAAGGAATGAACTATTTGATAACACCAAGTCCATTGTATTATTTATAATTATATAAGTTTAACACAGGTGTGTTACTATGACATGTCAAAAGTAATCTGGCACTAGGTGAGGCGGCCAGTAAAAACTCCCAACCAATATACTGTCTGAAAGGAGGCTAGATTGATGAGACTGCAAATGAATGTCTGACTGAAAATGGATGAAGGGATAGAGGGATGAAGGGATCGATCAATACAATTTGATTCATGGAGGGATCAATATTTAGATTGACCTAGTCTCACAGCAGAAGACTTGGTTTTGCAGTAAAACTCCTTTGAGACCATATATCTATAAAGAAAAAATTGTGATCTATGTCATGTTCATCTTCATATGACCTTCATTTGACCTTAGCTGATATCTGGACTTTTAAATTCTAATAAAAAACTGGTAAGATTACCTGCCTGTAGAGAACTATTGTTTCTCGAGACTTTTATAGACAGCTTGAATGAATTCACTGACATGATGCCCAAGAAGTAACCCTGTGGATGATGGAGTTTAAATACGATTAAAAAAAAGTTCATAGAGACCAAGCAGAAAACCCATCACAGTGTCAGGATGTGTGAAATTAAACTCTAACAGTAGTGTCAGGAGATACGAGAATAAAAAGGGTAAATGAAGGAAATACAAATTTAAACAGTATTCATTTGCCTGTGATAGTATACAGGGAATATGATATTTATACAGAAATTATATATATAACCAAATGTCTTGCTGCAATAAGATCCAAAAGTCCATATATCGATATATAAGAATGTGAAAGAACACTGCAACAGGTCCATCCCATAATTACTTCCCATCAATAATGGTACCCATTTGCACAGCAGCAGGTTGAGTGCTACAATTAAGACAACTCCAATGGCAGATGTTGACTATTTTTAGCCCACCATCATCAGATGGTGGGCTATTCAAATCGCCCTGCGTCCGTGGTCCGTCGTCCGTCCGTCCGTCCGTCCGTCCCTCCGTCCGTAAACAATTCTTGTTATCGCTATTTCTCAGAAAGTACAGAAGGGATCTTTCTCAAATTTCATATTTAGGTTCCCCTTGGTGCCTAGTTATGCATATTGCATTTTGAGACCAATCTGAAAACAACATGGCCGACAGGCAGCCATCTTGGATTTTGACAATTGAAGTTTGTTATCGCTATTTCTCAGAAACTAATGAGGGGATCTTTCTGAAATTTCATATGTAGGTTCCCCTTGGTGCCTAGTTATGCATATTGCATTTTGAGACCAATCTGAAAACAACATGGCCGACAGGCAGCCATCTTGGATTTTGACAATTGAAGTTTGTTATCGCTATTTCTCAGAAACTAATAAGGGGATCTTTCTGAAATTTCATATGTAGGTCCCCCTCAGTGCCTAGTTATGCATATTGTATTTTGAGACTAATCGGAAAACAACATGGCCGACAGGCAGCCATCTTGGATTTTGACAATTGAAGTTTGTTATCGCTATTTCTGAGAAAGCACTGAAGGGATCTTTCTCAAATTTCATATAAAGGTTCCTCTTGGTGCCTAGTTATGCATATTGCATTTTGAGACCAATTGGAAAACAACATGGCCGACAGGCAGCCATCTTGGATTTAGACAATTGAAGTTTGTTATCGCTATTTCTCAGAAACTAATGAAGGGATCTTTCTGAAATTTCATATGTAGGTTCCTCTCAGTGACTAGTTATGCACATTGAATTTTTGAGACTAATCGGAAAACAACATGGCCAACAGGCAGCCATCTTGGATTTTGACAATTGAAGTTTGTTATCGCTATTTCTCAGAAACTTATGAAGGGATCTTTCTGAAATTTCATATAAAGGTTCCTCTTGGTGCCTAGTTATGCATATTGCATTTTGAGACCAATTGGAAAACAACATGGCCGACAGGCAGCCATCTTGGATTTTGACAATTGAAGTTTGTTATAGCTATTTCTCAGAAACTTATGAAGGGATCTTTCTGAAATTTCATATGTAGGTTTCCCTCGGTACCTAGTTATGCATATTGCATTTTGAGACTAATCTGAAAACAACATGGCCGACAGGCAGCCATCTTGGATTTTGACAATTGAAGTTTGTTATAGCTATTTCTCAGAAACTTATGAAGGGATCTTTCTGAAATTTCAATTGTAGCTTTGCCTCGGCGCCTTGTTATGCATATTGCATTTTGAGACTATTCGGAAAACAACATGGCCGACAGGCAGTCATCTTGGATTTTGACAATTGAAGTTTGTTATCGCTATTTCTCAGAAAGTACTGAAGGGATCTTTCTCAAATTTCATATGTAGGTTTCCCTCAGTGCGTAGTTATGCATATTGCATTTTGAGACCAATCGAAAAACAACATGGCCGACAGGCAGCCATCTTGGATTTTGACAATTGAAGATTGTTATCGCTATTTATCAGAAATTGCTGAAAGGATCTTTCTGAATTTCATTTGTAGGTTGCCCTCTGTGTCTAGTTATGCATATTGGATTTTGAGACCAGTCAGAAAACAACCTGGCTGACAGGCAGCCATCTTGTATTTTGAAAATTGAAGTTTGTTATCACTATTTTACAGAAGGTACTGAAGGGATTTTTCTGAAATTTCATATGTAGGTTCCCCTTGGTCCCTGGTATTGCATTTTGGGACCAATCGGAAAACAACATGGCCAACAGACAGCCATTATTGCTAAATCTTAAATTTTATATATAGGTTTCCCTTGTTTGAAAAGTACTAGAGGGCTGTTTCTGAATTTACACAGATTAGTAAGACTTAGAGGAAGGGAAAAGTAGAGAAAAGATCAATCTGACATGGAACCTATAAAGATCATTCAATGGTGGGCGCCAAGATCCCTCTGGGATCTCTTGTTCCTATTGAGGAGTGAAATATGTCTTTTACACTTACATTGACCAAATGTCTATAACCACCTCCTAAAGAACACCCTTTTTTTATCTAACAAACGTTGATCTTTATTGACTTCTCTATTTTGGACAGGTCTTTATACACAGGCAGGTGACATGACGGTCTGTACAGACAGGTTCAACAGTGTGTTTAGTCAATTGACTTACTAGAACTCTTTGACCTGTTTAAGATGGTGACCGAGTTGTCTGTTGCTGTTGAAAGAATCAATGTTAAGATGGCGGTCAAACATAAACGAGCAATAAAGGTATTTTATTGTGTTGTATTGATGGGAACTTAATGATACACCAGTGAATTTCTACCAGAATATCACTGTCACGCTACACATAAATCACTCTGATCCACTCCAGTTAGCTTGATGTAAAAATTTCCGATTTTCTTGAAATGAATACAACAAACTCCAAGTAGGTTTTAAAATGTGATCAATTGATCTGGTACCCTACTGTTGACATAATGTTGGAAAAACTTCTCATTTGGCTTATTTTTATTTTGTTCTTTAAATAAGGTTGAATTGAAACTGAATTTTGAGACATGCTTTCATTAGATTTTATGACCTGAAATACATGAACATGTATATATAGATATTATAAATTGGATGATTGGTTCGAAACAGCCATTCTTTTGTCTTGATTTATATAAGTTTTTTCAGCATTTTTTCAATCAAAGACTCCTATTGACAGTATTCAAATTAAGTGTGACAAGTTAAATGGAATGAATGTTTCCTCTGCTGTCAAAGATGGACATTGTTTATACAGAACATGTACACACAGCATTTCCTGTATAGTGTTTCATGGAAATTGATAACACTGAAAGTGAAAAAATTGAGATTTATCGGAATGAGAAGACGGATATGAAGATGAAGCGTTATGTGGTGTGCATCCTTCTTTATTTCTGTGGTTGGTCGTTTCTTCACTTGATTCCTGTAAGGAATTAGCAAGTGTACTCTCAAGTGTGATTTTTCTGGCTGATTTGATTACAGGGACTGACGGTGACTGACGGAATTCAAGAGTCTCGGTGACCTGGATTCTCCTGAGAGAGGATTTACATATACATGTAGGAATGAATACAGAAGAATGTAATACCTTTGGAAATGATCCCTGCGTAATCTAGAAACTTGTTAAACCAGACTGTCTTATAATGTATCATCAGTTTCATCAATATCTAATGATTCTGAATCAATAGTTGTGAGGAATTGATCAGACTCATAGTATACAAATCGTAAACCCCCTCAAATAATGTAGTCAAATCTGCTCATAGAGACGACTTAGGTTAGAATATTTCATTGTTTCCTTTTATAGTTATTTCACCTGTATAAAGGGGCAACCTGTGTTAATTAAGGGACCACTAATCACATTTACTAACTTATATTGTCAACTGACCAAGGATTTTAGGGCTGTCTATATTGTAGGAACATCATTGTGAGCCCTTTTCTGGTCTTCCATTAAATGTTTTATTGTATTGTTTGTTGAGAGTACCATAAAAGAATAAATCAAATTTTAATTTTTGTCAAACCAAATATATCTTCAGCTGTTTTATAATATGAATTAAGAATTATATTCAAAATTTTACCCCCATTTGTGCAGATCAGATCAAAAAAAGTTTTGGAGATGACAGTTTTATAAAAAGTTATTTCAAGGTGCAAATCTATATGAGCCAATCATTGCAGCTGTTATTTCTGGTGTAAATCTATATGAGCCAATCATTGGAGCTGTTATTTCAAGGTGCAAATCTATATGAGCCGATCATTGCAGCTGTTATTTCAAGGTGTAAATCTATATGAGCCGATCATTGCAGTTGTTATTTCAAGGTGTAAATCTATATGAGCCGATCATTGCAGCTGTTATTTCAAGGTGCAAATCTATATGAGCCAATCATTGCAGCTGTTATTTCAAGGTGCAAATCTATACGAGCCAATTATTGCAGCTGTTATTTCAAGGTGTAAATCTATATGAGCCAATCATTGCAGCTGTTATTTCAAGGTGCAAATCTATATGAGCCAATCATTCCAGCTGATATTTCAAGGTGAAAATATATGTAAGCTAATTTATTTAGCTGTCATTCCAATATTTAGATCTAAAGACACAAATCCATGTACTTGTAAATTAATTTAGCTGTTATTTAGGATGACAGTTGGAAGCAATCATTGCAGTTGTTATTAGCAAGATGTATATAATTCTTTTCCAATCAAATTATATTACTTTTAAGTGAATTGTAACTCTAATCTCACTGGTTCCTTCTTTCTTTAGACCTCTGGGTTCTAATTGTTTTACCAGTATAGATCGATTCTACAAGAAAGAATTGTTTCTAAAAAATATCATGTATTTCTCTGACAAAAATCACTGAAGCAGATGTATATTAATCAATAACTGATACAGTAATAACCTCGCCTAATCATTAATGCCACACCATATCGTGGCTGTGTGTGACCCAGCCACTGTACCATTAAAGATAAGTGTTAATCTGACTGGTAGAACAAGTGTTTGTCTTCTACATTAAAACACGACAAATTCTCGGCTTTTTCTCCTTTGTGATGGATGTGGTTAATTCCACCGAGTATTTTGTAGCATCAGGGAATCCTAGGATATGTAGGTGTTGTAAACAATGATTTTACGCTGTCTATGTACCGATTTTGTGACATCATGTAATTATAAAATATGATGTTGCTCAGTTGTTTTCATTATTATATTGTAATTATGACCATCCATATAATGGATAAGGATATTCTGTCTATATAGTTATATCGTAAACATCACATAATTAACATAGGCTTTTTCTATATTGCATGACCATCATACATGCAGGAGAAATTTACGACTTTTCAACCGAGGATAAAAACATAAAATGTATATCAAACTTCTTAGTGGCCCATTACATGTGTTAAATATAACACTTATACTGTAGGTAGATGTAATTGGGTAGGGAATGGGGTGTGAACAGTAAACTTATGTAAAAATTTAGATTTTGAACCTAAAATAAATTATCTGTATCTCATTCCGTGACTCTGTAGACCTTAATGGAATGAAATATTTTTGCCGTTGGCTATGGATATTGATGGCAAATGATGATGCTGTCAGTGATGGGGACAACATGCAGATCATATACAGATATATCATGATACTAATTCTATACAGGTTTTGACTGATTCGAGATCCAATGTAAAAGGTGGTGTCATCTGGCATTAACATATTGACCACCAAATGGTGTTTTCTTTTAAAAGGTAGCAATAGAAAATTACACTGAGCTGTTTCCAGCTCACTTTGGAAGAATAAACATCTAATTTAGTCGGCATGAATACTATTAAATCTATATTACGTGCCACGCACCATTCCCCCTTCGGACATTGAGCCGTGGTCCCAGACACTCCGGGTATAATATAAATAGCCTTCAGTTAATGCAGATTCCAGTTGTACAGTCGATACTCTAGCCCCTATCTGTAGAATTCCATATTTGGTCGCCTTATCCCCAAGTTGAGTCTGTCAATTTCTTGTTCTGCTTGTGTCTGAAAAAATTGTATATGCAATAGTTTTTATTGACAAGTCCTCCAAACAAAAGTATATAGAAAATAGTATTGTTTTGTCAATGATGATATTTCTATAGATTTTTTCTATTAGATGTTTTACCTCGTGGCTATGTTTTGTACCAACCTTTTATCTTCCTACATGTAAACTAGTACATTGTATTGGCAGTTTGTATTGACTAACAAAAGCAAGAAAACTGTATGCAGAGGAAATAATCTGTTTAAAAAAAGAAAGTACTGTTTTATGCAATATAAATTGGTTTGGTTTTCTCCCTGTTGGATTTTGCCTAAATCTTGTTCTATTCAGTTGAAGTACATTGTGAAACGAATAGTAACTATTGACTGAGACCAGCCTACCAACATCTAGAGGAAACAGTATTGTTTTGTAAATACGAATCAATAAATTGGTGTGTGTCTGTGAGCGTAAAGAGGAGATTACAAGTCACTCTACATGACTTGTCTACGGTACAACTTGGTGGTAATATAGAGAGACAATTGTTTAACACTTGTCGGAGGCAGTTTGTGCTGATGATGTGGGACTGCAATGTGTGGACAACAAGTAGTCTGTGTCCTATACCTTGGTACCCATAATACTCTGGGGCATCGTGTAGTGGCTTGGCTTCATCAGAAAGCTTTTCTATAACCATGACAACTTTCGTGTACATGCGACACCAATATCCAGACTTTCTTGGAAGCTTACCATTGTTATCATACTCCAATCAGTATTAGTCGTGACTGACTGTAGTCCATGTTTCGATTCAACTTCTCATGCACTGGAAATTCACATGGCATTTCACCAAAATGGGATTTTCTTTTATCATTTCTTTGAATGTGTGCGATTGACTTTTTACAAAAACATAGGTAAAACCTTTTCACCTAATTGGTAGTCTTTGGTTGGTGATTGAATGCTGCTGTTCTCGTTTCTGCTGGATTTGGTACCAACAGTATTGAGAAGCTTCGTGTTGTTGGCGCCAGTCTGTGACGTGTTGGACCATTTTGTGTGTTATAGTTCTCTCAGAAGAGAATATCCTTGGAATTGTTACAATATAAACTGGTTTGCCTACTTGATGTTACAAAACTGTCAAATGTCACAACACTATGGAATTTACTGATGTAAAAAGGAAATTATATTTTCAGTATTATTTATATTTCTACCATTTCCATTAGTTCTACCATTTCCATCAGTTCTCTACCATTTCCATCAGTTCTACCATTTCCATCATTTCTACCATTTCCATTATTTCTACCATTTCCATCAGTTCCACCATTTCCATCAGTTCTCTACCATTTCCATCAGTTCTCTATCATTTCCATCAGTTCTACCATTTCCATTAGTTCTACCATTTCAATCAGTTCTACCATTTCCATCATTTCTACCATTTCCATCAGTTCTACCATTTCCATCAGTTCTACCATTTTCATCAGTTCTACCATTTCCATCATTTCTACCATTTCCATCAGTTCTACCATTTCCATCAGTTCCACCATTTCTATCAGTTCTACCATTTCCATCAGTTCTCTACCATTTCCACCAGTTATCTATCATTTCCATTAGTTCTGCCATTTTCATCTCAGTTTCCCCCTGTAATATTCAGTTCTCCTATGACAAATTTAAATTTCTTGTCATATATTCGTTTTCTTTACTTTGACAAATTTCATTTATCCCTTAGTTCTGTTCTTTTCTGACTCCATAAAGTTTGATTAAAATGTGAGTCTACTTGAAATTCAGTGTTGACACAAAACCACTTTTTCTGTGTCTAAATTTCATTGTCTCAGGCAAAAACTGGAGCATGATTAACATTGAACAGCCTACTGAGAATAGAGGTGACCGGCGTTCAGCTCTAAATATGATTAGTAGAGTCCTGCCGTAATATTGGCAGGCAAGATGGTGAAGCTGGTACACAGGTGTCTATCGAACGAAATGGCTGAGACAGCTCTCCCTAATACTGACGTCAGAAAGTGTTGAGTGATATGGAACTTCTTCCGTGATCAGCATTTTTTCTGTGTGTAATTTCATGTTTGAGATGATATTGAAATTGATACTATGAGCACATATCTGTTAAGTATCCCTGTTCTGGTCCGGATCCGTACCTCATTCCGACGAAAAAAGCGGTAAGAGACATGAAATGAATTTGAAAACATTAATTGAATTTCACATAAATCAATTGGTTAAGGATGTATGGTACACTCATCAGGTTAAATATGGTTTGTTTTAGAGTTTTTTCTCTTGAAATATTTGGGACTTGAATCATCATTCTTTGTTACAAACATTTAATCTTATTAAAAAATGTCTGGTTATGAGTAATTGAACACAATAAATTTGGTTTGTTTGAAAGTTATCTCCCTTGAAATATTTCCACTAGAGTAAACTTTATTTATCTTACAACAATTGCAAAACAAGTTAATTCAACTTAAATTAATCATGCTTGCTGGCCTGGACCAAAGCACGCTAGAGGTCTTACTGTGGGAGGAAACTGAGTACCCGGAGAAATCCCACGTGGTCAGGCAGGTGACCCCATACATTTTCACGTCCAATCGGGGAATCGAACCCCGGCCACCTAGGTGAAAGGCAAGTGTGTTACCACTATGCCACCAGACCACCATGATTCAAATTGATAAATTGAAAATATTTCAAATAGTATAACCTTTCTAGTTTGTCAGAAATTTAGAAAAAATTTGTTTCCAATTCTGTTATTTATTGGTTTGCATTTGTAAAATAATTTTAATGGTTCAATAAGTGGATTATAATCCCAGTGTGCTTTGAGACTTGGCCAAATATATCATGATTACATGTCACTAGTTGTAGTTTAACGGCAACACAGAGCGGAATCTTTATTACTGATAGTTACACCAGTATCATCACTGGTGCATTAAATCTTTAAACACTGTAGGCTTACCTGATTCTAATTCCAAATAGCAGAAGCCACGCAGAATCTTAAACAATATTTCTAAAATGTTTTGTAGTGTAGTCTGCCTTTCTGGCGTTGGTAATGACATCATGCAGTAACATTACATTTCTTGGTTTGATCTGTTGAGATGACATTTTCACGAAATGTTGGGGTCAGATGGAGTTGTTGATATCATTGACAATAAATATCCAGCTGTCATGTAAATGGAGATATGCTGAGAGTTTATCTTTGTGATAAACTAATTGATGATTCTGATAGACCAAGCAGATGCTCTTTTTTGTCACAAATAATTTAGAATTTTACAATAGATACATGTAAACAAAATTCAAACTTTGCTAGAGAATAAATGTTTGTGTAGTAGGCAGATAAATGAATGTTTAGCAGATCAAAAGTCTTTTGATAGATGAAGGAGTCCTCCGTCAATGAAGGAAACATCTGACAGATGAAAGAGACTTCTGATAGACAATCATCTGATAGATGAAGGGGTTGACTGACAGAATTGTCATTATTATGACGGGAGTTAATGGATAAATAATGAAGCAGTTGTCTGATAGATACAGAAGTCATCTGAGAGATGAAGGAAATATATGATCAATGAAAAAGTCATCTGAAAGTTAAAGTGATCATATGATAGATGAAATAATCATCTGACAGAAGAAAGAATCATCTAAATGATGAAATAATCATCTGACAGAAGAAAGAATCATCTAAATGACAAGAGACATTGTCTGTTAAATGAAGGAGTCATTAAAATGTTGTTAATTGTTACCAATTATTTACATTCCTTGGCTATGACATATTTTTGTGACAATGTATTAAATTATATATTTTTGTCCTGCCAAAATTAAAGATTATAAAACAATATCAACATTTTACATCAGCATCTACTACAAAAACTGGTCCATTCCTCGAGCTCTGTTTGTTCCAAAATTGTAGAATGTAAAATACCAAACCATCTAAATGGCTGTAAATCTTGGCATACCCCTTGATAAAAGGGGGCAGCCGTTTATAATAACGGAAACTTTTAACATATATTTTAGAATGAAAACATAAATATTTAGCAACAGTGAACGAGACCTGAACTAAAGATGAACTAACCCCTCTTTTTAGAATTCATCATGCACTTCAGGAAAAACCTTTAAAAAGGAAATCTGTGTCCACTGGCAGATTGCAGGCAAAATGACCAGAAGGGAAGGACGGCAATTCAAACTTTTATCAGACAACAAAATATTAAAAGACACTCTTATCAGAGTGAATGAAAGTAACAAAACTAATATACTAAACATGAGTACCAAAGAATAGTTTAAAACTTAACATATAAAAGGAGAAATGCAGGGGTTGTTGGAGGGATGTCCTTTTTAAGATAATTGTGTAAATTGTTACCAATTATTTAAATTCCTTGGCATTGACATATTTTTGTGACAATATATTAAATTGTGTATATATATATATAAGTGTTGGTCTCAGAAATCTCTGTTAACATCGTTTCTGTTTTTTCCTAACGACAATATGATGTCATTAGTTAAGATTTCTTTATGATTTCCCAAACTAAACAATCTCTCAAATCTCCTGTGCTGTAACCTCGCTATAAATTTGGACGGCAACTAATTATGTCTCAAGAGGAATTGTCTTCTGTTAGTAAATGTCAGAAGGTAATAGACATGGTAAAGTGTACGTAATCAAATATTGCCCACCTACGTAATTTTATGACAAGGTGAGCTTCCCCCACAGCAGTTATTTCTTACTCCGCTAATACCTGGTATTACTCACCAAATAAAACTAATACACTTTGGATAAAATCTTCCTGTTTTCTTTCCAAATCAATTTTCCAAAGCATACACTAGATCTTGATAGAACATTGATACCCATCTGCAGACAATATATTAGATTTTATTGCAGTTATTGCAATAACCCTCGGGTTATTAACCTAGGGTTGATCAACAGTCAATAACTGTATTTTTATTTCAGGATATATTTCAATTGATTTGAACACAAAGACATATTAGTGACAATAAACCAGTAAGAAGCCTACTCATTTTTGTGTCGCCTAGCAACACTATGTAGTGACGGCGACGGTGGCATGCATTGTCAACATTTCACTTTAAAGTTTTGGTGTTTAGATTTGTTGTTGTAGAAGTATAAGTCCTACTCTAGCCAAACTTTATGTATTTAATAAGATGACATCTCAGTGGACATCTCAACACAGCCTTCGTTTACGGAATATCATCAGTTAGATCACATAGTGGACATCTCAACACAGCCTTCGTTTACGGAATATCATCAGTTAGATCACATAGTGGACATCTCAACACAGCCTTCATTTACGGAATATCATCGAGTTAGATCACATAGTGGACATCTCAACACAGCCTTCATTTACGGAATATCATCCAAAATTTATGGTCCAGTGACTCTGGGAAATTAGGAATGCTGGGAACCTGTACTTTTTCAAAAGTATCAATGTAACCAAACTAGATAGGGGCTTTGTGGTATGGACATCTCAACACATCTGACAGATCACATGACTATCAACATTTTTGCTGTAGTTTTTGGTTGAAAACCGAAAATTCTGCATTTGACTTACAGATTAGTTTATTGTTAGATAAGAAAAAAATCCATAAAATACCGCATTAATTTTTTTTCTTTTCATTTTTCAGAATGAGTGATGTTTTGGATTAAAACTGTCATTTATGTGAAATTTGAGAATTAGTATTTTGTGGTATTTGACATTTGATTTGCGATGTATCAGCACATGTCAATAATGTATACAGGGTGTTTCCATACTATCAAATGGAGGTTTGTTTTGGTTATTATTGAAAAGATACTGAAATTATAGTGAATTTTGGAGTTTGCTAGTTGAAAACTTTACGGACAAAGCCGGACAGGTGAAACATATAAATATTTGTACTTCTAATCTTATTGATGTTCACTAGAAATTCCACTAAATGATATTTCAGGCAATATTAACCATTTTCTTCTGTGAGTCAGAAGATGTTTTTTTTACAGAATAAGTAAGGTAACTTATATAGCTTGGCATGGCTTAAATTAATTAGGTTTGCATTTGCTGCTGTTAATTTAAATAGAGTTTCTTTAAATGAATAATGAGTTTATAATAAAAATCATATGTAGCATTATTTATGTCAAATGAAATGATTAAGAAACAGTTCGAATAATCTTTATTCATGTTAAATTAGGGTTGTCAGTGTCTAAACTGTCTAACCAGTTTATTGTCAAATGGCTGTATATCAGTTACAAAAGTCAATAACTATTAATTAACCCCTAAGCACAATCACCCCCATGGTTGGCCCTTCTGGCTTGACAACCCTCCATCAAATATGTTTTCAGAGTTGTAGTAAGATATGGCTGAGTCAGCAACATCAATAGTTCTGATGATTGAGTTTTAGTTTCTGCTTAAATAACTGGCACCTCAAGTTATCAGATAAAGAGCATAAGCCAGTATAAGTTCAGTTTAAGTCATGACAGCTCAAGTAAATTAGCTTAAAGTACCAATACTGGTATTCCTGTGCTAAGTTACAATTGACTGTGTCATTTTTATTGTTGTACAGAAAAGCAGCCGGTCGAGAGCTACAAAGATCCAAGACTCTGCCTATCATCAGAAGCCCAGTAACAACTTCTACAGAAAGTAATGAGTCCGCTGCCACAGGGCAATTTCTGACTCAAGAAGCCAATGACAAGAATGTCTGGCTCCGGACCCCAAGTCCTGACAGCTCTGGTGAGTTTCATTGTCAAAACAATGAAGATGTGTTAGTTCAAGGTCACAGCAATATAAATGTGTTAGGCCAAGGTCATGTACATTGTAACTGTAGATGTGTTTAGTCCAACATCATAACAAAGTAAATATGTAAGGTCAAGGTCAGAACAATGTAGATGTGTAAGGTCAAGATCAGAACAATGTAGATGTGTAAGGTCAAGGTCACAACTTCATCACAATCATAAGTGAGCTCAATAACAGCTGGCTTGTTGTGTAAGGTCAAGTTTCCAACAGTTCTGTTGAGTCGATCGGCTCAATAACAGCTGGCTTGTTGAGGAAGGCAAAGTTTCCATCAGTTCTGTTGAATTCATTCAATAACAGCTAGCTTGTTGTGTAAAGGAAAGTTTCCAAAAGTTCTGTTGAGTCAGCTCAGTGTTTTGATAACTCAATATCCACAGCTTGTAGATCAAACTTGAGAATGAAGACACTATTGATACAAATTATAATCCATCAACACTCGTCTGACATCTCTTGTATAATCACTAAACACAAACCCACCAAACTATAGCTTCCCAATCCAATTACAGTAATATATTGGCAAATAATTAGCTTTAAGAAATCATCAAAGTGCAGAATTCAAATAATTCTTCATCACATTGAATACCTTATGTAATGTGACCTGCCACATTTTGTGGTTAATATCCTACTGTTTACCGGAATGAAAAAAAAAATATTGTGTTTCCTATTTCCAGGACACCTTATTGATTTCGCTGTCAAAATGATTTGTTGAAACTAATTCTTTTGTGCTACGTTGGTGCTTACAAACAAACCATGCACCATGATAACAAGTGCCATGTTGTCATGGTAACCCTAACATTAGCCTTCCAAATTCACCAGAAACGAAGAATAATGATAATAATTTTATGCCACAGTGGCAACAAGTTAGCTGATTAAAACAAAGGGCAATATCGTAGGTTAGGGAATTTATCAACGCCGTAAGATATGAAGCTCTGACTGTTTATTGGTAGCCAACACCATTGACCATGACCAATGTGAGGCTAAGAAAAGTCTTAAATTGATTTTCTGCCTGTTACACTAATTGGTAGTAATAAGTAATAAACTTGGTGCTATAAGGTAGTTCATGCTCAGAAGTGTTATTGGTGTCTTCTCACAACTCAAATCTGTATTAAAGGCAGAAGGGAATGTTTACATATTCAAAAAAATCTCAAAACCTTAACTTTTTTGGGAAATTGCTATCTGCTCCTTTTAAGGTTAAATGACTGAATATATTTAATCCTGCTTCAGGCAACATGCATTAAATGTTCTTTTGAATTTTTAAATCTTTGCTCTTTGCTCACATAACACAAATCCAGGAACTGATGGCTGAGTACACTGACTTTAAGGTATTCAGTTTTTAAAATGCCAACAGGATTTAGTTTCATTTCTTTTTTATACCCTTGTCTTAATAAAGGTGTGGTATATAATAATCAGTTTGTCTGTGCATCTGTGTCCATCTGCCTGTCCGTCCGTCCGTCCAGCCGTCCAAATGTCCAAACATTGTATGCAAGATATCTCATTAACCCCTGGACAGATTTTGTTCATATTCACACAATATAACATCTCACTATTAATCTCTACGCCTGATTAGATATTGGTGGTCTTCATTTAAGGTCAAAGGTCACACTTATAAACCACCTCATATATAGTTTTATAAGTTCTTTAAATAGCTGGTGGCTGCATGCCTCCGAATAATGATTATGTTGGAGGACTGGTGTACCCACTTTAATGTTGTATTTATTTATGGGCTATTGGCATTAAGCATCATTATTGGTGCTATTAAAAGTTCTATTGACTTGCATGTGAAGGCTTAATTATGCCACATTTCAAGAACACATTGTCCTTTACGAAATTCAACATGAAAATATGTGGGAACAAAACAGGGCCATTTTTCTTGAAGATTTGTGACAATGTGTCATATTTTGGTGTCTTGTTTCCTATTTTTGGTACAATCTTACACTAGACATTCACAAGAACATGCGATAACCCCACCAAGGGCCACCTAAAGAGATGAATATTGTCACTTCAATTAGCTAAGGCATCCATTGCTCCAACACGTGTAGTTACTCCGGGGAATAGAAAACACTTACTTTATTTCCAAATGCAGGCAACCATTCTAGTCTTCTCCGCCATCTGGGGGTTGTTATGGTGGAACGACCAATAGAAAATCTAACAGGAGGTTTACCTCTGATGGAGACTTTATAGAACTGCTATCATTTATCATTGTCAACTTCTTATGTTGGATCAGTGCAAAAACGTAAACAATTATATATATAGAGTGAAGTCATGTATTAGAACGGATGCCATATTGAGAATTTCTATAAAAGATTTACAAATAAGAATTGAGAATTATGTTATTGATCATTTCTGTGAGCATTTCAATCAAAACATTTCCTGGTATGTATAGGTATAATTTCCTGTTGTAGATTAGATCTGTTTATTTCCTGTTGTAGATTAGGTCTACTTTCTGTTAAAAATTAGATCTGTTCATTTCCTGTTGTAGATTAGGTCTACTTCCTGTTAAAAATTAGATCTGTTTATTTCCTGTTGTAAATTAGGTCTATACTTCTTGTTTAAAGTTAGGCCTGTTCATTTCCTGTTGTAGATTAGGTCTGTTGATTTCTTGTTGTAGATTAGGTCTACTTCCTGTTGTAGAACAGGCCTGTTGATTTCTTGTTGTAGATTAGGTCTACTTCCTGTTGTAGATTAGGTCTACTTCCTGTTGTAGAACAGGTCTGTTGATTTCTTGTTGTAGATTAGGTCTACTTCCTGTTGTAGATTAGGTCTACTTCCTGTTGTAGAACAGGTCTGTTGATTTCTTGTTGTAGATTAGGTCTACTTCCTGTTGTAGAACAGGTCTGTTGATTTCTTGTTGTAGATTAGGTCTACTTCCTGTTGTAGAACAGGTCTGTTGATTTCTTGTTGTAGATTAGGTCTACTTCCTGTTGTAGATTAGGTCTACTTCCTGTTGTAGAACAGGTCTGTTGATTTCTTGTTGTAGATTAGGTCTACTTCCTGTTGTAGATTAGGTCTACTTCCTGTTGTAGAACAGGTCTGTTGATTTCTTGTTGTAGATTAGGTCTACTTCCTGTTGTAGATTAGGTCTACTTCCTGTTGTAGAACAGGTCTGTTGATTTCCAGTGACCATTTGAACAATATTTAGAGTTCCTAGTTCTGTAGTTACTATATAACTTACTAATGAAGACCACTTACTGTTGTTGCATTCTGTTAATCATAAACTACTGTAGACAATGATTGTTACACCATTTCTGATTATTGAATAATAATGGCTGTTCTTTGTAGAATACTCTGGGTCATGTGACAGTGGGAGTGGCAGAAACCTGGCCCGCAGTAAGTCTCAGAAATCCAGACCCAGAAGCCTCAGTCGTGAACGACGTCGCATCTTCCACAAAAATCCTGCAAACAAAGCTGAAGGTAAGTTGTCTAATTAACTTTACTAAGGTTTTGATTTTGTAGGACGTATTAAAGAAATTCTTACTGGATATCTGAAATAAGTCCATATGCAACTCTTCTTCAAGTCAAGGTGATCAACTGGGTTTCATTGGAGGATAAATATGATATTCGAAATATATCTTGGCATTTTTGATGATGAAACATGAAGCAATAAGTATACTGACATTTATATGTACCCCAAACCCTTATTGGGAGAGTACTTCCTTCACCATTTGAATGATTGTTGTCATCGTAGTAACTCTTTTGATTAAATTGCATACACAAGGTCATGATCGAATGTAGGGTTCAAAGGTCAAAGTCACTATTATAATTCATATTCGTATTTGTCCATAGGAGCTGACCGAGGCGTTCATATCTTCTAGACATTTTCTATTTCTATCTGTCTTGTACATGGACCAAAACAATTAAGCTGTTATATATGGTTCTTTTGGGTAGTGTTGGAAAAGGGACGCTAACTTGATTACATACAGTAAACAGTAAATTCTGCATGTTACGTTTTTCTAATTGAGATGCATTGTATATATATATACATTTTTTGTATATCATTGATAAGCTTGTCAGTGGAAAATCGACCCATTCCAACTCTCCCACTCTTGAAAACAATGGTCGTGTGTGTCATAGAATGGTCTTTCAATGAAAATACCTGTTATAAAACCATTTCACCTGTAAGTTATGTTTTATTAATGAGAAACCATTCAATGCTATTATGTGAAAGTCTGCAGCCATCCTGTACTAGTGAATGCTAACTATTTCTACAGCCTCTCAAATAGGACTTGTGAAAAATCTTGTAAGCTTATTATCAACACCACATTTGAGGAAAAAACCATTTGATTTTGATATTTTTTTTAGATGTGAATTTTTGTTTTATAAAACTTATTACTAAGTGCTAAATAGTCACTTTTAAAAGCAAATGCCAGTATAGTAAAAGATGTTACTATAAAAAAAAAGATAAATCAAGCCAACAATGCTTGGCAGTGATGTTTTCATAAATTATTGAAAATTGTAGCCAGAAGTTCATCTATTGGGGTTTTAAAGTTTGGATATTTCATCGAAAATCATTTAATTGTTAATGTATGTTTTTTTATTATAAGCTGTCATAGATATAAGGGAGCACACTTAAGTCAACAATCTGCTGAAGTTCGTCAGTTGTTTTTTTTTATAATGTAAATGTGTTTAATCAAAAGATGATTGATTTTGTGATCGGCACATGCCTAGGTTTCACTGATCCTTTTACATATTGCTGTGCTATCATAAGTACAAATCACCTGAGTTTACCATACCTGTGCTAATTGGATTTATATTTTCACCTGTTTTGTTGACCAGCTGTCATACAGGGTGCACCTGTCACTTGGACACAGGTATGTGACCCAAGGGCTAAAACTCAGGTCATGCAGTTAGAATAGGTCAAAAACCTTAAACTTTCAGGTGAAAAAAGAACCGTATAGTGTCATCTGAATGGACATATACTCAGATGACAGGTAGTTATACTCCTAAATGGTTCATCACCTGACCGTGCCATTGTTTTGTGTTGATAATATTAGAAAGTGTTGTGGTGAACACTTGTCCTAATAGTCAGTGATCATATCAGTGTCCTCTAAAACTGTGAAAGGAATCTGGATTTCTATTTACCTCTGTGTGTATACACAATACCAGATATATGTACTTATGGCTTTTGTGATAGCCCTGCGTTACCTGTAAATATCAGAAGCGTTATACAGGTAAAAGGAATCGAGGTGTGTACTCTATGTATATATACCTATACACAAAATGATCACTTACCTTTTCCTGTGAGGAGTCTAATTTTTACCTGAGCAGGCAGTACTCGTATAGACTTGTGGTGTCAGAGGAGAGAAGTTATGGTAGCTTTCGTTTTGACTTCAGGGATATGTTAGGAACATTTCCCAGGATCACCAGTACACAATAATGGAATTTTATATCGAATTGAAATTTTTACCTGTTCTTTCACTGAATAACTGGACAGAGGATCTTGACTCTTTTAACACGTAAGGCAGATTTGCTCATTTATTATTGACAATTGTTTTTTTTGTTGACTTCCCACATGTTTGATTGTGTGTATATGACTATAAACAAGCAATATCAACACGCCAGTTGATGTGTAGGTCAGCGGGAGATATTTTTGTGAGTCGGATATGTCATCGATACATCATCATGTGATCGGCAATAGGTACTTGCCTATTACAAATGACATTACCTGTTAAAGGTAGGCACATTCCAGGCCCCCTCATATGATATATGACGACCAGTTTACCTGACGAAGCAGGAATCATATAATGGCTCTGAAACAAATGTGGTATTTTTTTGGCATTTTGACATATTCAATGTGATGTTTGAAGCCACATATCATATCACAAATCTGAGACATTTACAGAAATGCTCAAAGAGGAAACATTTGGAATATTAAACAGTCCTTTCCTCATGGTAAGGCCGGAGTGAACGAGTTTTGGTATATATGTGTGGATTTTGACATCATGAGTTGTCGATGATGTTCAAATATATAGTTAAGTCTGATCCATCTGTCGCTATTAGGAAAAAAAATCAATGTTCAAATTCAGATGAAAATGATACTTAAAATTTACTGTTGAAGCTGAGAAATAGTGTATCTCTGTTTGAATATTGAGATATTGAAAGGAATTTTAGAAAAAAAACTTGTCCACTATGAAAATGGAAATTCAAAAATTCGCAAAAAGTGTTCTTGGACAGAAGAAAACAAAAATGCAAGATTTACAACGAGCTGGATCCTGGAAGGCAAAGAAAAATGGAGAACATTTTATGTTGACTCGCTGTCGAAGTGAGGGATTAAAAGGATTTTCTTCAGAGGATGAAGAAACTGACAAGGATGATCAACCTACATCCTCATTTCAAATTCTACCCAATCTTCCGCCGATGAGACCACGTAAGTACGATGTATTTATGAGGCAGTAATTGGGATCAAGTTAATAGAGGGTTGAAGGGTGCATAGTTAGAAAACGTATTTGGAAAATATTTTTGGGCACATCTTGACAGAGGTATGGATTACCCACTGTCCATTCATCTGTCCGTCAACAATTGGACAAGTTTCTTAAAAGGTATACAGTTTGTTGTGATTCTTGCATGAGTGTTCTTGCGGGGGCTAACAAGGATGCTATGAATCCAATTTGTGACACTCTAATTCTGTCAAATAGGGGTCATTGGAAGTAATTAGTTAGACATTTTAAGGTTTTGCTCCACACTTTCTCAGCCCGCACCTCCCTTCAGGGCACAAAGTGTCATATCCTAATGGTGCAGAAACTGTTGTGGGAGATTTTGCTGTGGTAAAGGGAAGGCTTGATGGATGATCTATCAGAAGTGTTTTTGGCTAGACTTACTCTTTGTAATGAAGTTTCAGCACTGGTATGTACTTTTCTAGATGCAGACATTAAAAATGTATGTCTCTTCTACTGATAGAAACTGTATGATAGCCCTATACTGGCACGCCTACAATCTCATTATAGTCTCTGAAGGGGCTTTCAGTAAAGGACGATATGATATTTGGTAAAACCAGATCCATCAAGATTATATATACGTACATGTTACACTTATAAAATACAACGAGGACGTTAATAGTATGAGGAGGTGTTACCACTTAAGGAACAGTTTTATCTGTATGGACTTAAGTCTCACAATGTCATGAAATCTAGTGACAAAATTTAATTTATAATTTAAAGATGGCTTCTAATATCTTAATGAAATATTTTCAAATTACTTACCAAGATTGAATTTTATTGAAGTAATATTTCTTACAACACATATAATTAATTGATATTTGCTGGAAGGAAATGTTCACAAAGTTTTTACCAGTCCAATAAAAGTGTTGATTTATTTAGAAGAAATACATTAGCTTGTATATGTATTGCTTCAGAATATATGACAGGTAAGCTTAACAGATGATTAACAAGTTTACTCTAGTAAATCTAAAAACTGAATGTTACTTTAAGTTAAAAGGATTTTTGTATGACATTTAAAATTTTTTTTTTTTGTGATATTAAACATGGAGTACCGAACATGTTTTTTCGGAGAATAAAGATGATAAAAAATCAGAAAATCAACACTTTAAACTTTTGATGATAACAATGCTTTAAGAAAAATTTCAAATTAAACGTCCTAGATTCATGGTAGGTTGTGTATTCAACAAGTTCTTGCAGGTACATACATCAGAAAAGATGAAAAGCTATAAACCATTTATTTGGTTGTTGAGAACTTTGGGATGTACACAAGGAGTTGGCGAACCTTGACGATTTATTTCGACTGCACATTTTGATTACTTTTTAAAAGGGCATCAGAATATATATAAATATACATACATATAGGGTTGGAAAGACATCTAAAGGTTGTGTATTGTAATGTCTCCCGCTGTTTTAGGGTTCTTCAAGTTGTAGTCACAAAAAACTTAAATTGAAAGTTTGTAGTCCATTTATCATGTTGTGGTAAGCAGAGGTCACAAAGATGGAGCTTTGAACCCACCAAACAGGAGAAGAGGTGTAAACTCATATATTAGGTTTGAAGTCTGATCACACAAGTGTTATACGTTGATGAATTTATAATGTTAAGAATGTGTTTCCCCTGTAATGTTGTGCACTGTGAAGGTCAAAGGCCAAGTTCACATTCTGTGGTATAAAGTTCTTGCGAGTTGACTTCATTTGTGAAATAATGTACACCTGGGTAATCGTATAAGAAATTAGAAATTCACTGTTTGCCATAACATCCATTGAATATTGGTTCATTTTATAATAAAATTACTATTAAAAACAAATTTTCCACATGAACAAGAAATATTTTTTTAACAACAGGTTAAAATGTTTGATTTTTCTGGCAATATTTTCAATGCATAGGATCTATTCCCTCACAAAAACAACATTTGATTTAATTGATATAACTATGTAGTGTGTAATTTAAAAAAAAACATAGGAGATTTTAATTATTTTTAACCTTGAATATTATGCAAGAAATGTAATTTTGCATTTTGAAAATCGGTACATAATTATTATCGGTAACAATAATCAATATCTCTTTAGTTAAGATTATGATGATGAAAACAAAACAATGCAGGTTATTTCTTAAAATTTATTCACTTTGAGAGTTGTTTCCCAGAAAACTGGACATATATTTTTCACGTAAAATGACCTATGACTATAATGTTACTGGTTTTATGACTGATAGTAAAAGATGAGAAAAATTACTCAACAGAATATAGTAGGTAATGAATATATCATGGTTTCAGTGCTGATGACAGACAGTCTGAATTATCATATTAGGCTTTCCTTGGGACAGACCAATTTAGTTTGAGTAAAGTCTGGGTGCATTATCAATAGATCTGATCTGACCTTGACCTGCTAAGTAGCCACTATATAACGTAATGTATGTGTTTATCAGATTCGAGAACTTTGTGTGTCAAAAATTTGAAGTACAGTGAATTAAACTCAATGTAACAGATCTACATGTTTAAATAACCATGTTTATCTGTTTCGAAAACTTACTTGTACACTTCTAAAATTTCTTAATTCTTTGTGTATTCATGTTTGGATAACAGAGCAGGTCGTTTTGAAATAGCATTTAGATCATAATTAATCTCTGTAAATGTAGTTAGTAAAAGTTTTTACGACTTTTCAAAACCATCCAAAGAAAGCTTACAGGTGTAACAAATGTAGGTAAGGAATGGTGTACTTTAGATTTTACCACCTTGATAACAACACTTATATCTGTAAAGTCAACTCACTTAAACCCATTAAATCATGCTACAAGTACACCACTCAACACAGGATTTTATGTTAGGTATAAAATGTTGTTGGTGTGGTACTTGTCTAGTGTGTAGGTACCTTTGATGTGGTACTTGTCTAGTGTGTAGGTACCTTTGGTGTGGTACTTGTCTAGTGTTTAGGTACCTTTGGTGTGGTACTTGTCTAGTGTGTAGGTACCTTTGGTGTGGTACTTGTGTAGTGTGTGGGTACCTTTGGTGTGGTACTTGTGAAGTGTGGGTACCTTTGATGTGGTACTTGTGTAGTGTGGGTACCTTTGGTGTGGTACTTGTGTAGTGTGGGTACCTTTGATGTGGTACTTGTGTAGTGTGTGGGTACCTTTGGTGTGGTACTTGTCTAGTGTGTGGGTACCTTTGGTGTGGTACTTGTGTAGTGTGTAGGTACCTTTGGTGTGGTACTTGTGTAGTGTGTAGGTACCTTTGATGTGGTACTTGTCTAGTATGTAGGTACCTTTGGTGTGGTACTTGTCTAGTGTGTGGGTACCTTTGGTGTGGTACTTGTCTAGTGTGTAGGTACCTTTGGTGTAGTACTTGTCTAGTGTGTAGGTACCTTTGGTGTGGCACTTGTCTAGTGTGTAGGTACCTTTGATGTGGTACTTGTGTAGTGTGTAGGTAACTTTGGTGTGGTACTTGTCTAGTGTGTAGGTACCTTTGGTGTGGTACTTGTCTAGTGTGTAGGTACCTTTGGTGTAGTACTTGTCTAGTGTGTAGGTACCTTTGGTGTGGTACTTGTCTGGTATGTAGGTACCTTTGGTGTGGTACTTGTCTAGTGTGTAGGTACCTTTGGTGTGGTACTTGTCTAGTGTGTAGGTACCTTTGATGTGGTACTTGTGTAGTGTGTAGGTACCTTTGGTGTGGTACTTGTCTAGTGTGTAGGTACCTTTGGTGTGGTACTTGTCTAGTATGTAGGTACCTTTGATGTGGTACTTGTCTAGTGTGTAGGTACCTTTGGTGTGGTACTTGTGTAGTGTGTAGGTACCTTTGGTGTGGTACTTGTCTAGTATGTAGGTACCTTTGGTGTGGTACTTGTCTAGTGTGTTGGTACCTTTGGTGTGGTACTTGTCTAGTGTGTTGGTACCTTTGGTGTGGTACTTGTCTAGTGTGTTGGTACCTTTGGTGTGGTACTTGTCTAGTATGTAGGTACCTTTGGTGGGGTACTTGTCTAGTGTGTGGGTACCTTTGGTGTGGTACTTGTGTAGTGTGTAGGTACCTTTGGTGTGGTACTTGTCTAGTGTGTTGGTACCTTTGGTGTGGTACTTGTCTAGTGTGTGGGTACCTTTGGTGTGGTACTTGTGTAGTATGTAGGTACCTTTGGTGTGGTACTTGTGTAGTGTGTAGGTACCTTTGGTGTGGTACTTGTCTAGTGTGTATGTACCTTTGGTGTGGTACTTGTCTAGTATGTAGGTACCTTTGGTGGGGTACTTGTCTAGTGTGTGGGTAACTTTGGTGGGGTACTTGTGTAGTGTGTGGGTACCTTTGATGTGGTACTTGTGTGGTGTGGGTACCTTTGGTGTGGTACTTGTGTAGTGTGTAGGTACCTTTGATGTGGTACTTGTGTAGTGTGTAGGTACCTTTGCTGGGGTACTTGTGTAGTATGGGTACCTTTGGTGTGGTACTTGTCTAGTGTGTGGGTACCTTTGGTGTGGTACTTGTGTGGTGTGGGTACCTTTGGTGTGGTACTTGTCTAGTGTGTAGGTACCTTTGGTGTGGTACTTGTCTAGTGTGTGGGTACCTTTGGTGTGGTACTTGTCTAGTGTGTAGGTACCTTTGGTGTGGTACTTGTCTAGTGTGTGGGTACCTTTGGTGTGGTACTTGTCTAGTGTGTGGGTACCTTTGGTGTGGTACTTGTCTAGTGTGTAGGTACCTTTGGTGTGGTACTTGTCTAGTGTGTAGGTACCTTTGGTGTGGTACTTGTCTAGTGTGTGGGTACCTTTGGTGTGGTACTTGTCTAGTGTGTGGGTACCTTTGGTGTGGTACTTGTCTAGTGTGTGGGTACCTTTGGTGTGGTACTTGTCTAGTGTGTGGGTACCTTTGGTGTGGTACGGTACTTGTCTAGTGTGTGGGTACCTTTGGTGTGGTACTTGTCTAGTGTGTGGGTACCTTTGGTGTGGTACTCGTCTAGTGTGTAGGTACCTTTGGTGTGGTACTTGTCTAGTGTGTAGGTACCTTTGGTGTGGTACTTGTCTAGTGTGTAGGTACCTTTGGTGTGGTACTTGTCTAGTGTGTGGGTACCTTTGGTGTGGTACTTGTCTAGTGTGTGGGTACCTTTGGTGTGGTACTTGTCTAGTGTGTAGGTACCTTTGGTGTGGTACTTGTCTAGTGTGTAGGTACCTTTGGTGTGGTACTTGTCTGGTGTGTGGGTACCTTTGGTGTGGTACTTGTGTTGTGTGTAGGTACCTTTGGTGTGGTACTTGTCTAGTGTGTTGGTACCTTTGGTGGAGTACTTGTCTAGTGTGTTGGTACCTTTGGTGTGGTACTTGTCTAGTGTGTTGGTACCTTTGGTGTGGTACTTGTCTAGTATGTAGGTACCTTTGGTGGGGTACTTGTCTAGTGTGTGGGTACCTTTGGTGTGGTACTTGTGTAGTGTGTGGGTACCTTTGATGTGGTACTTGTGTAGTATGTAGGTACCTTTGGTGTGGTACTTGTGTAGTGTGTAGGTACCTTTGGTGTGGTACTTGTCTAGTGTGTATGTACCTTTGGTGTGGTACTTGTCTAGTATGTAGGTACCTTTGGTGGGGTACTTGTCTAGTGTGTGGGTAACTTTGGTGGGGTACTTGTGTAGTGTGTGGGTACCTTTGATGTGGTACTTGTGTGGTGTGGGTACCTTTGGTGTGGTACTTGTGTAGTGTGTAGGTACCTTTGATGTGGTACTTGTGTAGTGTGTAGGTACCTTTGCTGGGGTACTTGTGTAGTGTGGGTACCTTTGGTGTGGTACTTGTCTAGTGTGTGGGTACCTTTGGTGTGGTACTTGTGTGGTGTGGGTACCTTTGATGTGGTACTTGTGTAGTGTGTAGGTACCTTTGCTGGGGTACTTGTGTAGTGTGGGTACCTTTGGTGTGGTACTTGTCTAGTGTGTGGGTACCTTTGGTGTGGTACTTGTGTGGTGTGGGTACCTTTGGTGTGGTACTTGTGTAGTGTGTATGTACCTTTGGTGTGGTACTTGTCTAGTGTGTATGTACCTTTGGTGTGGTACTTGTCTAGTGTGTGGGTACCTTTGGTGAGGTACTTGTCTAGTGTGTGGGTACCTTTGATGTGGCACTTGTGTGGTGTGGGTACCTTTGGTGTGGTACTTGTGTAGTGTGTAGGTACCTTTGCTGGGGTACTTGTGTAGTGTGGGTACCTTTGGTGTGGTACTTGTCTAGTGTGTGGGTACCTTTGGTGTGGTACTTGTCTAGTGTGTTGGTACCTTTGGTGTGGTACTTGTCTAGTGTGTGGGTACCTTTGGTGTGGTACTTGTGTAGTATGTAGGTACCTTTGGTGTGGTACTTGTGTAGTGTGTAGGTACCTTTGGTGTGGTACTTGTCTAGTGTGTATGTACCTTTGGTGTGGTACTTGTCTAGTATGTAGGTACCTTTGGTGGGGTACTTGTCTAGTGTGTGGGTAACTTTGGTGGGGTACTTGTGTAGTGTGTGGGTACCTTTGATGTGGTACTTGTGTGGTGTGGGTACCTTTGGTGTGGTACTTGTGTAGTGTGTAGGTACCTTTGATGTGGTACTTGTGTAGTGTGTAGGTACCTTTGCTGGGGTACTTGTGTAGTATGGGTACCTTTGGTGTGGTACTTGTCTAGTGTGTGGGTACCTTTGGTGTGGTACTTGTGTGGTGTGGGTACCTTTGGTGTGGTACTTGTCTAGTGTGTAGGTACCTTTGGTGTGGTACTTGTCTAGTGTGTGGGTACCTTTGGTGTGGTACTTGTCTAGTGTGTAGGTACCTTTGGTGTGGTACTTGTCTAGTGTGTGGGTACCTTTGGTGTGGTACTTGTCTAGTGTGTGGGTACCTTTGGTGTGGTACTTGTCTAGTGTGTAGGTACCTTTGGTGTGGTACTTGTCTAGTGTGTAGGTACCTTTGGTGTGGTACTTGTCTAGTGTGTGGGTACCTTTGGTGTGGTACTTGTCTAGTGTGTGGGTACCTTTGGTGTGGTACTTGTCTAGTGTGTGGGTACCTTTGGTGTGGTACTTGTCTAGTGTGTGGGTACCTTTGGTGTGGTACTTGTCTAGTGTGTGGGTACCTTTGGTGTGGTACTTGTCTAGTGTGTGGGTACCTTTGGTGTGGTACTCGTCTAGTGTGTAGGTACCTTTGGTGTGGTACTCGTCTAGTGTGTAGGTACCTTTGGTGTGGTACTTGTCTAGTGTGTAGGTACCTTTGGTGTGGTACTTGTCTAGTGTGTGGGTACCTTTGGTGTGGTACTTGTCTAGTGTGTGGGTACCTTTGGTGTGGTACTTGTCTAGTGTGTAGGTACCTTTGGTGTGGTACTTGTCTAGTGTGTAGGTACCTTTGGTGTGGTACTTGTCTAGTGTGTAGGTACCTTTGGTGTGGTACTTGTCTGGTGTGTGGGTACCTTTGGTGTGGTACTTGTCTAGTGTGTAGGTACCTTTGGTGTGGTACTTGTCTGGTGTGTGGGTACCTTTGGTGTGGTACTTGTGTTGTGTGTAGGTACCTTTGGTGTGGTACTTGTCTAGTGTGTTGGTACCTTTGGTGGAGTACTTGTCTAGTGTGTTGGTACCTTTGGTGTGGTACTTGTCTAGTGTGTTGGTACCTTTGGTGTGGTACTTGTCTAGTATGTAGGTACCTTTGGTGGGGTACTTGTCTAGTGTGTGGGTACCTTTGGTGTGGTACTTGTGTAGTGTGTGGGTACCTTTGATGTGGTACTTGTGTAGTATGTAGGTACCTTTGGTGTGGTACTTGTGTAGTGTGTAGGTACCTTTGGTGTGGTACTTGTCTAGTGTGTATGTACCTTTGGTGTGGTACTTGTCTAGTATGTAGGTACCTTTGGTGGGGTACTTGTCTAGTGTGTGGGTAACTTTGGTGGGGTACTTGTGTAGTGTGTGGGTACCTTTGATGTGGTACTTGTGTGGTGTGGGTACCTTTGGTGTGGTACTTGTGTAGTGTGTAGGTACCTTTGATGTGGTACTTGTGTAGTGTGTAGGTACCTTTGCTGGGGTACTTGTGTAGTGTGGGTACCTTTGGTGTGGTACTTGTCTAGTGTGTGGGTACCTTTGGTGTGGTACTTGTGTGGTGTGGGTACCTTTGATGTGGTACTTGTGTAGTGTGTAGGTACCTTTGCTGGGGTACTTGTGTAGTGTGGGTACCTTTGGTGTGGTACTTGTCTAGTGTGTGGGTACCTTTGGTGTGGTACTTGTGTGGTGTGGGTACCTTTGGTGTGGTACTTGTGTAGTGTGTATGTACCTTTGGTGTGGTACTTGTCTAGTGTGTATGTACCTTTGGTGTGGTACTTGTCTAGTGTGTGGGTACCTTTGGTGAGGTACTTGTCTAGTGTGTGGGTACCTTTGATGTGGCACTTGTGTGGTGTGGGTACCTTTGGTGTGGTACTTGTGTAGTGTGTAGGTACCTTTGCTGGGGTACTTGTGTAGTGTGGGTACCTTTGGTGTGGTACTTGTCTAGTGTGTGGGTACCTTTGGTGTGGTACTTGTCTAGTGTGTAGGTACTTTTGGTGTGGTACTTGTCTACTTACATATCTTTCCTCTCAACAGCAGGTCAAAACATGTCCATGTACTTTGATACATGGAACGTTTCTCATGTAGAATAGTCATATTGTGTGCCATGTAATTGAAATGATGGAGCTACACTTTCTCCTTTCTCTTTTTAACTCAAGGAGCCACACTTTCTTCCTTCTCTTTGTTACCCCAAGGAACTACACTTTCTCCCTTTTCTTTGTTAACTCAAGGAGCTAAACTTTCTTCCTTCTCTTTGTTAACTCAAGGAGCTAAACTTTCTTCCTTCTCTTTGTTAACTCAAGGAGCTACACTTTCTTCCTTCCCTTTGTTACCCCAAGGAGCTACACTTTCTTCCTTCTCTTTGTTACCCCAAGGAGCCACACTTTCTCCCTTTTCTTTGTTACCCCAAGGAGCCACACTTTCTTCCTTCCCTTTGTTACCCCAAGGAGCTACACTTTCTCCCTTCTCTTTGTTACCCCAAGGAACTACACTTTCTCCCTTTTCTTTGTTACCCCAAGGAGCTACACTTTCTTCCTTCTCTTTGTTAACTCAAGGAGTCACACTTTCTCCCTTTTCTTTGTTACCCCAAGGAGCTACACTTTCTTCCTTCTCTTTGTTAACTCAAGGAGCCACACTTTCTTCCTTCCCTTTGTTACCCCAAGGAGCTACACTTTCTCCCTTCTCTTTGTTACCTCAAGGAGCCACACTTTCTTCCTTCTCTTTGTTACCCCAAGGAGCTACACTTTCTCCCTTCTCTTTGTTAACTCAAGGAGCTACACTTTCTTCCTTCCCTTTGTTACCCCAAGGAGCTACACTTTCTTCCTTCCCTTTGTTACCCCAAGGAGCTACACTTTCTCCCTTCTCTTTGTTACCCCAAGGAGCTACACTTTCTTCCTTTTCTTTGTTAACTCAAGGAGCTACACTTTCTTCCTTCTCTTTGTTACCCCAAGGAGCTACACTTTCTCCCTTCTCTTTGTTACCTCAAGGAGCCACACTTTCTTCCTTCTCTTTGTTACCCCAAGGAGCTACACTTTCTCCCTTCTCTTTGTTAACTCAAGGAGCTACACTTTCTTCCTTCCCTTTGTTACCCCAAGGAGCTACACTTTCTTCCTTCCCTTTGTTACCCCAAGGAGCTACACTTTCTCCCTTCTCTTTGTTACCCCAAGGAGCCACACTTTCTTCCTTCTCTTTGTTAACTCAAGGAGTCACACTTTCTTCCTTCTCTTTGTTACCCCAAGGAGTCACACTTTCTCCCTTTTCTTTGGAACCTCAAGGAGCTTCCCAACCTTTCCCACCCTCCATCACCCTCCCCCAACCTTCCCCAACCTCCCAACCTCCCCCACCTCAATCTCCCCCAACCTTCCCCAACCTGTCCCAACCTCCCCCAACCTCCCCAACCTTCCACAACCTCCCCCAACCTCCCCGAACCTTCCACAACCTCCCCCAACCTCCCCCAACCTGACCCAACCTCCCCCAACCTCCCCCAACCTTCCACAACCTCCCCAACCTCCCCCAACCTTCCCCAACCTCCCCAACCCTTCCACAACCTCTCCCAACCCTCCCCCAACCTCCCCCAACCTCCCCCAACCTTCCACAACCTCCCCCAACCTTCCACAACCTCCCCCAACCTCCCCCAACCTCCCCCAACCTTCCCACAACCTCCCCCACCTTCCACAACCTCCCCAACCTCCCCCAACCTCCCCCAACCTTCCACAACCTCCCCCAACCCTCCCCCAACCTCCCCCAACCTCCCCCAACCTTCCACAACCTCCCCCAACCTTCCACAACCTCCCCCAATCTCCCCGAACCTTCCACAACCTCCCCCAACCTCCCCCAACCTGACCCAACCTGACCCAACCTCCCCCAACCTCCCCCAACCTTCCATAACCTCCCCCAACCTTCCCCAACCTCCCCCAACCTTCCACAACCTCCCCCAACCTCCCCCCAACCTCCCCCAACCTCCACAACCTCCCCCAACCTTCCACAACCTCCCCCAAACCTCCCACAACCTCCCCCAACCTCCCCCAACCTCCCCCAACCTTCCACAACCTCCCCCAATCTCCCCCAACCTCCCCCAACCTCCCACAACCTCCCCCAACCTCCCCCAACCTCCACCACCCTTCAATCATTTAGAATATAATTTTGATTTTTCCACTAGATTGTTTTCAGGAATTTCATGCATTATTGACACATAAAGATAATGCTGTAAAATAACAACACTTTAGATTCCATTATAGAGAACATTGACCTTATGATCAGTGAGTGATTTGACATTTGTTTATTAGTTCAAGCCTTATCAATGAAAAGCATGATTTCCAAATAAATCATTTCTGTAAAAGGATTGAAAGCTGATATAGGACTACAAATGAAATAAATGCTAGCATGTTATAATGTGGGTTACCGGAAGCTTGCTGATAACTATACTCCCATTGGAAATTTCCTTGGATCTGCTTCATGGGACATATATGCATGACAGTTTTAAGTGGAATCTGACAAAGTCTGGGATATATACATCAAAGGCTCACATACTTCAAGTTCATAGTAAATTGTGACAAAAATTTCATCCTGGATTTTTTTTACCTCGCTAAACACATCATTTGGTAATTGTACCAGAGTCTTGAGGGGGTTCTTCATCTTATCTCATGATGTCATGTTTTACATCACGTTCACAGTGCACTGAGAAATTTACTTTCCGTTAAAAATGGTATGGCCGCAAGGAAGCAGTTTTATATTAAAGTCTTGTAAACGTTGCATGCAATCCTGTACACTGTGCTGGTAGTGTTTTATTTCAAGACAGCCACAGAGGAACTGATCTAAGTACAATAGCCTTTGATATGGTGAAATTTGAGTCATTGTGCAGAGCTTTTGATTCATAGGTATCATTTTTCTAAAACCCTGGACTTTGATATCGTATTTCTGATATATATCAACGTAACTTATCTGAACACCTAAAGTAATACATGTTATTGCAATGCAGCAAGTATTTACAATGTGTATTGGAGAAACATTTACGATTAAATCAAGAAACTCCAGATATAATATGACATTTTTAGTATATGTCAAGTGTTCAGTAAAACCTATACTAAGGTATCTGTAGTCTTCACATCTACAAACAGCCTTACTTAGGTTATGGAGGGTGGTTGTCATATATTTATAGACAATTCTAGATTATTAAGGACAGTTGTCAGATATATTTATAGATAATTCTAGATTATTAAGGACAGTTGTCAGATATTTATAGACAATTCTAGATTATTAAGGACAGTTGTCAGATATATTTATAGATAATTCTAGATTATTAAGGACAGTTGTCAGATATTTATAGACAATTCTAGATTATTAAGGACAGTTGTCAGATATATTTATAGATAATTCTAGATTATTAAGGACAGTTGTCAGATATTTATAGACAATTCTAGATTATTAAGGACAGTTGTCAGATATTTATAGACAATTCTAGATTATTAAGGACAGTTGTAAGATATATTTATAGACAATTCTAGATTATTAAGGACAGTTGTCAGATATATTTATAGACAATTCTAGATTATTAAGGACAGTTGTCAGATATATCTATAGACCATTCTAGATTATTAAGGACAGTTGTCAGATATTTATAGACAATTCTAGATTATTAAGGACAGTTGTCAGATATATTTATAGATACTTCTAGATTATTAAGGACAGTTGTCAGATATATTTATAGACAATTCTAGATTATTAAGGACAGTTGTCAGATATTTATAGATACTTCTAGATTATTAAGGACAGTTGTCAGATATTTATAGACAATTCTAGATTATTAAGGGCAGTTGTCAGATATTTATAGATAATTCTAGATTATTAAGGACAGTTGTCAGATAATTATAGAAAATTCTAGATGATGAAGTATATAGTTGTCAGATATTCATAGAAATTTTTTGATTCGCACAGTTGTCAGATAATTATAGAAAATTCAAGATTATGAAGTATGGTTGTCAGATATTTATAGAAAATATTTAGATATTTCAAATGAAATATGAATGTTGAATGTTTATCCGATGGAAGTTGGAATTCAGAGAGAACAGGTGAACTGATACCAATTCTCTCGTAAAGTTTGACCCAAAGAGACTTAGATGTCTCATTTCAGGGCAATGGTATTCATTAAGATCTCCATTGATCTACAGTAAATATGGCTGGACTGGTTATTAGACGCAGGCTTATTGGCAAATATATATGGTAATATAATGTACTGTAAAGATTTAACTGGACAGAAAATATGCATTTAATGAAACGGGAGGACCGATGAGAGGTTCCAAACCAGGACGGCTGAACTCTAGACAGATGTACTAATCAGTTGTAACCTGGTCACTAGCTATCGACCAGTCCAGATGTACTTTAGTAACCTACAGTCAATGACAGATGTTTCATAGTAACCTACAGTCAATGACAAATGTTTCATAGTAACCTACAGTCAATGACAGATGTATCATAGTAACCTACAGTCAATGACAAATGTTTCATAGTAACCTACAGTCAATGACAGATGTTTCATAGTAACCTACAGTCAATGACAGATGTTTCATAGTAACTTATAGTCAATGACAGATGTTTCATAGTAACCTACAATCAACGACAGATGTTTCATAGTAACCTACAGTCAATGACAGATGTTTCATAGTAACCTACAGTCAATGACAGATGTTTCATAGTAACCTACAATCAATGACAAATGTTTCATAGTAACCTACAGTCAATGACAGATGTTTCATAGTAACTTACAGTCAATGACAGATGTTTCATAGTAACTTACAGTCAATGACAGATGTTTCATAGTAACCTACAGTCAATGACAGATGTTTCATAGTAACCTACAGTCAATGACAGATGTTTCATAGTAACCTACAGTCAATGACAGATGTTTCATAGTAACCTACAGTCAATGACAGATGTTTCATAGTAACCTACAGTCAATGACAGATGTTTCATAGTAACCTACAGTCAATGACAAATGTTTCATAGTAACCTACAGTCAATGACATATGTTTCATAGTAACCTACAGTCAATGACAGATATATCATAGTAACCTACAGTCAATATGACAAATGTTTCATAGTAACCTACAGTCAATGACAGATGTTTCATAGTAACCTACAGTCAATGACAGATGTTTCATAGTAACCTACAGTCAATGACAAATGTTTCATAGTAACCTACAGTCAATGACATATGTTTCATAGTAACCTACAGTCAATGACAGATGTATCATAGTAACCTACAGTCAATATGACAAATGTTTCATAGTAACCTACAGTCAATGACAAATGTTTCATAGTAACCTACAGTCAATGACAGATGTTTCATAGTAACCTACAGTCAATATGACAAATAATTCATAGTAACCTACAGTCAATGACAGATGTATCATAGTAACCTACAGTCAATATGACAAATGTTTCATAGTAACCTACAGTCAATGACAGATGTTTCATAGTAACCTACAGTCAATGACAGATGTTTCATAGTAACTTACAGTCAATGACAAATGTTTCATAGTAACCTACAGTCAATGACAGATGTTTCATAGTAACTTACAGTCAATGACAGATGTTTCATAGTAACCTACAGTCAATGACAGATGTTTCATAGTAACCTACAGTCAATGACAGATGTTTCATAGTAACCTACAGTCAATGACAGATGTTTCATAGTAACCTACAGTCAATGACAGATGTTTCATAGTAACCTACAGTCAATGACAGATGTTTCATAGTAACCTACAGTCAATGACAAATGTTTCATAGTAACCTACAGTCAATGACAGATGTTTCATAGTAACCTACAGTCAATGACAGATGTTTCATAGTAACCTACAGTCAATGACAAATGTTTCATAGTAACCTACAGTCAATGACATATGTTTCATAGTAACCTACAGTCAATGACAGATATATCATAGTAACCTACAGTCAATATGACAAATGTTTCATAGTAACCTACAGTCAATGACAGATGTTTCATAGTAACCTACAGTCAATGACAGATGTTTCATAGTAACCTACAGTCAATGACAAATGTTTCATAGTAACCTACAGTCAATGACAGATATATCATAGTAACCTACAGTCAATGACATATGTTTCATAGTAACCTACAGTCAATGACAGATGTATCATAGTAACCTACAGTCAATATGACAAATGTTTCATAGTAACCTACAGTCAATGACAAATGTTTCATAGTAACCTACAGTCAATGACAGATGTTTCATAGTAACCTACAGTCAATATGACAAATAATTCATAGTAACCTACAGTCAATGACAGATGTATCATAGTAACCTACAGTCAATATGACAAATGTTTCATAGTAACCTACAGTCAATGACAGATGTTTCATAGTAACCTACAGTCAATGACAGATGTTTCATAGTAACTTACAGTCAATGACAAATGTTTCATAGTAACCTACAGTCAATGACAGATGTTTCATAGTAACTTACAGTCAATGACAGATGTTTCATAGTAACTTACAGTCAATGACAGATGTTTCATAGTAATCTACAGTCAATGACAGATGTTTCATAGTAACTTACAGTCAATGACAAATGTTTCATAGTAACCTACAGTCAATGACAGATGTTTCATAGTAACCTACAGTCAATGACAGATGTTTCATAGTAACCTACAGTCAATGACAGATGTTTCATAGTAACCTACAGTCAATGACAGATGTTTCATAGTAACCTACAATCAATGACAAATGTTTCATAGTAACCTACAGTCAATGACAGATGTTTCATAGTAACCTACAGTCAATGACAGATGTTTCATAGTAACCTACAGTCAATGACAGATGTTTCATAGTAACCTACAGTCAATGACAGATGTTTCATAGTAACCTACAATCAATGACAAATGTTTCATAGTAACCTACAGTCAATGACAGATGTTTCATAGTAACCTACAGTCAATGACAGATGTTTCATAGTAACCTACAGTCAATGACAGATGTTTCATAGTAACTTACAGTCAATGACAGATGTTTCATAGTAACCTACAGTCAATGACAGATTTTTCATAGTTTTCTTTTATTTCAAAACATATCTGTCATTGTCTGCCTTCTTGGAACCATGCAAAAATCAGGTGTTAAGATATGTAAAACAGGTTTCACATTGACATTGAAATATCAACTTGAAACAAATAACTTCCAGAGAGTATATGTACATCTTATTGCGGGCACCTTGCTTGATTTCGTGGGTTGGTTATGGCGGTGGTCGGGCAAAGACACGCTCGACACATTATAATGCCCCCTCCGAATTTACCTCACCATTCCCAACATGAAATATTAAAATCATGTTTTAATTATATATAAGGACCATGTACATGTGTATCAAAAATTCCAGAGGTAACAATTTGAAAACCAACAGAAACATACAAATTTGTCTGCCATTATAGTTTGGTGATAAAGTTTCGGAGTACATAGGTGATAAATACGTCGTATATGAAGTTTAACAATTCTGTCAATCTATAAAGTTGGATTGTTGGCGTGGCGATACACTTTGCAAAAGATCAGAGCAATTTAGAACGCTGATATCAATGTGGGTTTTTTTCAACATAAGAAATATTCGAAAGGCAGGAGAACTGATGGTTAAGAGCAGACATCATAGGGACTGTTAGCTGTATAATGTCAGGTTTAACTTGGAGGTATAATGTCAGGTTTAACTTGGAGATACAGCTGTATAATGTCAGGTTTAACTTGGAGGTATAATGTCAGGTTTAACTTGGAGATATAATGTCAGGTTTAACTTGGAGATACAGCTGTATAATGTCAGGTTTAACTTGGAGATACAGCTGTATAATGTCAGGTTTAACTTGGAGGTATAATGTCAGGTTTAACTTGGAGGTATAATGTCAGGTTTAACTTGGAGGTATAATGTCAGGTTTAACTTGGAGATACAGCTGTATAATGTCAGGTTTAACTTGGAGATACAGCTGTATAATGTCAGGTTTAACTTGGAGATACAGCTGTATAATGTCAGGTTTAACTTGGAGATACAGCTGTATAATGTCAGGTTTAACTTGGAGATACAGCTGTATAATGTCAGGTTTAACTTGGAGATACCTGTAGTCTGTTAAGCATCATTATTGAGATTAATGGTCGAATAAAGATAAGAAGGTTTCTTAAAAGAAATGTTTGAAAACTATTACCCGCATTAATGGTACAATACTCATATCTCTTACGGAAATGTACAGGAATTCACCAGCATCTCCCTACAGACTCAAGTGAGCGTTTAATACGCTGAATCCCCATGATACACAGGTTTCCATCCTTTGTTACAGTGATAGACCTAAGTTTGTAAACGTTAGACCAGCATTGCTGATGTCAGCTACATCTGAAAATTCCTAGAATACAACATGTACAGTTAAGAGATAATCAACTGTACAGATAACACCAGAGCATTATACATCATACGTGAAAATCAACACAGCTTCAGGATAAAAATGATTTCATGAAGCAAAGGTACATAATTAATGGACCATATGTATCATCGTCAAGGTCATGAGACAGCTGACTGACAAGACATAAGTGGATACCGCTGTACTCAACTCCGAAGGAGTCTAGCGCCAATGGTTCGGGATTCAGAGAACAATTCATCAATATTTCAAGGTCTTTTTGGACAGATTAGATAATTTTAAGAGAGTTATATTTTACAGCAATTTCATAGGAAAAATATTGTATATAGATAAATAGACAACTCCTTAAATCAGAAAATTATTAAATGAAACACAAATAATTTTTGATTGGAACCACAAAATTAGTGCTAGTTGGGGCCTACATTGATAAGGCTGAAAATCGGGGTATACAGCATTGTACCAGTAATATACAGTGATATACAACATTGTACCAGTAATATACAGCATTGTACCAGTAATATACAGCTTTGTACCAGTAATATACAGCATTGTACCAGTAATATACAGCATTGTACCAGTAATATACAGTAATATGCAACAGTGTACCAGTAATATACAGTAATATACAGCACTGTACCAGTGATATACAGCATTGTACCAGTAATATACAGCATTGTACCAGTAATATACAACATTGTACCAGTAATATACAGTAATATACAGCATTGTACCAGTAATATATAACATTGTACCAGTAATATACAGCATTGTACCAGTAATATACAACATTGTACCAGTAATATACAGTAATATACAGCATTGTACCAGTAATATATAACATTATACCAGTAATATACAGTGATATACAACATTGTACCAGTAATATACAGTAATATACAACATTGTACCAGTAATATACAGTAATATACAACAGTGTACCAGTAATATACAGTAATATACAGCATTGTACCAGTAATATACAGCATTATACCAGTAATATACAGCATTGTACCAGTAATATACAGCATTGTACCAGTAATATACAGCATTATACCAGTAATATACAGTGATATACAGCATTATACCAGTAATATACAGTAATATACAACATTGTACCAGTAATATACAGTAATATACAACAGTGTACCAGTAATATACAGTAATATACAGCATTGTACCAGTAATATACAGCATTGTACCAGTAATATACAGCATTGTACCAGTAATATACAGTAATATACAACATTGTACCAGAAAATTTTAAAAAATGTCACATAATTTATTGCAAACAGTTGCAGGCAATGCTCCAAACCTTTCCAAAAATTTTGGACCAAGAAACAAGTATACAAGATGGCTGCACATATGTAAATAGACACTCCGGTGTGAAGGGGTTGTCTATGGTTTTATCAAACACATAAGTTAAGGTATAGGAGTTTCCCACACAAGATAGTACTGGTCGAGTTTTAAAAGAATAGATCTATAATCCTGTGAGATTCCTCAGTTCATCAAACTGACACACCCAAAAATAATAATGGAAGTGTCAAAGGAATGTCAATTTCAGTACAAATATCTTGAAAGGTAATAAACAGGTGTTAATTAAAGGTAAGGTAGGCAACAGGTATGTTAATTAAAATAGAATGAGTACAGGTGTTCTAATTAGATGTGTTATTAATTGAGTAGACATATATACCTGTCATTAGGTTAATTATCAGGTATTGTTATTGATGTAGACTTATAATTATCTCCCTTGGCTGTATAGTATATATTACTGACAAATTCCTATTTATTTAACCAGGGATACATATTTAGACAATGTCTAGTTTACAATATGGCCCTGCATTCAAATATATATAAGCATGGCACAATTTAAGATAATAGTATAACAATGTAGTAAATACAGAAAATTGTCAATGACATTTGGCTATTGACTACCAGAAACAAGATGTAGGAAACTATACTCTTATATCAAAAAATGAATGAAAATCATAAAAGAAATACTTGGAAATAAAAACATTGGATGAGTTGTAGTACAGATGTAAAATATGACTGATATAGCTAAGATTTTGTAAAGTAATGCCATCATGGCATATGTAACTGATCTGTGTACATGTAGGTGGATATATAGAGTTGGAGAATTTGTCTTTGGTTTTTTTTTCTGAAGAAATCCTGCATATTTTTATCATTTTAGGGATTCAGTGTTAAATTGGTCTAATGTTTTAAATCATTTACTGATAATTACAGATTGAGTATTTTTTACTCATCCTAAATCTTAATAATGGATACAAAACAAATATTTCTTTCCTTTGGCCTTAATTTAAAACTAATACAGAACTTATACAATTGTTGGGCATTGTGACATTATTACATGTACATTAACTCCAGACATTAATGGGCCTTTAACTTTGTAAAGGGCATGATATTGTTTTGTTTCTTATTAGATACAGACAATCACAAAACTTAATTGTTTACAAGAGTTATTGTGTAGAATGATATCAAATTGACTATTTTCCACATGCAACATTTCTTTCCAGGGAGATTTAGGAGCTAGGATTTTCTTTATCTACCTTCTGATTTTAGCAGTGAGGTCTGAAAAATACAACCTCTGAAATATTGAGCAGTTTTTTTAACTCTACATTTATATTTAATACTTCTGTTTAATGATAGACTTCCTGTTTGATCCAGAACCAGTTCTATCCGTTAATGCAGGACAAAGAATTATGTTTATATTAATAATGTATGAATTCTAAGTAAATAAATGAGGCCATGGGTCACTGTGGCCATGGAAAATGATTTGGACGTATAGAATATGAGAAACAGAATCTCTAATCTGTAGCTTGGTGTTATTTAATAATTAAAAAGTCGGCCTGTAAAATATTTAAGTCTATACAAATAGGTCTACATAAGAAAATTAATGCTTCTCCTTTGTACAGGCACTTTGTACTAGTCAGACATGGTACAGGCATTGTGTGGTCACTGTACCAGTCAGACATGGTACAGACATTGTGTGGTCACTGTACCAGTCAGACATGGTACAGACATTGTGTGGTCTCTGTACCAGTCAGACATGGTACAGACATTGTGTGGTCACTGTACCAGTCAGACATGGTACAGACATTGTGTGGTCACTGTACGAGTCAGACATGGTACAGACATTGTGTGGTCACTGTTTGTACCAGTCAGACATGGTACAGACATTGTGTGGTCACTGTTTGTACCAGTCAGACATGGTACAGACATTATGTGGTCACTGTACCAGTCAGACATGGTACAGACATTGTGGTCACTGTTTGTACCAGTCAGACATGGTACAGACATTGTGGTCACTGTTTGTACCAGTCAGACATGGTACAGACATTATGTGGTCACTGTACCAGTCAGACATGGTACAGACATTGTGGTCACTGTTTGTACCTGTCAGACATGGTACAGACATTGTGTGGTCACTGTTTGTACCAGTCAGACATGGTACAGACATTGTGTGGTCACTGTACCAGTCAGACATGGTACAGACATTGTGGTCACTGTTTGTACCAGTCAGACATGGTACAGACATTGTGGTCACTGTTTGTACCAGTCAGACATGGTACAGACATTGTGTGGTCACTGTACCAGTCTGACATGGTACAGACATTGTGTGGTCACTGTACCAGTCAGACATGGTACAGACATTGTGTGGTCACTGTACCAGGCCAGCGTCCACTGATCACCTTATTGTGTTCTCTGTGTGGACAGAAATGTGTAATCAAATACTAATGAGTATATACTTCCTGTAAACATTTCCAATTTAGAATTTCCCTAGCTTCAGTGTTGACTTCATTTCATGATCAACCTTGAGAACATTTTCTCCCCATCACACACTTTTAAATGTAATTGGTATTTAGCTAAGACTATTTAAAGACACACTGTCTAAATTTAGTAACAACTGGTCTTGAAAATTGAAAATGAAATTACACAAATCAATTTCAAGCTATAAAATTGGTCAGTAGAACATCTTTGAGGTACAAAGCCACCAGCAGAGTTAAAGATGATATCAATAACTTGTATATACAGTGCATTCCGCTTAATTGGGTTGCCTATTTGCGGGGACTTTTTACCCGATTAACCGACTTATGCAATAAGCCGAAATGCACGTCGCCATCTTAGATTTGGTCCGTAATGGTTGTCAGACTTGGGTCGATTTTGGATGAAAATGTTTGCGTTATTATTGTTAATAAACGGTGTTTTTGTTTGTGCTTTTACTGATGTCAAATTGTCAGATTACTTTAACTAATTGTATAAAAATACATGTATTAAAATAATAAAACCTTAAAGATTGTTTCTTATTCGCGACACAGTACAATCGTAGCACCTCAAATCGGGGGTCATACATCCCTGTTTCATCCACGTGTTCCTAATTTGACATACGATCTAAGGACTCGCCGACAATTACAGCTAAAATAATTCATGTTTATCATAGAGACATTCTTATGTTCGCTATGAAGTTTAAAATATTCCATATTATATTCAATTGCCAAAGCACAGAGATCGGAGAAACCGAGTTTATTTACATCGTTTCCTGTGGTATAAATTTATACAAACTTGACACTGGCAGTCACTGATAAAACAACACAAAATCCAATGTAATGTTTTTTATTAACCAGTTCTAATCCTTACCTGAATAGGAATTATAAGCTAACGTCGGGCGTCTGTCCTTTTACTGCTCGCTACTGTTTTTTTAATAACTCACCTGTGTACCAGTGTCATCACAGTTCCCCTGTGGCGAACCCCTCACTTTGGATTCGCCACATGCAGTAAGCGGTGATAAGCAATGTCAGACCCAGGTCAAAACCTATTGTTTTGGTTTCTACTTCGAAGATTTTACATCCCAGAAGTAAAAGTTTAATTGTCTAGTAGTTCAATTATGCTTTTAAACCGCCATTACGTTGGCCTGCTGCTGACTCTAAAAATAACATTTAATTTTACCCACAATTCTTAATCGACTTCCTGTTGGGGAAAAACCCCAGGAGGCAGAATTAACAACAACACAGTTCTGAACATGACAAAATCCCCGACATAACATTATCGTTTAAGGTAATATTTTACCGTTTTTTGACATTTTAACCATCTAAATTACCCCATTTGTTGATAAATGTCTAAAACTTAAAGAAATACGTGATGACTTTCATGAAAATCAGAGCATTTCTAATTTTTTTTGTCCAATTGTTCTATTCGAATAACCGAAAAATATGACTTTTCCAACCCAATTAAAAGATTTTTTTTAACATGATTTAAGAGAAAATGGTTTTGGTTTTTGAAATTTTACCCAATTAAACGAAATACCCGATTAAGCGTTACCCGATTAACTGGAATGTACTGTACATTGATGTACTTAGGCGTTTCATTTACAAGCTCCTACTAATAGTTCTGAAATAGGCACTTTTATGTTTGCAAGCTTGTACATCACGAAAATCATTTGATTATAATTTACCTCTACCATACAGCTAACAAAGATGCGTAAATATTTGTTCGCATCAATAAAAAAGTTTTAGTTATTAATTGTATGACTTCAAGTCATGAAAAAATATTGTTTGTTTGGTTCATATACTCTGGGGAAAATGACAATGTCTGTCGTCGCCCTGGTTCTTCATATATGGCACTCTGATGATTGGATTGGCCGAGATACTCGTCATAGTATGTAAACATTATATTGTTAATGTGTTTTACCCGTTAACAATTATTGTCAATCTAATAACACAATCAATATGTGTTAGATGAATATCTCTAGGTTTCCTGTCGTGAACTTAAAATAACTTACAATCAAAACATATATAAAACATAAAAACTTTAGAAGTTAAGAATTATGAAAAATAAAAAAATAACTGCATATTCAGAAAGAAAGAAATATTGAAAAGATTAGAAAAATATTAAGACTTTATAGGTAAGTACTAAAACAAATTAAAATAGAGGGGAAATTCTGTGAATATTTTCCTCTTGTTTCCATTAATTCTGGTCTCAGTAATAACAGTTGTAATATACTTGAATGTGTTATAGGTAATAAATACAGTCATTGTAAACATAGATTTATTTAGATTTAGCGGGAAGGGGTCTTGTTGTATTGTCTCACCTACAGGTACAGGTATTGTCTGACCTACAGGTACAGGTATTTTTTTCTATCTGATATATTTCTTACTTTCATAATTGATAATTCACATATCTGTATAAACATTATTATCATCTTACAACGATTGTGAAACAAGTTTTATCACCTTATCCTGAACATGCTTGCCCGAATGGAAGCACTTCACATCCCTGCATTATAAATTAATAACTTTGTTACTGATTTTTTTGATTTTTTTTGTGCTGATGGTAAGTTGACAAAGCTTGTATGAAAACTGTAACAGACACCTGCATCGTGTAAGTAAAGAGTAGATATACCACCAAAATCAGGCCGGGTACTTACACAGGATAATCGTCCACCTGTCTTTAATAATGTCATTAGTCAGGTGCCATCCATACCAAAGTCCTCGCTTCACAGAGAATTTTATTTGAATGGAAATTTGTTTGTAGTAGTAAAGATCTTTGAATTGTGTCGCTGGTGATAAGGATTGTGATGTTGTTGACGTCCCATGGGGAGATTGTTTGATTGACTAGGTTTAATTTGGTTTGGAAGTGTCATCAAACTGTAATTATAACATAGGCCAAGGTGAAGGCCAAGGTGAAATATTTCAGACTGCAATGTCAAGGTCACTGACAAGTCCTGAAGGGACGGCACACTTTCAGGATTGATTATATGTTACTGAAGATTTAATTTCCATGTCAAAACATTTTTAGGTAATTTTTTATTTATGTTACAGATTTTAAAATCAATTGATGAAAAGATATGAACTAAAATTGATGCATTGATTACATCAGATTTGTATGAAACTTCTTTCATAGAAATCAAAGACATAATGACAAAGGTAAATGCATATCACAGGCAAACATGTTAAGTGAAAGGATAGCTTTACTCAGCACACAATCACAGGTATAATGTGTAAGGTAGCATATAGCTTTAAATCAGCACAAAATCACAGGTATAATGTGTAAGGTAGCATATAGCCTTTAAATCAGCACACAATCACAGGTATAATGTGTAAGGTAGCATATAGCCTTAACTCAGAACAAAATCACAGGTATAATGTTTAAGGTAGCATGTAGCCTTAACTCAGCACAAAATCACATGTATAATGTGTAAGGTAGCATATAGCCTTAACTCAGAACAAAATCACAGGTATCATGTGTAAGGTAGCATATAGCCTTAACTCAGCACAAAATCACATGTATAATGTGTAAGGTAGCATATAGCCTTAACTCAGAACAAAATCACAGGTATCATGTGTAAGGTAGCATAGCCTTAACTCAACACAAAATCACAGGTATAATGTGTAAAGTGTGCACATAGCATATAGCCTTAAGTCTTTCACAAAAGACAGGTGTTAATTGAGGACCTCACTAAATTGGACTCCATGTGGAATATATAGAAAAAGCGTGTTTTTGATTTGCTGAGCTGCAAAATTTCAGCTAGAAATTCTCCGAAAATTTTCTAGAATCTTCGCGATAATTCAATTCTTGAAGATTCCCAATCCTTTTTGTAGAGAACATGTTGAAACAGTGAAGAAGTAAGAAGCATAATTTGGAATCTTTCTAAAGTATACGTACTGTTGGATTATATTATGGTAACAAAATTAAAGCTCTGTAATGATATTTATGATCAAGAGATGTAAATTTCTGTCATATAGTCCTCCAAATATATATCCAACCTATCAAAAAGGAAATTGCAGCTTGAGACAAACGTATTTACTTGTAGACAGAAATGCTATGGATTTGACATAAAGCCGTTTTTTGCAAGGAGATGAACAAACTGTATCAAATTGAAATGTCACAATGAATTAGATTTCAATGTTCTGTGTAACTATGGGAGAAGGAGAATTTTTCATGGTGACAACTTCAGGATCAATGGGACAAGGACTTTCCACCTAAAATTTTGGTACATTTTATGGTTACACATGAAGTCCATCAACAAAGGACAGGGAGAAAGTTATTTTGACAATAGAACAGCGACAATGAAAACACCGTATTGATTTATATTCCATCAAATTTTTACAGAGTTTGCCCCCTCCGGAAAGGAACCAATGTAATTGATATCATTGCAAATATAACATACTGACAATATTATTGATTTCTGGGAGTTATTAAGATCTTGCAACAAAATTTTCTGTTGACAATTTGAGTTTGTAACTTGTGAATTAGGCTTAGTGAAATATGGGTCTGATTACGAGCTGTTACAATTACTACAGGGATATCCTGTAATGTCAGACTTGGATAGGAATGTGGAAAACGCCCCCATGTCATTACATTCTGTAAATCACTGCTCGGCTTCTCAGAATCTTCTTAGTTAGGGCACTTTATTTTCTGAAAAATATCATGAATGATACATTTTCTGTATTCATCGAACAGGGGTTGTCATTTAAAGATATATGGTACAGATATCTGACATGGAGATTAAGGATGTATGTTACCTAAAATGCTGTTTTATGGAGATTTTAAGGATGTATGTTACCTTAAATACTGTCATATGGAGACTTCAAAAAGGATGACGTATGCCACATTAAATGCGGTCAAATGGAGACTTAAAGGATGCAAACTACCTAAAATACTGTCATACGGATATTTAAGGATGCACGCTTCCTAAAATACTGTCATATGGGGACTTAAGGATGCACGCTTCCTAAAATACTGTCATATGGGGACTTAATGATGCAAACTACCTAAAATACTGTCATATGGATATTTAAGGATGCACGCTTCCTAAAATACTGTCATATGGGGACTTAAGGATGCACGCTTCCTAAAATACTGTCATACGGATATTTAAGGATGCACGCTTCCTAAAATACTGTCATATGGAGACTTAAGGATGCAAACTATCTAAAATACTGTCATACAGATACTTAAGGATGCATGTATGTTGCCTGAAAACTGTCATATGGAGACTTAAGGATGCATGTATGTTGCCTGAATACTGTCATATGGAGACTTAAGGATGCATGCTACCTGTACTAATTGGAGATTATGAGATACTCTTACTGTCACATATGCATATAATTATATACTGTAAATTTATTTTTACAATAGATTGTTTTTGAGTAATCACACATTACTACCAAACTCCTCAGGTTTGATAATGTATAAATTATATGATGGAATGTGTATCACCATACAACTCTTTAATATATATCTACCCTCCTGATGTGGCAGTCTTATCTTCCTGTAGATATCAGTACTCATCATCTTTACACTGATTTTCAAGTCAATTTTTTTAACAATATATTTTGGGTTTATCACAAATGTTTAAAGGATATCTGCATTTCCTCTGTTCCTGTTGTTAATTACTTCAGACAGATAGTTCAGTCTCTATGGAATTCACCAACAAATATAACCAATGGCAATCTGACAAACACAATTTAATATTTGATACCCTATTCCCGCTATTCATAAAAAAAAGAAAAAAATGGAAATTGGAGGAAATTCTCTTTGTAACTTGACTGTTATTTAATCGAAAAGTTTCATTATAACCTATTTTTATAACTTAAATGACTTTCAAGACAAAATGTTATCATTTTTATAATTAATATCTTTTCACCATCATTAAGTGTTTCACAATAACAATAAGTGATATTGTGTTTTTCAATAATGGTGTTTTATTGTATTGCACCTAAATATCCAGGCAGTGTTTTTTATTTGATGTAGAGTAGATTGGAGATTTCCTGATACATGTACAACCATGAAAGTTTAACCTGACCTAAAAAAAAATAAAAAAAAAAAACCTGTAGTGAGTAACCAAAGATCTTTAATTGTTCTAGAGTGACGTTTGTAGCAGAAACATACCTGATCTTTAGAGCTAGGTCAGCTCCACCTTAAAATCAATGACTGTCTTCCTATAGTGCTCATTTCTTAAAATAGCTAGTACGTATATACACTATCCCCTTAGGTTGAAAGTCCCCATAGTTTTTTTTATCTCCAATAAAAAGACAGTTCCAATAAATTCAGAATTTTTATGCATTTTTACTTATAGTGTTTTTGCCATTTACCATAAAAAAAGAGTTTATGTAAAATACATATATATTAATTATAGTTTACTGAGTATTTTTTCACTTCAATCACCATGGTTCTAAGACCTAGACATGACCTATTGGGGAAGACATGCCCTATACTAATACCATGTTATCTGGGTGACATTTACATCCTCTAAAATGTTTTATATAGAAAACAAATGGTTGTTCTTGTATCTTTTATTTAGACTCTTTTCTTGCTCCAGTCTACCAAGCCATATAAATAGGTTCATGCATACCTATTGGGAAGTAGTGCTGCAAAAGACAAGCATCCCTCCTAGAGGTAGTAATTGTAACTACCATTCCATTTGAAGTTCCCTACCATGTTGGCTTGTCTTTCTTGGGAAACTTAGAATCAGACCAGTTTGTGCTGTCTTGGTTGTGTCCTTCGGCAGAACATTTTACCATAATTGCTCTGGATGGCATGCAACAGGCCTCCTGTACATTGTTCAGTGAGGTAGTCACCAGCTACTACAAGCAAACCTGAAATGACCCTTGCTGTTCACGGGGCAATTACCCCAACAAATAAAGGAAACAAGTATGAGTCAGAAATGGGAATGGGCTTTAGATCTGGCTGCATGAGCCTTATTATGGAAAATACTAAGATCCGATTCCTGCTGCATGAGCCAATATGCTTTCAAGAAATTTTGTTGAGCCTGGATGTATAAGTCACTATGCTAATTTGACCTTTTGTGACATATGACTTTGGCTTGATGAATATAAATCCTGTCATTTTAAAATTTAAAAAAAGGAAAATTGCCAAAATTGTTCAATTTGAAATATTTTCCTGTCACTACTTTAAGAGGATAGATCGGAGACCTTTGATTTTGGTATTGTTGAAATATACAGGCAAAATGCCAAAGTCGTTTGACGGCCTATCACCGAGGCAGAAACCAAGGAGTGAATAAGGGTCTGACTGACTGATCCTGTACTCACTTACTCCGGGCCATTAGGGCACACCAGGGACATGTACAGAAAGATACTTTATCGCAATATTACATTTCTAAACCTATCCATAATGCCTTGTCAGAAGTCTGGTTAACTTGAACTTGTGATAATGTCATCTAGAAATGTAGATTGATGGTTTTATTGGATCAAATGATTCAATTTACTGGGAAATCAGAGAAGGAAAAAAATTGCTAATGCAGCAAAAAATATATTTCATGCAATTCTTGAGAGTAAAGTAAACAAATTATGTTGATATAATGGAAATCGTTGATTACAGTAGAAGGATTCTGGTTAAAAGCAGTATAGCCTGCATCCATTTCACAATGTGCTATAGGTACCTATGTCAATATGGCGACAATAGTCGATCGATATATATTGGTGTTTCTATTGGGACACTGTATGACAGGTTTTCAAATTGTATATTTTGCCTCCGCTTTTCCATCAGACTCAGGGGAGTTTCTGACATAAAAAGTTTTATGTGATAGGAGATAATAAAAGATGATTTAGTATAGAAAGAGGAGGAGAGAGGGTGATCAGCAAGATTTAGTATAGAGATGGGAGGAGAGAGGGTGATCTGATGGAGTTAGTATAGAGAGGGGAGGAGAGAGGGTGATCAAATAGAGTTAGTATAGAGAGGGGAGGAGAGAGGGTGATCAAATAGAGTTAGTATAGAGAGGGGAGGAGAGAGGGTGATCAGATGGAGTTAGTATAGAGAGGGGAGGAGAGAGGGTGATCAAATAGAGTTAGTATAGAGAGGGGAGGAGAGAGGGTGATCAAATAGAGTTAGTATAGAGAGGGGAGGAGAGAGGGTGATCAGATGGAGTTAGTATAGAGAGGGGAGGAGAGAGGGTGATCAGATGGAGTTAGTATAGAGAGGGGAGGAGAGAGGGTGATCAGCTGGAGTTAGTATAGAGATGGGAGGAGAGAGGGTGATCAAATAGAGTTAGTATAGAGAGGGGAGGAGAGAGGGTGATCAGATGGAGTTAGTATAGAGAGGGGAGGAGAGAGGATGATCAAATAGAGTTAGTATAGAGAGGGGAGGAGAGAGGGTGATCAAATAGAGTTAGTATAGAGATGGGAGGAGAGAGGGTGATCAGATGGAGTTAGTATAGAGAGAGGAGAGAGAGGGTGATCAGATGGAGTTAGTATAGAGAGGGGAGGAGAGAGGGTGATCAGATGGAGTTAGTATAGAGAGGGGGAGGAGAGAGGGTGATCAGATGGAGTTAGTATAGAGAGGGGAGGAGAGAGGGTGATCAGACGGAGTTAGTATAGAGAGGGGAGGAGAGAGGGTGATCAGATGGAGTTAGTATAGAGAGGGGAGGAGAGAGGGTGATCAGATGGAGTTAGTATAGAGAGGGGAGGAGAGAGGGTGATCAGATGGAGTTAGTATAGAGAGGGGAGGAGAGAGGGTGATCAGCTGGAGTTAGTATAGAGAGGGGAGGAGAGAAGATGATCAGATGGAGTTAGTATAGAGATGGGAGGAGAGAGGGTGATCAGATGGAGTTAGTATAGAGAGGGGAGGAGAGAGGGTGATCAGCTGGAGTTAGTATAGAGAGGGGAGGAGAGAAGATGATCAGATGGAGTTAGTATAGAGAGGGGAGGAGAGAGGGTGATCAGATGGAGTTAGTATAGAGAGGGGAGTAGAGAGGGTGATCAGCTGGAGTTAGTATAGAGAGGGGAGGAGAGAGGGTGATCAGATGGAGTTAGTATAGAGATGGGAGGAGAGAGGGTGATCAGATGGAGTTAGTATAGAGAGGGGAGGAGAGAGGGTGATCAGATGGAGTTAGTATAGAGAGGGGAGAGAGAGGGTGATCAGCTGGAGTTAGTACAGAGAGGGGAGGAGAGATGGTGATCAGCTGGAGTTAGTACAGAGAGGGGAGGAGAGAGGGTGATCAGCTGGAGTTAGTATAGAGAGGGGAGGAAAGAGGGTGATCAGCTGGAGTTAGTATAGAGAGAGGAGAGAGAGGGTGATCAGATGGAGTTAGTATAGAGAGGGGAGGAGAGAGGGTGATCAGATGGAGTTAGTATAGAGAGGGGGAGGAGAGAGGGTGATCAGATGGAGTTAGTATAGAGAGGGGAGGAGAGAGGGTGATCAGACGGAGTTAGTATAGAGAGGGGAGAGAGAGGGTGATCAGATGGAGTTAGTATAGAGAGGGGAGGAGAGAGGGTGATCAGATGGAGTTAGTATAGAGAGGGGAGGAGAGAGGGTGATCAGATGGAGTTAGTATAGAGAGGGGAGGAGAGAGGGTGATCAGATGGAGTTAGTATAGAGAGGGGAGGAGAGAGGGTGATCAGATGGAGTTAGTATAGAGAGGGGAGGAGAGAAGATGATCAGATGGAGTTAGTATAGAGATGGGAGGAGAGAGGGTGATCAGATGGAGTTAGTATAGAGAGGGGAGGAGAGAGGGTGATCAGCTGGAGTTAGTATAGAGAGGGGAGGAGAGAAGATGATCAGATGGAGTTAGTATAGAGAGGGGAGGAGAGAGGGTGATCAGATGGAGTTAGTATAGAGAGGGGAGTAGAGAGGGTGATCAGCTGGAGTTAGTATAGAGAGGGGAGGAGAGAGGGTGATCAGATGGAGTTAGTATAGAGATGGGAGGAGAGAGGGTGATCAGATGGAGTTAGTATAGAGAGGGGAGGAGAGAGGGTGATCAGATGGAGTTAGTATAGAGAGGGGAGAGAGAGGGTGATCAGCTGGAGTTAGTACAGAGAGGGGAGGAGAGATGGTGATCAGCTGGAGTTAGTACAGAGAGGGGAGGAGAGAGGGTGATCAGCTGGAGTTAGTATAGAGAGGGGAGGAAAGAGGGTGATCAGCTGGAGTTAGTACAGAGAGGGGAGGAGAGAGGGTGATCAGATGGAGTTAGTATAGAGAGGGGAGGAGAGAGGGTGATCAGCTGGAGTTAGTACAGAGAGGGGAGGAGAGATGGTGATCAGATGGAGTTAGTATAGAGAGGGGAGGTGAGAGGGGGATCAGATGGAGTTAGTATAGAGAGGGGGAGGAGAGAGGGTGATCAGCTGGAGTTAGTATAGAGAGGGGAGGAGAGAGGGTGATCAGATCGAGTTAGTATAGAGAGGGGAGGAGAGAGGGTGATCAGCTGGAGTTAGTATAGAGAGGGGAGGAAAGAGGGTGATCAGCTGGAGTTAGTACAGAGAGGGGAGGAGAGAGGGTGATCAGATGGAGTTAGTATAGAGAGGGGAGGAGAGAGGGTGATCAGCTGGAGCTAGTATAGAGAGGGGAGGAGAGAGGGTGATCAGATGGAGTTAGTATAGAGATGGGAGGAGAGAGGGTGATCAGATGGAGTTAGTATAGAGAGGGGAGGAGAGAGGGTGATCAGATGGAGTTAGTATAGAGATGGGAGGAGAGATGGTGATCAGATGGAGTTAGTATAGAGATGGAAGGAGAGAGGGTGATCAGATGGAGTTAGTATAGAGATGGGAGGAGAGAGGGTGATCAGATGGAGTTAGTATAGAGAGGGGAGGAGAGAGGGTGATCAGCTGGAGTTAGTATAGAGAGGGGAGGAGAGAGGGTGATCAGATGGAGTTAGTATAGAGAGGGGAGGAGAGATGGTGATCAGATGGAGTTAGTATAGAGATGGGAGGAGAGAGGGTGATCAGATGGAGTTAGTATAGAGAGGAGGAGGAAAGAGGGTGATCAGATGGAGTAAGTATAGAGAGGGGAGGAGAGAGGGTGATCAGATGGAGTTAGTATAGAGAGGGGGAGGAAAGAGGGTGATCAGATGGAGTAAGTATAGAGAGGGGAGGAGAGAGGGTGATCAGATGGAGTTAGTATAGAGATGGAAGGAGAGAGGGTGATCAGATGGAGTTAGTATAGAGAGGGGAGGAGAGAGGGTGATCAGATGGAGTTAGTATAGAGAGGGGAGGAGAGAGGGTGATCAGATGGAGTTAGTATAGAGATGGGAGGAGAGAGGGTGATCAAATAGAGTTAGTATAGAGATGGGAGGAAAGAGGGTGATCAGATGGAGTTAGTATAGAGAGGGGAGAGAGAGGGTGATCAGATGGAGTTAGTATAGAGAGGGGAGGAGAGAGGGTGATCAGATGGAGTTAGTATAGAGAGGGGGAGGAGAGAGGGTGATCAGATGGAGTTAGTATAGAGAGGGGAGAGAGAGGGTGATCAGATGGAGTTAGTATAGAGAGGGGAGGAGAGAGGGTGATCAGATGGAGTTAGTATAGAGATGGGAGGAGAGAGGGTGATCAGATGGAGTTAGTATAGAGAGGGGAGGAGAGAGGGTGATCAGATGGAGTTAGTATAGAGAGGGGAGGAGAGAGGGTGATCAGATGGGGTTAGTATAGAGAGGGGAGGAGAGAGGGTGATCAGCTGGAGTTAGTATAGAGATGGGAGGAGAGAGGGTGATCAGCTGGAGTTAGTATAGAGAGGGGAGGAGAGAGGGTGATCAGATGGAGTTAGTATAGAGAGGGGAGAAGAGAGGGTGATCAGATGGAGTTAGTATAGAGAGGGGAGGAGAGAGGGTGATCAGATGGAGTTAGTATAGAGATGGGAGAAGAGATGGTGATCAGATGGAGTTAGTATAGAGAGGGGAGGAGAGAGGGTGATCAGATGGAGTTAGTATAGAGAGGGGGAGGAAAGAGGATGATCAGATGGAGTAAATATAGAGAGGGGAGGACAGAGGGTGATCAGCTGGAGTTAGTATAGAGAGGGGAGGAGAGATGGTGATCAGATGGAGTTAGTATAGAGAGGGGAGGAGAGATGGTGATCAGATGGAGTTAGTATAGAGAGGGGAGGAGAGATGGTGATCAGCTGGAGTTAGTATAGAGAGGGGAGGAGAGAGGGTGATCAGATGGAGTTAGTATAGAGAGGGGAGGAGAGATGGTGATCAGATGGAGTTAGTATAGAGAGGGGAGGAGAGAGGGGGATCAGATGGAGTTAGTATAGAGAGGGGGAGGAGAGAGGGTGATCAGCTGGAGTTAGTATAGAGAGGGGAGGAGAGAGGGTGATCAGATGGAGTTAGTATAGAGAGGGGAGGGGATAGGGTGATCAGATGGGGTTAGTATAGAGAGGGGAGGAGAGAGGGTGATCAGCTGGAGTTAGTATAGAGAGGGGAGGAGAGAGGGTGATCAGCTGGAGTTAGTATAGAGAGGGGAGGAAAGAGGGTGATCAGCTGGAGTTAGTACAGAGAGGGGAGGAGAGATGGTGATCAGATGGAGTTAGTACAGAGAGGGGAGGAGAGATGGTGATCAGATGGAGTTAGTATAGAGAGGGGAGGAGAGAGGGTGATCAAATGGAGTTAATACAGAGCGGGGAGGAAAGAGGGATCATGCAGCCAGAGCAAGGATGTATGACTTCAAAACCTAAGGATCTCAAGATGCTTACATAACTGTAATATTCGAGGAAAATATCATTGGTATTATTTCAAAGAATCGGGTTAGTTGTAATTATGTCATTTACACTGTTAAAATTATATCAAAGATTATATAAAAGCCTTTCCCACATGTTCAGTTTATCCTTGGATCAAGGACACCAGTTCTGTGTATATGACAAGCATTCTGTAAACATTATTTTTAAATACTTCCAGCAGCAGGGGAGGGGGCTCACCAAACGTAGATACTACAGTAAGTGGTGATCCTCCCAGGGATTAAAGTAGAACAGTAATATACACTTGATTTTCCTGTGTATAAGGCAAGTGAACATTCCATACATATATATGTGGTATTTTATGATTTTGTTGATATTTTCATCATTGTTAATGGATAGGTAAAGAAACCACAGCTCCTGGCCATTCTGGCTATTCCGCAGACTGGAAAATGTCTTCAGTGTTAGAGTGATTAGCAGCCATTGATAACATTTCCCCTTACAACTTCTCTGTGTCAGTCTGACACTTTCAGTGAAGGACACCCTCATGGCTATAACACAACTCATCATGTCTGTGTGACAGAGATCGAGAAATTTAATACCCAAGGGTGGCCTTTTTAACATTCAGAACAAATCTTTGTCTGGATTTGAACTTCCAGTACTGAGCACAGGGAGTTGAGATTCAAATGGTTTCTTTCGATAATCAACCATCATATTCTTTCTTCTCATCATTTATTGGCTTGTTATTGTGAAAGTGGTTTTCCCTGCCTTCAAAAATATAATTTTGGATTCAGTAATGAAATCCAATCCGAAAAAAAAAAAAAAAAAGAAGCAATTAATCTTGCCATCCATATGTTATTTTAAACTTCATAATTTATTTTCTAATAAATTTGTAAACTTCTATCTTCTGTTTTATCCTACTTTGTCATACCTGTCTGTATGTAAAGTGATGAATATAAACTGGTCTTAATGGAACATATGGTGTTTACTGTTTACTATTTCTTGTCAAGGTCAAAGTTCAAACTCGTTCAATGAAAATATTTTCAGACTGGAGAATGCATTACTTCCCATTCATTTTAATTTTGATCAATGTCAAGGTTATGATCAGAGGTGAAAGGTCCATGGGAATGCATGTGCTACCTTGATATATATTTGTACACAAAAGAGCTCAAGCAGTCCTGGTCAATCACAAGCTCTTTTGAATGAGAGGTAATTTATGGTGTTTCCTGGCAAGGAACTCTTTTTCAAAGGAGATGCTTACAGTATTGAAACATGTGTCCTTAAATAGCTTTGTAGATGGCTGAAAGTGGCTGTCACCACGTACACGTGTATTAGAAAAATGTTTACCTGAAAAATGCGTACCGTGATACCTCGTACACGCAAAATAGAAAAATGAGTGCTTGAATAAAGTGTAACATCATGACACTTCGTACAGGTGTATTAGAAAAAAGTGTAACATCATGACACTTCGTACAGGTGTATTAGAAAAAAATGTACATGAAAAATGTGTGAGGTCACAATGTTTGAGCATTTTGTAATTGGTAATTTGTTCTGACTTTTAGCTATTGGTCACCTGGTTCATGATGGATCACCGTTTTTGCTATTTTCAGGGTCTGCCTGGAATTTTGATGATGACACCGACTCCACAGCTTCTTCCGAAACGATGACCAGCGGTGCTTCCGAGGAAGGTGCCAGTCACCAGCGTCCATCTAGTCAGCTGTTCTATACAACACCACCTAAAGCTGTAAGTAAAGGAAAAATCCCTTTTCTCCAAAGAATAATTGACTCTGATATAGAGGAAAGATAAACCAGGGGAAGTAACTCTAAAGATTTGCCTTATCTTGCTATAGAAGGATGAATACTCTGAATGACTAACAAACCGGTCTGATGTTGGCTGCTTCTGCAAGGTGTCAATGGTATCAGAATCCTTGTTAAGGGAATTGTCACTAGGCTGCAGAGATTTTCCCTCTTTCTATCTTAGTGGTTTGCGGGATCTATTGGACTTTTTCCAAGTTGTCTGTCCCTAAATACAGTAATCTGTATTAGGAACAAGGATTGCTGAATTGTCAAGGTTTTACTGTAAAACAATCTAACTTGAAATGAAAATTTATCATTAGATATTATTAAGCACAGAAGTATAGGTATTAAAATTGACAAAGTAACAACTGAAACAGGTAAAGGTATATATCAGCTATACATCAATATCGTTTTATTTTGAAGATTTTTTTTTTTTTTTCGTTCATACAAAAGGGCATATATGTGCCAGGTATTTCAAAAGAATAATTCTATAAACCTAAATGATAAGATTTTCATTGATAATGAAAATAAACCATGATCTGAAGAATCCTGTTTAGACAATACCACAAAGGATATTTCTAAATCTCTCAGAAGATTTTTCCCCTGTAAAGTATACTTTTACATGTACAAACTAGCTGTGTAATCTAAATACTAGCTCCAGGTTAAAACCCACTGTAGGAAAAGTCTTTAAGCCTGATCTAATTTAAAGTGAATACATGGATATCTTCTGTTAGAAGCAATTTCAATGGAGTCACTTTTAACTACAGTACCCGGCTAAGGTTAGATTCTAAATTGGTCTGGATAAGGTGAACTGAATGTCATTCGATAGAAAGGTCAGACTTTTATATAGATGAGGGACGCAATTTATTCGTTCAAATCTTGTTAATAGCCAAACAGAGACTGAGGAGAACCTAAACATTTTCTATCAAAAGCAAGGTTTGATTTTAAACCTTTCCAATAAGTTACCAAGATTGACAGCTATATGTTTAAAAATAAATTCAGAATGTATCAACGGGAACCATAAACCGCATTTAAATCAAATGGAATGTAATATATTAATGAAAATGATTTCTTTCTAATCAAATTGAAATGGCTCCCTGTGGTTTTGCTGTATTTCTATGGTTGTGAGAATTCACCTTCCTTAGCTATATTACTATCGCTTGCTAAAACAACCTGGCACGGAATAGACTGACGGCTTCTGTGCGTGCATGCATGCGTCCATCCCATGGACAGTCGTTTCTAGAGTATATTTCAAAAACCATTACAAATTTTATCTTTAGACTTCTCACACAAGTCAATCACAGTACAGTCAGGGTTGTCTATGTTGGTATTTTGAAGTTTCTGATGTCAATAAATGTTCAGTTGTCATGGAAATGACAACTAAAATATATACATTTTCAATGCATATTTTTTATTCTAGAGCATATCTCAAATACTGTTATAGGTATGGGTTTTAAACTTCCCCTGGGAGCTATTCAGTTTGGCATTTTCACGTACCTTTCAGAAATGTGTAGTTGTCATGGAAATAGTGCCAAAATATGCAGTTTTCGTGCATATATGTTTTTCAGCGTATAATATCTCAGACCTTCAAATTTCACACATAAATCCCAAAGCATAGATAATCTTTTTTCTCTCTTTATCTTTCCATTTGCTTTTGAAGATATCAGGTAATAAAACTGTATTGTAATTACATCATAATCATTGAGGTAGGTCATGTGCTATCAGAGGTTACTCAGTCAGAACAATCTTACGCAGAAAGAATTCCCAGTTTTTCCAGATTTTGGGTGAAAATATATCTTCACCTTGTTTAAATTATAGTAATTCCTAAATTAACCTCTCCCCTTGTAACAAAAAGAGGGCTTAAGTTGTACAAGGGGGCTTATTTGTAGGCGTCCCCTATTAGTCTTAAGTTTCTGATACATGTCCAATTATCACAGGGGTGTTTATTTGTGGGAGGGCGGATATTTACAGATGTATGCAATAATGTTCGAAATTCCCCCAACCTCCAACTCCCAACACTTAGACCATATCAGGAGAAACTATTTATGAAACTGGACATATCACCTTGGAGTACAAGACCTGTGTTAGATTGGAGATGAGGGGGCTTATGTACTTATAATGGTAATAGAGAATGAGTATCCCCTTGGTATTTTATCTGTAAGAGCGTCCTTACAAGAATAAGATTTATATCGGAGCCAAACCTGACCTCAGGGTACAATATGGCTGCCTTCTGTGTAGTACCGAGGTTTAAATCGTCAGAGGAATGCTGACAATGTAAACAAATGTGTTAATGATACCACTGTCAAATTAACGGGGACCGATCATATTTTAACCGTTTCTTTGTTGGCTATTAAGTATACTTAAATTCCATCGGAAAAATAATCACAGTTGTGGTCGTGTAGATATCACACAACAATGGTCTGAAGTCAATGATAATAAATAATTACTTACATCAATGATCCACTAAATCGGTAGGTATGTTGGTGTTGATCCGTGCCGTATACTTCAAAATATTTCCCAGTTGTCTCCCTATACTGGTCTGTGACAAATTATCCCTTTGAGGGTATTGTGCTTAACTAAATAGCCACACCCTGTCATACCTTCAATTCTTCTGTTATCATATTTTCTGTTAAAACCTACTTTAGCCAGCCTCTTGTCTATATCCCCGATTTACTCTCTACACTAACATGATCACTCTTCCCTCCATTTTTTTAGCAGCCTGCCTATAAAAATAACACTCGCCTATTAAAAGTCACCTTCTTCATGGATCTGCCCTGCTGATAGGGTGTAAGAATTGTGCCTGCTGTCCCCATTGCATAATAATAAGAGTTGACAAAATTAGGAATATTATCTTTTTTCTGATCTCTAGCAACTTTATTCTTCCTAATGTCTCCCTTGACAATGCCTCACTTTTGACCTTTAGTTGAGCGTTTGCCCCTTGAGGAAGGCTTTGGGTTCTGTCCCCTACCAGAGTCTTTAAAAATGGTAGTATCTACTCATGCTAATTAACACTCAACATTTTCTGGGAGTGTGACGACTGGTTCTCTAGTTATCAGTATAATGTGACCAGGTGGTGTATCCTGCTGGAATATTTTCAGCAGTATGTGCTTCAGTGAGGTAGCACTATAAAGTTGGCATCAGTTCCACTCTGTCACATGGAGACAAACATGAACATACCGTAGCCTCCAAAAACATGTATTCACCATACGCATGCATCTCGCATGCACAGGGGAGGCTGTCCTTAAATAACCTTAGCTGTTGATGGGATATTCAGTAATACTACACCAAGCCAAACCAATTCTCCAAATTAATTAAATTAAAATGAAGTGACAAGTATCTCACACACAGGGGAGGCCATCCGTAACTGACCTAAGCTATTGATACATGTATCTCACACACAGGGGAGGCTATCCGTAACTGACCTAAGCTATTGATACATGTAGGACATTAAAAAATACAGACCGAACCAAACTGTCAAGTGATCCTGTATATAAATATATTGCTCTAGGTATAAAAACACATGCAGAGAAATGTGTACTTCTAGCCATCAGTAAAACTGATGAATGTTTTCAACCGGGCTTACTGTAATTTCTGTTTCAATTTTTCAAGGATATGCTTAACCTGAAGAATCATTGGCTAAATCAGTCTTTTATTTTATAATTAATCTGTAAAAAATAAAAACTTTTATGCCTCCAATATCACAAAAATTTAAACCATGAAAATAATAAGTAACATCCAATGCAGTATTTTGTAACAGTTCTTGTTATCTGTAAAGAAGGATACCTTGATGAGACACGGGTATGTCGACCTATGTTGTTAATTAACAACTTATCTTCCGAATCTCATGGTGGGTGGTGCATAGGATGGCAGAGGTTGTGTCCCTTGGTATACCAATTTGATATGCAAAGTTTTTGACAGAATTGTTTACAATTTTACAAAATAAACTTTTTTGTAAAGGTCACAAAGAATATTTGATTGGGCATTTAAACAGATGAAATATCAGAAAAATTGATAGAAATCTTATCCTCAAATAACTGAAGAGCTGTTGATATTACAAGATTATGAAGTTTGCCTAGGACAGTAGGGGTTATGTCCCTTTACATGTAATTATCCTACATACAGTACAGATATCCTTGAAAAGTCTTATGGGTTAATTGTAATCTGATCATGTGGAGATAAAATTGTCTCCTTCATGGAAAGCTTTGTTTATATTTTGTGATATGAATAAAATAAAATAATTCCAAATTTCCTAAAGCAATTTAAAATTGAATATCAAAGGCCTGAGTGTCGGTTTAGAAGCCGTGGGTAATCATTTGATCACTTTCCATTATTTGTGAAGTGCATGCAGCATCTACCGAGAATGATTGTGAGAATCGTAATAAAGTGCTTCACCAACTTCTATATCATTTCCCCCTTTCTTAGCTTGTCTCTTCGACGAAGACGAGAGCTAATGTTGTCACCCAGGCATTAGTGTCAGTGTTGGTTTTCTAATATTAACATTTTGGTGCGAGACATTAACACAGCACTTTATAATTGTACCACGGTACTGATATTTGATATTAGGGTCCTTGTGGGGTTAGGCTCCCAGAGTCAAACTAAGGGATTTTTAAACAAAAAACCTTGCTTTATGACATGTTTTGGACTTTTTTCCTTTTTGAAGATATCAGAGATTTTTCAGTTATTTATGACTGATGTCAATTAAGATTGAGTGAATTAATTCCATCAAGTACACAATAAAAATCTTATTTATCCAATATGCAAAACAATAGAAATTTATTTATTTTGATTATTTACCGACAAACATTTGTGAGACAAGCTATGCTGTTTTACAACAGCTTATGTTCAATTTTATATTCTATTTTGTTGCCTTTCAATTTTATTAGAGCACCTTCAATGAATTTCAAAATTCAAATCCTTTCCCTTCATTTTTAAGATTGTTATAAAATACCATTATAATTGTTTCTGTTCAATTTTGATTAAAGCAGTATCATCATATCTTCCAAAACATTTTGAAAATTGTAATCATTACAAAATACTTTGAATTGTTTTTGTCTAGATAAGCCTGCATGATTAAACACGGATGTATGAGGAATCACACACTAACATCACTCTCTTACATGCTAAAAATTCGTGTTTTTTTTTGGTGTAATAATGACAATAGGCAGCCATTGATATTTGAGGTTGTAGAGTGTGTAGAATGGATGTAACCCGGATAGTTAGAACTACATCTACATTTGTTTAACCATGTATTGAAACAGTTCAAGAAGTAAAGATGATATCTTCGATGTGGATTAGTGTAAAATTCTGAAATCCTCAAAATGAGGGATTCTGAGTTTAATGTTTAACGATCAAACAAAGTATTTATGTGTTTTTAATCTTCTGTACGTGTATCAAATTCTATAATATTTCTTAAAAATAAATTGTCAACGTGCATGTTAATCCACCTCGAAAAACTACAAACTAGGTATGGCTGGACAATTATAAACTCCCCATTATTATTTTAAATCATTTGAGTTTAATTTCCAGATGTGTGGAAAGTTTAAATAAAAAAATTACTTTGAAGTGCTATCATTAAATTACTTTTAAGTGACATCATTAATCCCCCCCCCCCCCCCCCCCCCCCCCCCCCCCCCCCCCCAATTTCATCAGTCTTCTTTGATATTAATTGTAATATAAGCAACCTATTGTACACATATTTAAATATTATTTAAATATATTTTCATTATTCTGCCATAATTAACTTTATGAAAATGACGTTAACAAAGCAGAACTTGATTTGAAAATGACTACATGTATAACATAATCTGTGTGTGGTTTAATGTGATGTACACACCAGGTACATATGTTTTGTAAATACATGTTACAGACTCGCACATGGTTCGCATACAAGTTTTCTCTGGTCCTCATTATTGTGAATTATAACTTTTGAATCCACGGGAGGGGGTATGTAGCCATTATCTCTTCTCAAACAGCTACATTCATGTTTTCAAACATCTGGCTGAGCTGGAGCAGAGCATATAAATCTAGAAAGCCTTGTTAGCTTAAAATATAACAAACACAACATTTTATAATTTAAATACTTCTGATTCTTCAGAAGAAAATAAAAGTTATTCATGTAATTTAGATAATTTTGATAAAAAGAGCTAAAGTTTTTGTGGTATGTTTTGCTATTTTATGAATATTGCCATGAGATCGAGTTTTACTTTTTTCATGTTAAGCTGTCAGAGCTTCAAATCTATAAAATTATCTGTTTGTGATTTGTACTCCAAGTCAAAAGGAACCAACTTGGATGGGTGTCTTTTTAACAGGAAGAACAGGTTCAATGAGAGAAGATGAGGTTATAGTTGATATTTTATAGATTATCATGAATTATTATCCTGAAGAAATGTAAATATTTAGCCTGATCAAGTCTATCTCTTATCACCTTTACAGAACATGGTACGGAATCAGGATGAAAAGAGGTAAGTACATTTTATAAGTAGTATTTGTTCAGTTCTATACCTAATTACTATCAATCAACCTGTGTCAATATTATGGAGGTTAATTAATACATATAATGCAGAATGCATAAAATGTACCCCCAAATACTTTTGATTCTATTTTAGATTTTTGGTAGGGCGCTACTTTTTATGCAAGAGAATAAAAAGTATTCAAGGGGTGGAGAAGTTACAAGATATCTTTTATATGCATATGAAGGTTTCCTATGTTGATCCTAAGTCATTATTGGTGGTTGATGCAAAAAGAAAAGAAAAAAAAAATTTGTAACCGGGGGTCGGAAATTGCTGGGGTGGGGTCAGAAACATTGTAAATGACACGTGCTGTGTCCTGAACTTATCATATCTTTACTATTTCATAATGATAAAGTTAAAATCAAAGATTTTTGATAGGGGGTAAATTTTATGCAGGAATAAAAATTATCCCTTTTGGTAGGGGGGTACATGTTATGCATGACACCAGGCACCTGTCATGTTTGCTCAGGAAAGGCCGGTTTACAGAAGTTATTTTGGGTAAATTTTTAACAATTCTGGACACAAAACTAATTTGGCATTCGGAATTCAGAGGGATCGGTATTGGGAGGTTTTTTATTTCTAAAATAAAGAAGGTTTGATTCGATGCAAAGCAATTTTGATTGGTATCAAGAGGTTATCGATTTTTAAAAGTATCAGTTTTGGGAAATTGCGCTGTATTTAGGTGAATTTTGAGAATTACTAAAATGAGAATAAAGAAGATTTGTCATACTTTTTTTTTGTGAAACCATTGTTGATTTAATGGCTAGGATCCCCTTATTCCTGGCAAATTCACAATGGTGGTGGTGTGTTTATTTATGGTAAAATACGGTAACAATTTTGTGAAATTGGCAAATTGCTTAAAAGAAATCAATATTTAACATGTCTATCATATATAGGGTGCTTGCATGCTATCACGTTATTGACATAGATTTTAGAAAAAAAAGTGAATATTGGAGAAGACTGACAAAGTGAGAAAGCTTTTAACACAGCCATTTTACTCTTTCTTTCAATAAAAACAATGAGTACAAACAGTGTATAAGTAATTTTATATTAACTTTGACATAATTACCATATTTATCCAGCAACAGCCCTTGTCTGGTCGTGGCCCATCAATGTCTGTAATAATGTTACAAAAAGCGATTTCTTTGTCCTGTAATGATCCCATCCCTTACTCATGTGTTAGCCCCCTGGTCTTATTAGAGGTTAAACACGGTAAGCCCCCTGATCTAATTAGAGGTTAAACACAGTAAGCCCCCTGGTCTTATTAGAGGTTAAACACGGTAAGCCCCCTGGTCTTATTAGAGGTTAAACACGGTAAGCCCCTTGGTCTTATTAGAGGTTAAACATGGTAAGCCCCCTGGTCTTATTAGAGGTTAAACACGGTAAGCCCCCTGATCTAATTAGAGGTTAAACACGATAAGCCCCCTGGTCTTATTAGAGGTTAAACATGGTAAGCCCCCTGGTCTTATTAGAGGTTAATCACGGTAAGCCCCTTGGTCTTATTAGAGGTTAAACACAGTAAGCCCCCTGGTCTTATTAGAGGTTAAACACTATAAGCCCCCTGGTCTTATTAGAGGTTAAACACGGTAAGCCCCCTGGTCTTATTAGAGGTTAATCACGGTAAGCCCCCTGGTCTTATTAGAGGTTAAACACGGTAAGCCCCCTGGTCTTATTAGAGGTTAAACACAGTAAGCCCCCTGGTCTTGTTAGAGGTTAAACACGGTAAGCCCCCTGATCTAATTAGAGGTTAAACACGATAAGCCCCCTGGTCTTATTAGAGGTTAAACACGGTAAGCCCCTTGGTCTTATTAGAGGTTAAACACGGTAAGCCCCCTGGTCATATTAGAGGTTAAACACGGTAAGCCCCCTGGTCTTATTAGAGGTTAAACACGGTAAGCCCCCTTGTCTTATAAGAGGTTAAACACGGTAAGCCCCCTGGTCTTATTAGAGGTTAAACATGATAAGCCCCTTGGTCTTATTAGAGGTTAAACACGGTAAGCCCCCTGGTCTTATTAGAGGTTAAACACGGTAAGCCCCCTTGTCTTATTAGAGGTTAAACACAGTAAGCCCCCTGGTCTTATTAGAGGTTAAACACGGTAAGCCCCCTGGTCTTATTAGAGGTTAATCACGGTAAGCCCCCTGGTCTTATTAGAGGTTAAACACGGTAAGCCCCCTTGTCTTATAAGAGGTTAAACACGGTAAGCCCCCTGGTCTTATTAGAGGTTAAACATGATAAGCCCCTTGGTCTTATTAGAGGTTAAACACGGTAAGCCCCCTGGTCTTATTAGAGGTTAAACACGGTAAGCCCCCTTGTCTTATTAGAGGTTAAACACGGTAAGCCCCCTGGTCTTATTAGAGGTTAAACACGGTAAGTCCCCTGGTCTTATTAGAGGTTAAACACGATAAGCCCCCTGGTCTTATTAGAGGTTAAACACGGTAAGCCCCCTGGTCTTATTAGAGGTTAAACACGGTAAGCCCCCTGGTCTTATTAGAGGTTAAACACGGTAAGCCCCCTGGTCTTAGAGGTTAAACACGGTAAGCCCCTTGGTCTTATTAGAGGTTAAACACAGTAAGCCCCCTGGTCTTATTAGAGGTTAAACACGGTAAGTCCCCTGGTCTTATTAGAGGTTAAACACGATAAGCCCCCTGGTCTTATTAGAGGTTAAACACGGTAAGCCCCCTGATCTAATTAGAGGTTAAACACGATAAGCCCCCTGGTCTTATTAGAGGTTAAACACGGTAAGCCCCCTGGTCTTATTAGAGGTTAATCACGGTAAGCCCCCTGGTCTTATTAGAGGTTAAACACGGTAAGCCCCCTGGTCTTATTAGAGGTTAAACACAGTAAGCCCCCTGGTCTTATTAGAGGTTAAACACGATAAGCCCCCTGGTCTTATTAGAGGTTAGACACGGTAAGCCCCCTGGTCTTATTAGAGGTTAATCACGGTAAGCCCCCTGGTCTTATTAGAGGTTAGACACGGTAAGCCCCCTGGTCTTATTAGAGGTTAAACACAGTAAGCCCCCTGGTCTTATTAGAGGTTAAACACGGTAAGCCCCCTGATCTAATAAGAGGTTAAACACGATAAGCCCCCTGGTCTTATTAGAGGTTAAACACGGTAAGCCCCTTGGTCTTATTAGAGGTTAAACACGGTAAGCCCCCTGGTCATATTAGAGGTTAAACACGGTAAGCCCCCTGGTCTTATTAGAGGTTAAACACGGTAAGCCCCCTTGTCTTATAAGAGGTTAAACACGGTAAGCCCCCTGGTCTTATTAGAGGTTAAACATGATAAGCCCCTTGGTCTTATTAGAGGTTAAACACGGTAAGCCCCCTGGTCTTATTAGAGGTTAAACACGGTAAGCCCCCTTGTCTTATTAGAGGTTAAACACGGTAAGCCCCCTGGTCTTATTAGAGGTTAAACACGGTAAGTCCCCTGGTCTTATTAGAGGTTAAACACGATAAGCCCCCTGGTCTTATTAGAGGTTAAACACGGTAAGCCCCCTGGTCTTATTAGAGGTTAAACACGGTAAGCCCCCTGGTCTTATTAGAGGTTAAACACGGTAAGCCCCCTGGTCTTATTAGAGGTTAAACACGGTAAGCCCCTTGGTCTTATTAGAGGTTAAACACAGTAAGCCCCCTGGTCTTATTAGAGGTTAAACACGGTAAGCCCCCTGGTCTTATTAGAGGTTAAACATGGTAAGCCCCCTTGTCTTATTAGAGGTTAAACATGGTAAGCCCCCTGGTCTGATTAGAGGTGAAACACGGTAAGCCCCCTGGTCTTATTAGAGGTTAAACACGGTAAGCCCCCTGGCCTTATTAGAGGTTAAACACGGTAAGCCAACAGCTCATCACTGAGACTGACCACCCATATAGACACTGTGGTGTTGTTGACCTTTGGAGAGACTTGTATTTTACGATAACTCAGTTAACTTAGGCTGCCATTGGTTCTCGTTTATATCCTGGCCTTTATAACCTCTCTTTTGAAATTAAATCTTCTTAATCAAATTTTTTTGACATGTTTCCTTTCACATGTTTCAACCAAAAGGTATTCACATGGAATATTTTATTGACAGATATAAGTTTTCATATCAATGGTTTAAAAACCTATCTATTTCATTTGACAGAGAGATATAGTACATTGAATTTAGGAGACTAAGATTTTGAAAGTTTGCTTTGTATGGCATTGAGTGCGACAAAGTGGCTGTCAGTATGAAATTAGGCCAAGAGCAATTAACTTGATGCATGAATGTGAAGGATTATGTGGATGAAAGTTCTCAGTTGATAAAGGATTATATCCAACAAAATTCAGTAACTTTCAGCTTTGTTAGCTGCTAAAATGATATTTTCATTTTTTCCCTGCCAATTTAATTATAATGTGTAGATGAAAATTGATTTTCGGAATTAATTAGGATACAGAGAACATATTTTCAGTAATTCTACAAAATGTGATGTTGTACAGAATTAAAAGGTGGGAATCAGCTTTGAGAGGATTTTTATGCTAATAAACATTTTAATTTTTGCTTGTATTGTTAATTTTTAATTTTTTTTTCGACTTAATTCATTAAAGATTAAATATTGAGATTTATATTCCAAAACATTTAGTAAAATGCAGCAACCGTAAGAATATTTAGTTACAACTGTTCAAGCTAACAAATCTTTGATATTCTAGGCAGTTATCCCAAAATAGGTTAAGCTTTAGAGGATTTCTTTATCAAATTGCAATATTCTCTCTAGAAAATTTACCCACAACTTACAAAAGTACAAAAGTAAAAAGCAAGTTGATTATTTATGAATGTTTTGTTAAGCTGACTAGTCTTTGGATGTATGTTTAATTGTGAAGGGTTGTGGGTTACATATACAGGGTTGATACCCTTTAATAGATCTGTCTTACCTTTGTACTAAACCACACAAATTAATTTCTGTAGGGTGTTGTAATGTTTGTGTACTGTCTTTAAAAAAAACTGTGGAGGGATTTACACATAGATAGACCACTTTCTTCTATCCCTTTCGTGTCGAAATCTGTCAGGATTTTTAGATTGTGCCGCATTTAAACAGAAAAGGAAAGTAATGACACCGATTACTGACTGAGTAGACGAAGCCCAGACCTGTTACCTGGAGAATTTCAGGTGGACGTAGTGAAATTGTCTTCATTTGGATGTAAGGAAACTCATTTATTTAAACTCTATCACGGCGAAAGGACATTAAATCAAGACTTTTGTTTATTGTACAATTGTTGAAAAGTCAGTGATATAATAAGCCAATCTATTGTACATATGTACGTAAGTAAATCCATTGTGTATTGTTATTAGTATAGAGTGGGGTTCATCATTGAAAGTTCCTCTGAACAGTTGGGGTGTAATTTTACCTTAGGCCTACCTCCTGGGGTTACAAAGGACTATATCACAACAGCTGACGGATTATGAAGGACAGTGCTATAATGTATATTCAGCTATAAGAGTTTGACACTGTTATTGTAACTTTACAGACTAGAAAGCTCTGGTGGAATTTACAAGATTGGACGACGTCTGAGTCAGAAGGACAAAGGAAAAGATAACCTCTGGCAGCAGAGACAACGCTCCGTGAGCTTGGACTGGTAAGTTTTCTACATATTGTTATTTGATTAAAAATCTGTTTTTCCTCTGATAAATTATTTTTCTTTCAAACTGAAGTGTTTCATTCACTTCTGAAATAAGCACATCCTCTAGTGGTTGTAGCCTACTCTTACTACTGAAGTATGGATCCTCTAGTGGTTGTAGCCTACTCTTACTACTGAAGTATGGATCTTACTTCTGAAGTATGGATCCTCTGTAGCGGCCGTAGCCTACTCTTACTACTGAAGTATGGATCTTACTTCTGAAGTATGGATCCTCTGTAGCGGCCGTAGCCTACTCTTACTACTGAAGTATGGATCCTCTGTAGCGGCCATAACCTATTCTTACTACTGAAGTATGGATCTTACTTCTGAAGTATGGATCCTCTGTAGCGGCCGTAGCCTACTCTTACTACTGAAGTATGGATCCTCTGTAGCGGCCGTAGCCTATTCTTACTTCTGAAGTATGGATCCTCTGTAGCGGCCGTAGCCTATTCTTACGTCTGAAGTATGGATCCTCTGTTGCGGCCATAGCCTATTCTTACTTCTGAAGTATGGATCCTCTGTTGCGGCCATAGCCTATTCTTACTTCTGAAGTATGGATCCTCTGTAGCGGCCGTAGCCTATTCTTACTTCTGAAGTATGGATCCTCTGTAGTGGCCATAACCTATTCTTACTTCTGAAGTATGGATCCTCTGTAGCGGCCGTAGCCTATTCTTACTTCTGAAGTATGGATCCTCTGTAGTGGCCATAACCTATTCTTACTTCTGAAGTATGGATCCTCTGTAGGGGCCGTAGCCTATTCTTACTTCTGAAGTATGGATCCTCTGTAGGGGCCGTAGCCTATTCTTACTTCTGAAGTATGGATCCTCTGTAGTGGCCATAACCTATTCTTACTTCTGAAGTATGGATCCTCTGTAGTGGCCATAACCTATTCTTACTTCTGAAGTATGGATCCCCTGTTGCGGCCATAGCCTATTCTTACTTCTGAAGTATGGATCCCCTGTTGCGGCCATAGCCTATTCTTACTTCTGAAGTATGGATCCTCTGTAGCGGCCGTAGCCTATTCTTACTTCTGAAGTATGGATCCTCTGTAGTGGCCGTAGCCTATTCTTACGTCTGAAGTATGGATCCTCTATAAGCCATAGCCTATTCTTACTTCTGAAGTATGGATCCTCTGTAGCGGCCGTAGCCTATTCTTACTTCTGAAGTATGGATCCTCTGTAGCGGCCGTAGCCTACTCTTACTACTGAAGTATGGATCTTACTTCTGAAGTATGGATCCTCTGTAGTGGCCGTAGCCTACTCTTACTTCTGAAGTATGGATCCTCTATAAGCCATAGCCTATTCTTACTTCTGAAGTATGGATCCTCTGTAGCGGCCGTAGCCTATTCTTACGTCTGAAGTATGGATCCTCTGTTGCGGCCATAGCCTATTCTTACTTCTGAAGTATGGATCCTCTGTAGCGGCCGTAGCCTATTCTTACTTCTGAAGTATGGATCCTCTGTAGCGGCCGTAGCCTATTCTTACTTCTGAAGTATGGATCCTCTGTAGTGGCCATAACCTATTCTTACTTCTGAAGTATGGATCCTCTGTTGCGGCCGTAGCCTATTCTTACGTCTGAAGTATGGATCCTCTGTAGCAGCCGTAGCTTACTCTTACTTCTGAAGTATGGATCCTCTGTAGCAGCCGTAGCTTACTCTTACGTCTGAAGTATGGATCCTCTGTAGCCTAATCTTGATGAGTCGATTAAGCTCTAATAAGTTGTCATTTCTCAGATTACTTTAACTGTTTTGGGTAAAATATCCATATATCTAGTTGACTCAGTCACTAGCGTGTCAAGGTCATATTTTAAAGTCTACTCTGAATTCATCTGTTGCTTACCAGAACCATAATCTCTTGATCAAACAAGTACCCTGCTACTATTTCATCAGCATTTGTTAAGGAGATTCCTTTAGAACTTAATTTTATCATAGGAAAGCGTTCTTGAACTTTCTTTTAATTCTATAATGCTTTCCTTTGACAAATTTTAAGGAATATTGGATGAAACCTGTGGCCAGGCTGGAATATATATATTAGTTGGATGTTTTGGGATTAAGATTTCAGACAATTTAATCATATTATTACAATTGCTATAGACTCAGAAAACCAAGTGATATGTAGAAAGTTTGAATATTGATATCAAGCTTAAGATTTTACTATTATGACTTTAGACGGTACAGTCGAAGAGATATCTGTGTTTGTACATGAGAGTATTGGTGATCGGATGGAATGTTATGATACCTGGGTACCTTAACGACGTGTTAAATCTCCTACCAAGTAGCTGTTAATTGTGTTTCCAACCACATTTGAGCCATTAAAGTATGCCCTGGTGTTATTGTGAGAAATGGTTTGGGAGGCTCGGGCCATTAAACAGTAATGACCGGTGACCTTTCCGCGACAGTCTGCCGCGATCTACCTGTACACTGTAACTTTATCAAAGGTAATTTTACAAACACAAGTAAAAAGATAGTCACTAATTTTGAAAAATAATCTATGTTAGATAATGTAATTTGGCAAATACAGGGTATATATTTCTATTTAAATTAAACTTGTTTATCAATTAGTCAACAAACTAGTTTTGATATATACATTGTATTGAATTTTTTATTTGTGATTTGCTGAATAGATACACATTACACATATAGATAACTGTTCCAGTTCAAAATGTCATGGCTATTGTGTCTTGATTGTTTACATCTCCACAATAAACAGGGTTAAATTGTTGTATAAAGTCAGGGTAGATTAATTAACTGAATTCCTAGTATTTTCAGCAACTATTAAAGTTGAGATATTGTTCCACAGAAAAATATAATAAAAATGTGATCAGGAAAATTCTGGATCCTCACATTTCTCCCTTCCACTGCTGCAAAGAAAACATCAACTGTAATAAAACTTTGGCCTGTTTTTTTACTGAAATTTGAGCTTTTATAAGGTTGTATACAAGCCAAAGGCATATCAGTACATGGACAGTTTATCTATGAAATACAATACTCGTATTTAAATCAAAACAAGTTTAGGGTATTCCCTCTGTGTGAACTTTGTTGTGATATACTTCCATTGATCTACCTGTATGTACAGGTAATGTGATCGACACCTTACTGGTCAGATTTGACACGAGTAGGAAGGCTAGGCCTGAAATAATCAGATATGGCATAATCTGATGTAGACCAACCTTGTTTAATTGGGAAAAATCATTTAATTGTATGAATGAAATGATCTGTGTATCCATGTGTCTGTAAGGAGGTGGGTACAATACCCCCCCGAATCGTCACATCGGCCCACACGTACAATGCATACCTGTCTTGATCATAGCACTGAAACATACACCAGGTGATCGTCGAGTGTATGTGTGTATTATTGAGTATTAAGGAATACGTTCTGGCATGTCTGCATATTAAAATTACCTATTGATAAGGCAGAATTCTTTAAATACAGGATCAAAATAGCTAATGTCTTACACACTCAAACCTCCGGCATTGTCCTCGAGGCTTTAGTCTCCACTAATCTTGTTAATTTTCTTTTGTGGACATTTATTTGTAATTTATTTGTGTGACACAGAAATCATTTAATGTAAGTATATTATATGTATATTGAGTGTGGAATTCATGTTATAACGCTGCCACTTATATCATAATTTATTTTGATTACTGCCTTGGTACATACGATGGGTACATACGGTGTATGTATTACCTGATATATATATAACTTCATACTGTTGTTTATTTTGATTCTCACATTACAATGTGTATTGATACTCAACATGTGTTTACCTGATATGGAGTTATGAGTGACATCATTAGTACGAAATGTACATTCGTATTATCTGGATTTAATTCCCATAACAGGAGATGGATCTATAACCTGGTTCATGGGAAGGATGTAAGTTTCGTGTGAAATCTAACCATGTGTCTTTTCCCAGACACATATTGGATATAAGATTTAATTAATTCAATGAAATATCCAGTCATGGAACAGTTGTTTAAGTCGTCTTTCTGAGTGATTTAATGCCCGATGTAAACGAAGACCTCTTAGTTAGGGTTTTAAAGCTATATATATATACATTTGTAATTTATTAGAAATGTGCATTATCTGAATTAAATTCAAAATTTGTGTTAAATCTTATACACTGTACTATCATATTTCGGAAAAAAAGAGAAAAAAAAAATCTTATGGTATTGAAATTTAAAATTATCATGACACTTAAATAAATTACAAATAATGTTCATTAGATTTTATCTAATTGTATCAAAATTTAGGAAATTTGCATAATATCTGAATGTTTGAATTTCAATAATAACATAAAATGTTGTACCAAATACAGTTGAGGCTTGTCACGTTCATGAGATGCTGTTCTGGGATGTTTTAGCTAGATATCATTTTTTGATTTTATAAACTATAGTGATTTAAAGACTCATTAGCAAATGTTTCTAGATGTGACGCTTTACAACTGCTTAAATATTTGTTAGAAATCAAAAGGTCAGGCTAACAAGGTAATGTAGTGAGGGAGAGGAGATACCCCCACACCAACTCCCAGACCCCCCCCCCCCCCCACACACACACACCTCCCAGACCCCCCAGACCCCCCCCCCCCCCCCCCCCACACCAACTCCCAGACCCCCCACACCCCTACACCTCCCACACCCCCCACACCCCCACATCCCCCACACCCCTACACCTCCCAGACCCCCCACACCCCCACAAGCCTTCTACATGTTCCTCAGCTCATTGAAAGGGTGTTGGGAATACAGATTCTACCTTAATGGTGGGAATAGACATCCTACACTATCAGGTGGGAATAGACATCGTACCCTATAAGGTGGGGATAGACATCGTACACTATCGGATGGGAATAGACATCGTACACTATCAGGTGGGAAAAGACATTGTACCCTATCAGGTGGGAATAGACATTGTACCCTATCAGGTGGGAATAGACATCGTACACTACCAGGTGGGAATAGACATTGTACACTATCAGGTGGGAATAGACATTCGTACCCTATCAGGTGGGAATAGACATCGTACCCTACAGGTGGGAATAGACATTGTACCCTATCAGGTGGGAATAGACATTGTACCCTATCAGGTGGGAATAGACATCGTACCCTATCAGGTGGGAATAGACATCGTACCCTATCAGGTGGGAATAGACATCGTACCCTATCAGGTGGGAATAGACATCGTACCCTATCAGGTTGGAATAGACATTGTACCGTCTCAGGTGGGAATAGACATTGTACACTATCAGGTGGGAATAGACATTGTACACTATCAGGTGGGAATAGACATTGTACACTATCAGGTGGGAATAGACATTGTACACTATCAGGTGGGAATAGACATTGTACCCTATCAGGTGGGAATAGACATTGTACCCTATCAGGTGGGAATAGACATTGTACCCTATCAGGTGGGAATAGACATCGTACCCTATCAGGTGGGAATAGACATTGTACCCTATCAGGTGGGAATAGACATCGTACCCTATCGGGTGGGAATAGACATCCTACACTATCAGGTGGGAATAGACATTGTACCCTATCAGGTGGGAATGGACATTGTACCCTATCAGGTGGGAATAGACATTGTACACTATCAGGTGGGAATAGACATTGTACCCTATCAGGTGGGAAAAGACATCGTACCCTATCAGGTGGGAATAGACATCGTACCCTATCAGGTGGGAATAGACATCGTACCCTATCAGGTGGGAATAGACATTGTACCCTATCAGGTGGGGATAGACATCGTACCCTATCAGGTGGGAATAGACATTGTACCCTCTCAGGTGGGAATAGACATCGTACCCTATCAGGTGGGAATAGACATTGTACCCTATCAGGTGGGAATAGACATCGTACCCTATCAGGTGGGAATAGACATTGTACCCTATCAGGTGGGAATAGACATTGTACCCTATCAGGTGGGAATAGACATTGTGCCCTATCAGGTGGGAATAGACATTGTACCCTATCAGGTGGGAATAGACATCGTACCCTATCAGGTGGGAATAGACATTGTGCCCTATCAGGTGGGAATAGACATCCTACACTATAAGGTGGGAATAGACATCGTACCCTATCAGGTGGGAATAGACATCGTACCCTATCAGGTGGGAAGAGACATCGTACCCTATCAGGTGGGAAGAGACATTGTACCCTATCAGGTGGCAATAGACATTGTACCCTATCAGGTGGGAATAGACATCGTACCCTATCAGGTGGGAATTGACTTCGTACCCTATCAGGTGGGGATAGAAAATAGATTTGTATCATTTTTCATTTCATCATATCATAGTTTCTATATAAATCTGAGTACAGGATTAAGTAGAACAACATACATCCTTTATGAAATGTTATACTTACTTTGGTTTGTATATATATAAAGTTTTAACAGGATTATTTCTTTATATGTGTTCTTTTTGCTCCGAGTTATGTAGTACAGTTACTTACACTTACTGTGTCTTCAATGCCTGTGGAGAAACCGAAGTGTGAAGAAACCTAAAATATGGCTTAGACTTTAAATAAGAAGAAAATAATGTTACAAGACTATCTCCACAGACAAAATGGGTTGTTTAATTGGTTTACCAATGAAAATTTTGAAAGATCAGCAATTTACTTATAACCTACAAAATTACATCAGGTATTTCTAGACGCCCCCAAACATCCATTATTTGGAAATAATTTACGAACGACCCCAGCAGTAGTCCTCTAGAATGTGTAAGTGCTGATATGATAAAGCTGGAAGGAACAAGCAGTCATCATTTGCTGATATTATATCGACCATATAACTGGTTACAGAGTATGCCTGATGTCACAGTAGAGGGGACATCCTCATCAGTATGCCTGATGTCACAGTGGAGGGGACATCTGTCTTTATTGTTCCCTGTTCAGTACACAGTATCTTTGAAATATTTCCTCACAGTGTGAAGACAAGACATTAAGGTGTTCAGCTAGAGAACACAATCTTTGTTAGCTTCAACTGGACCAGATTATCAATGGGAAACTCTGTCCTTGTTCTTTTGAGAAATGTTGGCATTTGAAACAAATTAGTGTTTTTGTAAAGATCGAAGATTTAAAGTATAGTAAATGCACAACAATACATGAAAAGAAAGATTGGTGTTTTTTTTAATTTGACAAATTTGAACAAAGATTGTTTTCTAAAAACTTAAAATCTTGAAAATACAAATATATATAAAAGTGCTGTTATGCAGACACAAATTTTTAAAATGAAAATGTGTTGATTGTTAGAATTAAATATGTATATAGTCAGAGAATTCATTGACAAGAAATACATCATTGGTGAAAATTTCATGAAATCAAATTTGACAGACATATATACTGTTACAAATCCTGCTTTAGATAAAATGGATGCAAATAAATACTCAAAATAGACAGTCCAGTGAGATTGATATCAATATATCACATTTTTGTTGTTTTTCTGTGTTTCAGTGGAGATGGAAGGAAAATCAAGATATTTATGAGTGACAATGAGACTACAGGGGTAGCAGACGTTCCGGCCATCTTGCCCACATCCCCAGGAGTTCCAGCTCACATGCTCAACTTTAGTGCAATGAACTCCGCAAACAGACCAAAAACACTCACAGGTACAAAACGTCTGCCAAAACAGTTTCATCTATATTTAAGTTGCATTTTTTATGATTTTTTTTCTCCAGACACTTAAATGTGTAATGTTGGCAGTTTCATTGAGAAACTCTGTACTACTAATAATTCCAATTACCCAATTGTCATTTTTTTGAAATCCAAGTGTCTGAAAACTAAAATAAACAAAACAAAAAATATTAGAATTGAAATCGAGCTTCTGTACATCGCTAATGTTTCACTTTTTTAATTAACCAATCTTGCCACCCGGTAACTATAAATGCATAGAATCAAAATGAGAGATGAATACACTTAGAAAGGGAAACGACTCTCAATCTGAAAAACTCTGTCCTATTGCATAGATAGATCCAATGTATAAAGGAATACATGTATATTCAAATTAAAAACTGTTTTCTGAAGCAAAATTCTTTAGGTTTATCTAGTTCTGTGGTTAATGATAGTGGATTTTTTATTTGACCACTTTAAGTGAACTATTAATTGATCACTTTTAGTGAATTATTAATTGATCACTTTTAGTGAACTATTAATTGATCACTTTTAAAGAATTTTTTCGTTGATCACTTTTAGTGAATTTTTTCGTTGATCACTTTTAGTGAATTTTTTCGTTGATCACTTTTAGTGAATGTTTTCGTTGATCACTTTTAGTGAATTTTTTTTCGTTGATCACTTGTACATTTCTTATGAATGTTCCTCCCCGTGTACCTATAGATATATAAAAGCTGCCTGGTATGCTCATACCTGTAATAGGTTCAGTCAGCTTATGTCTGCCAAATAAATATAATTGTTAATTGCTTAAGATGTTCTTTTAAATCTATTTTTCAACTTTCTATATTAGTTATTTGGCATGTATGTTATGAGACCAGTATTGTCTGACATTGGGGTTCGTTGTTTAACGTAACAGATGGATATAAAGTACATGATCAGCCAGACCAATATACAGGTGTAACACCAACACATGGCCAGGATATCATGGTACCGTGGGGTTTACCCTTCTGTTGGCAACGCTGTGTGAACAGGAGTCATAATGAGAGCTTATTAATTAAAAATATGTCCAATTGCCACATTTCACCGATTTTATTTCCACATTTAGGACGCAATGTGTTTGATATAGGAGAGATAGCATATAAAGTGTTGGAGAAGTTGACTTTGGGTCAAAAACCAATTGTCAGACAGTTTGGAAAATGGTTCTAATTTGTTAGTCAAGCTATTTATTAGAAATTGATTTTCTTTTATTTTCAAGTTGCAACACCGAAGAAAAGGGGATCCACTTGTAGTGAGTCTGATGTTATTACACCTAACAGACTTTATGACAAGAAAAAAACGGACAGAGAAAGGAAGGGCTCTCCTGAAAGTCAAGGTCAGTTCTTTTGGGTATTAACACAATGTCAAGGTCTTTGGGGCACTCATTCAATGCCAATGTCATTGGGGCACTTTACAATGTCAAGGTCTTTGGGGCACTCATACAATGTCAAGGTCTATGGGGCACTTTACAATGTCAGGGTGTTTAGGACATTCATACCTTGTAAAGACTGTCTTGTCTCGCACACATAATAAACATGATCATGTACATGAACTTAGCAATGTAGGTCGATCCTTTTTGTCGAGAACTCTTAAAGCTTTCAATTTTATTTTGATAACTGACTTTGAGAAGTGTCTGATAATGATGTCATAATTAGTATTACAAATAAAAAAGAAGTTTTTTTAATCTAAACTGTTTTCTATCCTGTCTTTGGTTTGTTGAAGTCAAAGAAGTTTTTCTACATGAACATCTGTAATCTGTAATACATGTATAGGTAATGCAGACATAGATATGTATGTTGATGTCGTGGTATATCAAACACTTATGGGAATTCTCCACTTCTATGTGACATTACAAAGGTACTGGATGTGTCCGCGATTTCCTACAGTATACAAAGACATACCAAGGAAGGTGGGGTTTAATAAAATACCAATGATCAGAATGATAATGGCATTCTTCTTGTTATTAATTGATTGTCTTTTAATCAGAATGTATTCCTGTACAATAGTTTACCTATATCATACCATCAGAGCTGACCTGTGTGACCCCATACATACCTAGGTATATACCTGAATAGGGCCTTGTGTTTTATAGCTCAGGTAGTTACTGTTTTATATATAGAATACCTGGAGATCTATTAGCCAATAATTCTGACACAAGGTATGTAATAGTACATTACATTGTAACATAGCGGGAGAATTTTAATTAATTAATTAATTTTTTTTAAATATTTTTGTTTTTACAATTTAAAAAAAAGTTAATGTTTATTTCTTATGATAAATTTGAAATAAGTTTTTTCTTCTCTTTTTGTTTTTTTTATTCAGCATTGATGTTATATGTTTACTTTAAAGTGTTTAATGAGGTAATTATTTGTGATTACCATACATACACATAGATAATTACACAATATTGGCCTACTCCTTCCTCTAATTACCACCATAACTAATAATAGGCCCCATGTAGTGAATAAAACATTTTAACAGCTACACTAGAAGCAGGGAAATCTGTCTTTCGGTCTGTCTGTCCTTCTGCCTGAATTAAGCTACACAAGAAGCAGGGAAATCTCTATATCTGTCTGTCCTTCTGTGTGTAGATTTTCTAGAATACATTTCCTGATGTACTGCATAAATTTCAATCAAAATTGTGCACTTTCTCAACATGTAAGGAATTGTTTTTAGTTATGGCCCTTCTGCAGAAATACATTGTATATAAATAGATTTCTGGGCAAATTTTTTTTTATTTATGTATGTTTAACTTCGTATCTTACATTCCATTTCCACCTTTTTATAGAAGTGTTATAGCCTATAGCTTTAAAAATGTCTGTTGGTTCCTAAAATACCACAAAAACTTCAATAATTAAACTGTATATTTACTATTAAGAAGGCTATTCATTAACTGTGAAGTTTAGTTTTCCATTACAGAGTTATTGCCTTTATTAAAACAGCTACAGGTACCTGGTACATTGTACGTCCCTAATAGGGGTGATCACCACTATGTGTAGTTGTACTGTTATGTATTAAGCATACTGATGACATTATTGTTTCCAGAGGGCTTGATTACACATGGTGAGAACTGATCAGGTCCAATATGATTAGATTGTACAGGAATATCTGGAATGAGAAAGTAAATCGTATAATAATTATAAAGTTTTTAAAAGGGAAGCTCCCGGGGATGTTATTAAAAAATAAAGTTATATCTATTTGATTGTAATGTAAATAGTATATCTTAACAATTATATTTATTTCAAATAGTTCTTGGTCCTAGTTTTTTATAACATGTCATGTCAATATACCTGTCTATATATTGGAATATAGTCAGTACTAATTATCAAAACAGAATTTTATCTGAAGTCTGTATCTTAATTAAAGCAGAACGATTTCAAACACATCTTGTTAAATTAATGTAAATTTGAATTATCGTATAGCGTGATCCCTGTAATTAAAAACTTTTGTAAAAAATGAAGCTTGAAAAATTGTATAACTATGTGAGCAGAGCATTAAACATTGAATTCACATTCATTTCATTTCTCAGTTGTCTGGCATCTTATTAAAGCCTTATATAAAACTGTTTATATGTGATGAGAGGGTTTTTACCTGTGATCGGGGGCTATAAGGGGCACACTAGGTGACTCCCTATTTATCAGGATGATGTGTCAATAATCGCCCTGTCATCATCCGTTTGATGTGGCAGGATAAAAATTACCATAACGGAGACACACCTGGGGGGTTACATGGTTCACCCATCCATAAACAAAGGTACACACAACACCACAAATCGACCAATCACAGGACAGAGGGGAGAATTTGAACCCTGCGATCCGTGCAATGGCAGTGAGTCAGAGCTCCAGAACACTTGCCATGCTGTTTGTTGGTTTTGTAAATATTTATTCAGATAGATCCTAACAAAGGTGTTATTGGGGAACACAACAAGGTGGTCAGTTGTTAGGTACTGGTCATTGTTGGATGGTCAAGTGGTCAGTGTTATTCTAACTGGACATCTTCAGGTGTCATGAATGACACCCCACAATGCTAGGTAAGTGTTGACAGTGGACAGTAGTTCCCTAGGTCATTTGTCCAGCTGATAAGATAAGTAAGTAGTCAGCCGATTTAACTGGAGATCAGGAATCAAGATTGGACAGTTAAGCTGTGTCCATCATGATCAGTGAATGGTCAGTGTGCATGGCCAGAGGCTTGACAGCTTAAGGGTCAGTCAACCATTAGTATCTATAATTGTTGGAACATGATACAGATCTGTTGTTATATAGACTTAACATTTCAACACCATCTTGTATATACTACTAAGTTATATAATGGGGTCAGTAAGCTCTCTGATCTAGTATTAGTTTGAAGCTGGAAGTAACATCATGTAAGATATGAGATAGGTTACCTTGAAATAACATGATTATTTCTATCAAAAGATTTGTTCTCTGAGTGACTTTAGGGACCACAGACATGATATAAGGTCTGTACTGGTAGTCTCACATAAAACGGTACATAACTTCAGGTAAGATGGAAAATAGGTAACAGTCATATTACATCTGGGGAATTTTCTCTTTGTGGTAACTAAGTCATCACAGTAATGTTTTAACATGTTACATGTATAGTTCAAAGTGATCATTGTATTATAGTATGTAATAGGTGTAGCTATTAATTGTTAATAAGCTTGTCCGTTTACAGTTCAGTAGTGTATCATACATACATTGTTAGTGTATTACAATGTGATCACTATACATCACCTTACACATCAAGGCAGTTCACTGTCTGTATGTCCGTCTCTATCAGTACAAATTTGTCTAAACCACTTCTCAGAAACTGCTACACTATTTTTAATGAAACTTTTGCACATTGTTGTGTAACTTTCACTTTTATTTATGAAAGTTTTGGCCATTAAGTTTGCTGAAGTATAACAAAATGTTTCCTTTGTCCAGGCTAGTCTGCAGTATTTGTATTATCATGTTGTTACAAGATAAAGAGTTATGCCCCTTGATGTAATTATCCTACATTAAAAGCACATATATGCCTTTTAATTGAATTAGAGTAATTAATTAATTTCTTGCAGTCCTAATTTGGATCTTGTAATTGCGGCATCAATACACTCGTTAATACCCCACCTATTTGAACAGGTAGAATAAGTCATGGTGGGTGGGGACTTTATATGTTTAGGGGAAGAATAGGGGAGATATCAAGTATCCTCTCTGTTACAATTCTAGGTCAGGCGTTATAATCTAATTACACTTAATCACTGACATGTCAAAAGATTTACAATCCTCTATTAAATTGTGACAACACACACATTGCTATAGTATGGAGAGGAGGTATATTATGTAATACCCCTATTGTAGAGTGGGACAACTAACGATGTATACTTACCATAGTGGCACGTGTACTTCCTCTCTTTAAGGTAGTAATTTTGATGAATGGTATTTTGTTGTAAGGAGGGACTTAATGATGCACACTTAACTTAGTGTGACATTTATTCTGTTTTTTCCTTTATTTGAAAAATTGTTATTAACAATATACAATGTATAATTGGGAGATGATCCTGGATTCTTGGATACCGTACCCCAGAGTAATTAAGGGCTGCACTGTGAACTTGTCAAGACTGACTCTAGTGACAATATCTATAATCTTTGTGTTTTGTGTGTTTTCAGCTCTGTTTGAGGCGGTAGAACAGCAGAATATAGACCTAGCCAAAACAGTACTGGAGGCTGGAGGGCTACATATCAACAGGTTAGTTTGTCCTCACTTCACTCTCTGCTTACACTGACAGTTTTATTTATAAATCAGCCTTGACCTTTAGCATGAACTCTTTAACATTTTATTAAATGACGACCCCCTGACCTTCAACCACTTCTTACTTTCAGTACGAATAGTGAAGGGTTAACTCCCCTTGATGTGGCGGTGATGACCAATAATATCCCCATGGCTAAGATGTTGCTGTTACATGGTGCTCGGGAAAGTCCGCTCTGTAAGTCGTTTTTTTCTAAAGTATAAAACTTATACATGCCATGACCAAAACTATAACTGTGACTTAGATGGTCACTTTAAATTCTAACACAGGCAAACAAAAGGTACATTTGATACTTGGATAAAGTCGCAATTTGTGAGAGACCAAAACCTCATTTTCAGTGGATACATTGTCACTTGATCATCGTTAAGGATATACCAAAGAGATGACCATTTCTATATTTCAGACCACTGACCACTTGATCATTGTTAAGGATATACCAAAGAGATGACCATTTCTATATTTCTGACCACTGACCACCATACTTTATGATTGATTAATTGAATAACTATGTTTAAATTTTAGTCCAGAGGAATATTGATAGTCGATCGGACAGACTGGACGCCCTCGTTTCCGAGGCGGAGAAGAGGGTTGTTGACCTATCAGCCATTATTTTGAACACTTCTACAAACAATGGATACATATCAAACACCCAACAGAAGGTTAGTAGTCGATATCTTCTGTATTATTCAGCATCGTGTGTTTTTATCTTTATATTTTATGATTTTTTTTCCCATTGGGAGGGGGCATCTGTCATATACTTTCGTAGTTTAATTAGATTTCACTGCTGGCTCCTGTACCAGTAAACAAATTAAAATTTAAAACTTAATTAAAAAAATTCATTTGGCATTGAAAAACACTATATTTGATTAAACAAGAGGGTAGATACAAACTCATCAATGGATAAATATGTCACATTTCTCTATACATTGTATTTTAATCATTTTTTCCAAAACTACTCTTGTTTGTGTAGTCAGTTCAAATTTACACATAAAATTGTTTGCTCCGAGGGTGAATATGTTATCGGATAGAGAGTATCTTTCTGCCATCCCTTCACAACCACAAAACATTTTAATTAACAGAAAGTCTGAAGAAACAAACACAAATTCTCTGACTGACTCAACTACCAAGCCCACTAGTATGGAATGACTTGAGTAAGATATAATCCACTATGTCATATCAACTAGTGGATTATCTGTGAACCTCAGCGTTCATTTGTTGTTGTTATAAATCTATTTCACACTTAAATGGTCAAATCTTGACCGTAAACAATTCTTCACCAGGTACAGCAATAGTCATAAGCTATAGTGAGATCTGGATTAATATACAGGTAATTAGGGTGGAATTTTGAAGCCTGATCATCTTAAATTTTTATTATTAGAACACTTATTTTTGTAATATTTCATTAAAGACCGATATTGTTGATGAATACTTCATATCTTATGATAGAAGTGACACCAAGGCATTTACATAAACAAAAAGATACACAATTGTAGATAATGTCTTGAAAAAAATATGTGAAGAAAAACAGTAAGTTTTTTATGAAGCTAACAATGCGTTATCCCCTCGGTGTAAATAATGGTACCAGGCTCTGTCTGAGCCTTTATAACAGCTGTTTACATGAACTGTTTACATTATATTTTCTTTTATTTGTTCTTATGTCTTACATAGGTACTAAATTACCTAATAAGGCTTTCTAATAAAGGCCACGCCACTTCATTGTTAACACCAACCAAATATTGACAGAATTTCAACTGTCTGGTTTAGTCGGGCGCTATTATTTTATTAATCTGATTTGAGAAAGGCTGACATGTATACATACAATAAATGTATGTCTTTTGTCTGGTGTTATTAGTTTCCTTTGTAAGCGTCACAAACGTAGAGATTATTAAATCTTGTTCAGTGTGGATTTGGAGATAGAAAGTTTAACTAATTTGTCACACACATTGCCTCGCGATCACAGTTCTGGGCTGGGCTGCTATTTACACTGTAGAAATGTGACAATCGTCTAGCAATGTCATAGATAACAACATTTCAAGGTAAACGTTTTCAAGTTTGTGTTTGGAATTTGTATCTATAACATATTGGAGGAGTTTTCGGTAAGATAAATTGTCAATTAATCTGCTGGAGCAAGCATGAAATTGAGTATGATTATAGTGCTAGTAAAAAAATTGTATGTAGCAGTGTTTTTAACAGGACATAATTTCTATGGTTTTATAAATCTAGCAGAATATTTAGTAGTATGACTAGGAAAGATCTCAGTAAGATAACTAAAAGATCATGGAAAAATACGAAAATATTCTGGTGTATTAAAAGTGGACAACATGCAGAATTCGACATTCAGTAGAGTTATCAGGTATTTGTTATTGTGAACTTTGACCTGATACAGAATTCTCGGTTTTGAACATCTGCAACTTAATGTTGTACATTGTACAATGGAGGTAAGATTTAGTAAGTTTAGTTTGTTAGTTTTCATTTCTGACGTAACAATTTGGTTTTGATTAACAGGAGAATGAACGACAGTTAAATCACTGGGAATTCCGACACAAACTTCTGAAGAGGATGAAGGCTGGATATGACCATGCCCGTAAGTATATATTCATAAAGATATCAGATATTGTATTTTTGAAAAGATGATACACTGTTTTAATTTGTTTTGTTTTTTGTGTTTTTTTTGAGAAAAAAAAGACAATTTTTGTTCATTAACTCTTTTGGTGGTATTTCTGCCAGCTGTCGTAAAGTTTGCCTAAAACATGTGACCATTGCTAGGACATACCATTGTCTTTAATGAGCTGTTTGACTACAACAAATGCATGTTGACTGTCATTTAGTATTTTCAGTAAGTTTATGCCCCTGACCCTTCATTTTTGCGTTCCAGGTGTGCCCGACCCACCGAGCTGTGTGAGCCTCTCCGTGGCCAGTAGCTCCTCCCTTCAGGTTCGATTTGACGAGCCTCTCAACCACAATGGTGCTGTCGTCACCAAGTACAAAGGTAGGAACCAATGTAGAAATCTGACATCGAGACTATATGTGGCAATTGTCCCCATTGCTATGGGATACAGTCAACGGGACTTAACTGATTTCAACAACTAAAACAACAAACAAACAAAACTTTGGTGTAACGTCTCTGTTTCCATGTTGTGTTTTCTGATTAGTTGTTACAGTGTATTGAATTAATTATTTCACTCAAAGTATGTCAGAATAAACAGACTTTTAAATTAAATAAATTCATTGTCAAGAGATTTTGTATTGTTAAAAATATATATTTTTCTTTAATCAGAGAAAAAACATAAAAAAATGACTTATAAAATTGATTGAATTGATGTATTTGAGACATTTTTACATTAAGGAGAAATCTTTAATTCTGATTTAATGAATCTTTGAGAGAAAAAAAAAATTCGTATTAGTAATTTAAATAATTTCTTTAATGCAACTAAGTAATTAAACAAATCTTTAATTTGAGTTCCATCCAATTTTTCAATTTATTCAGAACAGGGAAATTCAACCTGTTTCAAACCTTTCCTGGTCAATTAAACACAGTCATTAACTTAAGACTCAATAGTCCATGTTTTCACGTGAAATCTGGATCTCAACACACAGGAATCTATTATTGGCATGCCTCCAGAGAGCTATGTAGATATTACATATTTTTGTAAATCAGACGTTTTCTCTAAGTCTGGTATCTGTTACATTGATGTACATTTTTGTGAAAATAAATCGGTCACCAGTTGTAAAGACAATCATGCGAGTTATATAACCATCAGACTGCCATGTGGCCCTAATGCTATACACACAGATGTTTCATTCAATTATCAAATCTGTAAGAATCAGACTTTTTTTAAATTGCATGTTTCATCAATGAACATGGCAAACTACGTACATGTTCCGTCAATGGACGTCACAAACATCTGTGTGAGGAAGCAAGTTTCATTTGTGGTCATGCTGAGCTCCAGATTCCGCAACGGCTTACATTATTACCTTCATTTAGAATTTTCATATCAGAAATGAATTAAATGATTAAATTTTGTAATTGAAGTTTGATAAACATTAAGAATGTAATTTAATTGATGGCAGGCATATGAATAAAGTTTAAGATTAAAACATCATTTTAATGTGAGTACCCGACCCTGTGTCAAACTCAAAATGTACATTAGTAAAATAACGGCATATTGCTGGATAAGAGTTGATTAATTTTAATGCAGTACTCTTAATTTTATTTTATTGTTAATTCTTTAATCAACAAACTGAAAAAACGATGACAAGATAATCACTTTTATGCCACATATAAAAAGTTATCTACTTTATCTTTTTAAATCTAAAGACAAATTTCAAGTGCTAACTATAATATGAAACTTGCTGAAAAGATAGAAAGGGGGACTCTTAAAGTAGGATGTATCTGCTGAGGGAGGGTAATCTTGTGTCTGTCCTGACTATCAGATATCCAGCTGGTCCGTATGCTGAATCCTTTAAACACACGTGTACACACCAGGCATCCCTAAATAGGGCCACATGCAGTTAATTGTAATTATGAAAAAAAAGTATAAGTTGTTTTTTCGTTTGATGTACAAATGATCATAATAAGAATTTTTACTAAGTGAGACATGATGTATACTCAGTATGTGTTCAATGTCCCTATCTTCCTCGCCTTGATGTTTCCTTTTTATGATGTTTTCTGCCCCTTCTCTTCTTTCTCAGTCTAGCTACCATAAATACCCCATATTTCCCCCAGTATATATATATCTATTTATCCTCCTATCCTCCTTCTTCGTCTTCGTCTCAATCAATCCATTATCACTCCTTAATCACCACCTCCCCACCCCTACTATTAAACACCACAGACCTATAACTTCCTTATTCTGACACCATGTTGGACACAACATCAGAACATACAGTTGTATGTATTAACATTTCATATCATTTCATAATGAATGGGTTTTATCATGATGTTAGAATAACCAAGATGTCTGATTTATTATATACTGCAGGTTCAGCTCTGCTTGATCCATTAATCAATATCCCTCTCACTCCTAATTCCACGCTCTCACTCCTAATTCTACCCTCTCACTCCTAAGTCTACTCTCTCACTCCTAAGTCTACTCTTTCACTCCTAATTCTATACTCTCACTCCTAATTCCACTCTCTCACTCCTAATTTTACCCTCTCACTCCTAATTCTATGTCTCACTCCTAATTCTACCCTCTCACTCCTTATTCTACCCTCTGACTCCTAATTCTACCCTCTCACTCCTAATTCTACCCTCTCACTCCTTATTCTACCCTCTCACTCCTTATTCTACCTCTCACTCCTTATTCTACCCTCTCACTCCTTATTCTACCATCTCACTCAATATTCTACCCTCTCACTCCTTATTCTACCCTCTCACTCCTAATTCTACTCTCTCACTCCTAAGTCTACCCTCTCACTCCTTATTCTACCCTCTCACTCCTTATTCTACCCTCTCACTCCTAAGTCTACCCTCTCGCTCCTTATTCTAACCTCTCGCTCCTTAGTCTACCCTCTCACTCCTAAGTCTACCCCCTCACTCCTTATTCTACCCTCTCACTCCTTATTCTACCCTCTCACTCCTTATTCTACCCTCTCACTCCTAATTCTACCCTCTCACTCCTTATTCTACCCTCTCACTCCGGAGTCTACCCTCTCACTCCGGAGTCTACCCTCTCACTCCGGAGTCTACCCTCTCACTTTACTATTCCTCTGCCATGTCTGATTCATAATTAGCTGTTTGTTATGTTCACAGTGGAGTGGAGTTGCTTTGAAAACTTTGTACCCCTGGCCGGAGACCAGATCGTAGAAGATATGCGCCACCTAGAGTATGAGGTTCCTGGCCTGGTCAAGGGAAATAAGTACTACATCCGGGTGTCTGCCTGGAATATGAAGGGCTACAGCCCCTTCACCTCTGCCCAGCCTACCTACGCAGTGCCATCGTGTACGTGTGATTTATATATATTGTCCATATACCAGGTTGAAAATCATTAGATCACTCAGAAAGTATCCTCTTTATGCTATAAAAATTGTGCTTTAAAGTCTGGAGAATTGATCAATACAACATTGTTAAGTGGTTTATGGTTACCTTACCATAGGGTAGGGAACTGTTGTGTATTGGTAGAGAACTGGTGTGTATTGGTAGGGAACTGGTGTGTATTGGTAGGGAACTGGTGTGTATTGGTAGGGAACTGGTGTGTATTGGTAGAGAACTGGTGTGTATTGGTAGGGAACTGGTGTGTATTGGTAGGGAACTGGTGTGTATTGGTAGGGAACTGGTGTGTATTGGTAGGGAACTGGTGTGTATTGGTAGGGAACTGGTGTGTATTGGTAGGTAACTGGTATGTATTGGTAGGGAACTGGTGTGTATTGGTAGAGAACTGGTGTGTATTGGTAGAGAACTGGTGTGTATTGGTAGAAAACTGGTGTGTATTGATAGAGAACTGGTGTATATTGGTAGAGAACTGGTGTGTATTGGTAGGGAACTGGTGTATATTGGTAGGTAACTGGTGTATATTGATAGAGAACTGGTGTTTATTGGTAGAGAACTGGTGTGTTTTGGTAGAGAACTGGTGTGTATTGGTAGGGAACTGGTGTGTATTGGTAGGGAACTGGTGTATATTGATAGAGAACTGGTGTTTATTGGTAGAGAACTGGTGTGTATTGGTTACTTTTTCTTTATCAACAGCCTGGAGAGATGTAGACGGATCTATGGCTTCAAGGACGAATGGTAAACTGGAACACTTGGCAGGCATATTTTCGAATGTGAAGCAGCTCCGACCTGCAGATGCTTCAGAATTAAAAGGTTTGGACTATATGTTTAACTACATTTCCATTTTTGGTGGATATAAAATCTTTAATGGTGTACTTACTGAGAGTCACACAGTCATTGTATAAATAAAAATCGTTTCCAAGATAAACATGATATTTCCTTATTAAAATGACTATAATTTCCTAATAAAAAGGATAGAAATTTGTCATTAGAATTTATTAACAAGACTTTTAAAAATCTGTTGTACGTCATAAAATAAAATTTTGTCTATTTTTGTAGAAAATGCCGGTGGTGATTCTCCTCAACAACGCAAGAGAAAGAGTTTAAAAAATTTGTTTACCTCGGCACCAAAATTCCAAAAGGCATTAAAAAGGTTGGTACTCACTTATATAACTTATTCTTAATCTCGGAAATATTTGCTCAGTTTAATAAAATCAGGGGGAAAATGAGTCATTGTGTCTTTTAGTAGGTTCCATTTACTGTGGGGTAAGGGAGACAATCCAATTGTAATGAAGCTGGATAAGACATTAATCCACTCAGCTATGTAAATAGGTAGATGTCATACTAGGAAGTAGTGATATGATGATAGATTTATGAGGTGTTTTCCTTCTGTTCACAGAGGAGTATATATGGCTTGTCTACTCTATAATGGAGATAAGGTGTTTGTAACTTCGGATGAGCAGCTACCGGTAGTCGAGGTAGACGAGAACTTTGCTGGTCCTGCCGTTTATAATGACCTCCATTGGTTAATGAAGGTAAGCTGTCATTTATATGTAACAAAGCCTGACTCCGTAAAGAAACACTGTTTGCTCCATGTTCAATATGTTCCTAACTGAAAATAAATTTATAAAGATTTCCAGTAAAAGAGAAACAGATCAGGTTTAGGAAAAAATGTTCGTAAAATTTGTCTCATTTGAATGTTTCATCTTGACAGATTTCCTGTAACTGGGATGATGTGAAGTCCTTTCGTCAGGACATGGATAAAAACACCAGTGCAGGCACCATGCATTTTCGTAACAAACTCCTTCAGGCAATATCAGTGTTACAGGTAAGTTGGTTCGTTAGTATGTGTCACCTGTGATCAGTCCAGGTGTTAAAAGTAAATCGGTCAATCACTTTTTGCTTTCCCACACTCGAGGAGTATAATCTGATGTCTACAATTCTACATCTGCAATTTTGATTTGAATAGAAATATCAATGAGTTTTCTCAAACTTTAAACACTTACTAAAACTAGCTGTTTTAGTTGTAATGCTAGCTAGGGGAAGATATTGCTCTAGATCTGTCAGCCTAAGTAATCAATTTGTCCAAAGGGACATAACTCTTTATAAATAGTTGGAGATTTTTATCACTTTTATATAGTATGTACTCAAATATATACTATCTGTTTTAGAGCGCTCTTGGCTTTAATGAACTTGGTCAGTTTCACCATAAACCCCTGAAGGACATCAACGGCAGCATTATACTGACAACTGTCAACGATGTCAAGGAAATCAAATCGGTCAGTCTCGGTTCTGGAAAGTGGGTCAACTCTGCAAAGTTGTTGAGGCGTACTTCTACGCCAAATTCTGGAGGGTCAAGTACCGATTCCACAGACTCCATGGATATTCTAGTCAACTCCATGTCTGTAAGTGTGACACTTGTTCTACCAAGAAAGATAACTCTTACACAAATTTCAGTTAATATGTTAGGGGCATAACTCTAATTATAAGTCAAATATATTGTGTCTGTTCTAAGGGATATTTTCTTATTCAGATGACAGGTATTACGTGAAAGCGAAATAATCAATTCTGCTCAATGAAACATATTTTCAGGTGTGCAAGAGTGTCTATATTGTAAAGATTCCACTATTAAGATGTTTTTATGTGATGTATAAAATGCCACACCTATGTGCTGTGTTCCAATCCCTGACTTTGTACTCTATATGACATACCTGTGTGTTTTACAACTGATACAGGAGATGGTGACGTACCACCAGGCCAGTACAGTACCACTGAGTAAGGGTCTCTACCTGGGTTACCTCAAAGTCCAAGTGTCAGTGGAACTCATCCAGCTCCTCGTCCCCAGTAAGGCCCCAAACAACCTTCCCAATGTCAGACTCCGCAGTTGTCCCAACATCTCCAAGTGAGTATTTACTGTATAGTTTGATACATGCTACCTTTCTCTCATATACGGCTGAATATTTCCTAGGATAGTGATTTCACTTGATGACACTTATAACACTGTAGGTTGTAGTAAAAATGTTTAAACAAAATACATGTAATTGAAACTTCAGGTAGAATGTGTAAGGGAGATAACTCAATCCATCACAAATTACCGATATATAAGTGAGAAACTCTATCACAAATCATATGGCCTGGTCATTTTGTGTAATTATAAAATGCAATTAAATAATCTGACTTAAGGAATCCAAGGATGGTACACGTATGTGATATTTTTTTTTATGAATTATTCTTTGAAATGAAAAACATATCTGTTGAAAGAAAGTATTCCTGTTATCTCAATAAAAAATGCCCACCATTTTGTTTCATAGAGAGGAGTGGGAGTGGCTACAGGAAGTGAGTTCTGGGAGATCGACAGCATCCTCTACCACATCACAACGCCGCTTCCAGAGAGAACTGATAGACGGTGCTGACAAACTCTTTGACATGCTAGGTAACTTACAGCACCTTGTATTATTTCCAGGAGTCTGGATTATAAACAAGGGACACACAGGACTTTATTAAAGTATTCCACCCACTATGCTGATGAAATGATTGCTAAATGTTAAAATACAGGTCCACCCTTATAAAATATGAATGAAATTGTTTTTGTTCTTTATTTAATGAAATCTACTATTTTGTGCAGTGTTTCATGAAATGCTTTACTGTAAATGACATAATCATGTGACTGTGCCATTGACATTTATAATGTAATTATGTCATGTGAACATTTTCTGAAAAGGTGATTTCAAGCATTCAGTTGTCATTGACTGCATCAATGATCAGACATCTGACTGGCTGTCAAATCACATATTACAACATTATATGTAACTGTGACATAGACAACAATTATGTAACACTATCTGCCAATTTCATCAGTAGGAATCATATCTGTTATTAAAAGTATCAGTGATATTTCTATTTCATGTTTCCAGATATCCCAGAAAACCTTGCAAATATTCACCGTATCTATGACCTTGAGGTCGTGGAGGTGAGCAGTGATGTGACCTTCCTACTACTGCTGCCCCCTATAGAGAATGTGTGTATTGTTCCTGGCCAGGCTGACGATCTGGCATCAAAGAGAGACTTTATGCTTCTTCCTGTCAAAGTATTTGAAACAAGTAAGAATTTACTTTAATCATATTGTACTAGCAAGATCTTTATATTCTGCCGTTTTACATATACATTTCAATGTATTGTTTGTAAATTAGATAAAATATCAAGTTAATTTTGTATCCAGATTTATCTTCATTTAATTTTGGACAGCTTTTGTCATGTGTCACCAATTTTTCCTGAATCATTTTTTCGGGACAAACATTTGATATAAATAGCACAAAAATCAAAGTCTAATAATTTGCATCCAACTTTTTTTTTCAAAACTAACCAGATATACCTAAATACTTTTGTCATTTCTTCAAATAAAAAAACCCAGATTGTTTGTTAACCTTTAGATAATTGTTCCTTTTCTTGTTTTTCAGTCCACCTAAATACGTACCAATCTCAGCTTCTGAGTAAATACTCGCGCCTCTCTTCCTTACTTGAGATGGACCTGGCTCTGGCACAGCAAGCACAAAGAGAGGTCAGTACAAGGTCGTGACCTTAGAGGTCAATAGTTTAATATCACCTGTCAGTATACCATATAAATCATACTAGTTGCATTATTTTTTAACATAACATGAGCATTGAGAAAATACGTGGTTTTAAAGGAAAATCCCTGACTTTGCTGACTTCCAGGAGTCTAGATTAACACTCGCACATGTAAATGTAGCATACATCCTTAAGTCTCCATATCACATTAAGGTCGCATACATCCTGAAGTCATCAATTTACATCCAAGATGAACTGGCAGTAGTTCACAAAGAGTTCTGACATGGAATGAATGGTAATACATCTGAAGAAAGAACATTGTTGTTTGAGGAGAACAGCTATTGTAAGAAGCAATTCATACCGTGCAAATCGTAATTAAATTTGTTTGTTATTTCAGGCCTTTTCGTCTGGTGAGCTGAGTTCTGCAAAGTTAAGAGTTGACAAACTCAACACACTACAGCAGCATTTAGACTTCGCCTGGAAAAGTACACGATGGGTGATGGACATTATCACGTATGCTCGTGACAAATCTGTGCACGGAGGAACGCATGTCAGTCTGATCACTAACATAGGCAAGGAGAAAGATGAACCAGATTTTCACGGAAAAACAAATGGCAAAATTCTAGATAATAATAACTCCCAGCCTAGTTGTGGGTCAAGTGCATGTGATTCAAATGAAATAAGTGTTGGAAAAGACAATCGAAAGATTGCGAAATTTTACGATCCAACTGAGGATGTTCAACGAACAAACGGACACATACAAAAGGAACGGGAATGTACCCCTACAGAGGTGAAGTCTCCGATTTCCAATTCACCAGAATCATCGACAGGTAGTTCGGGGATACTGGAGGTGTACGCAGCCTACGAGACAGGACTGTCAAAGGGGACGAGAGTGAGGCTTCATGTCACTTCACGAACGACAGCAAGAGAAGTCGTCCATCTTGTGGTGAAACATCTCAACAAGGCCCTGGTAATGAAGGGTAAATCAGGCCCAACATATTCTGAGGAAAAAATAGTTGACTTCTGTTTGGTGGCCGTAATTGGTGCAAGGGAGAGAATTCTCCGTGATGACTATCAGCCACTTCGGCTACAAAATCCATGGACTAAGGGCAGATTATTTGTGCGTTCAAAAAATAATCTTTTAGCAGCAATTCAGCAAGGCCATGCTACAGAGGTGTGACTGAGTAGGGCTGTGTAGTTAGCTGCTTCGACATGATCCACACAGACTCTGTCTTAACTATTTGTCACCACTGCCTTCCTACTCTCCGGTTTTTAACCCCCAATTATTGTTTTCTAGCATTCATAAACTATCAAATTTACTGTCTGTTCAATTTTTACCCCTGGTCTTTCAAAGAGATTTTATGCATGGATGAATTTGCCCTTCTGAAGTTCATACATGAAATTTGTACTTGTTATATCATATGTTATCTTAGCATAAATCCTTTATAGAAAGAATAAAAGAGTTCCAAACACACAATAACTACAATAGTATGTCTTTCCACAAAAAAAATCAAATTTAAGAAAAAAAGTAAACTTTATTTTATAAATGGTGATTTTGGTAACTTTAGCTTTATAATGTCTTGATAGGATTAAGTGTCACTGAAATATTTAATCAAAATTAATTCAGGGGAGACAAATCTCCCATAACGTCATAGCAGTGATGCTGTAACAAAGGTACAGTAGTACAATAGGTATATTTATAAAGACTTATATACTTCATAATTCTGTAATATTTTGGAAAGGCATCAGTGCAAGTTGGTGGATGGAAAAATCAATGTTAAAAATCCCTCCTTTTTAGTGCTTGAAGGCAGTGGTGTTTCCACATTTGGGATTATCATATTGATACCATTTCTGATTCGTGTGTCATTGTAGAACATTGAAAGCATATTGTGATATTGAAGTATGTGTCAGTCACGCCATTGCATTACTGTAGTGTCACTAGGAGACCAATAATTTATTATTGTAGACATTAATTTATTAACTGCTTTCATCATTCCATTCATTATCATTATAAAGGACAAAATCTAGTCTCAGTTTAATATTTATTTTAACCAACAAATCCTTCCATTTCAATTATGTTGTATTTCTAAAGGAGTAAACATAATCCGAGCAGTTTTGGGCATTTGAATACATGTATATCAAATTTGTTAATAAATTAAATATTTTGGGTAGAATGAATTAAATATTTTGGTAAAAAATAAGTGTCAAAATTACTTAATCATATTTATCATGTAATAAGCCCAATGGTTGTATATATAAACTTTGACTCCTCGAAGAAAGTGAGTATGCTTATTACAGAAAAATGCAATAGACATGATTGGGGTTATTACCAGGCATTGGGCTTATTGCTGGATAAATATGGTAGATATTCCGATAAAAATTGAAAAATTGGATTTATCTTAATATATAATTATGTTTTAGTTTGAAATTATTTTCTTAAAAATCAATATGAAATTGTGAAAGTTTTAAGAACATTCTTACAACCAAAGCCATTCCACATAGAGTATACTCCTTAACATTACCAGTTATACATGCTTTTAATGTATATTTCAATGATTAGTACTAAATTATATAACCCTACCAATTTTTATATAGACAACAAAACTAGTCACAATTTGAAAACGTCCATCTCTTGAAATATTTATAAATTGTTTTACCATTTAAATGTTTACTCACAGTACCACTGTTTACCAGTTATGTAGTTATCATTTTTAACGAGGAAAATCTAGTCCAATTTTGCATATTTTAGGCAATTAATCATATTTATATTGAGAAAAATCTTGAAATAACATGTGTTTTTTGAGGAATTGTATGGAATATTATTCGCATGACACAAAAGATATTAGCATTTCACTTATGTAAAGGTGACTCGGCACATGTACCAGAATTAAGAAAATCTTGTTAGTACTGAGGCTCTTACTATCTATAAATGAAAGTCTTGTTCAGCATAGGTTAAAGATCTGATTGTATAGTAGGTATATATCTACTCTGGTAATCATCAATATATAGGATAACTGCAATGTACATGGATACTCAAAAAATCTTTTTTTTTCTTTTTTTTTTACCTGAGATTATTATCATGATAGTACTTAAAATTTACAGGGAAATCTAAGATGTATAAATCTATTCATCTGAATTTAAGGGTTTTTACACCTGACATATATAATGATTAGATATTTCCCACAAAAAATCACTGTCAAAACAATAGTTTATATTTTTGACCTTTTGATCGTAAAGTGTACTTGGAGTTTTTTCAAGACACCTACAAATTACTGTACAAAACTTATTAGAAGTCCAGGATTTATAATGGAGTGATACTTGAACTACATACATTTCTACTTGTAACTGTTTGTAAGTAATTTATAATTTGTAACACAGCTAGAATGCATATTTTCATACAAGACGCCATTCATTCCGAATTCCAGAAATTGTTACAATAGAATTCAGACCATCACATTTCAACTCATCGTTCCATGACAGCAGCAAGCATCACATGATCTGTAGCATTATCCATCTTATCCTTCAAATCAAGCTAAGAGCTTTTTTGCCATATATAGTAACTAAGTAAAGTGCAATGTTTTCTATCACAATGGAATGTTTTACCTGTGCTCACCTGGTGTTAAAAATCTCATATCCCGGATCAACATTTTGTAAATTTCTTTTTTTATATTTGCAAATCTATGGTAAATTCCCATGTTCCCCTGTCTGTATGAGTTTTGAACATCTGTTAACTATAGAAGTTGGAATGATTGTCTTGTGGACACTCTTTGTCCTCATATATTCTTTAATAACATATTTTAGTGGTAATCTTATTTTGGCACTTTTCGCTCTTGAAGCATTGAACTAAATTATGATTGCGCTATCTACATTATTTATGTGCTATTACTTCAGAAAAAAAGATAATGCGCTTATTCTTAATTGTGCTCATTTATTATAATTTGAAAATGCATGAAAATTTGAGTGCACCAAACTTAGCATGTATACTAATACAGTATTCAAAATTAATCAATTCCACAGCCCCCCACCTAAAATAACAACAACCACAATATATGGATGGCCAATTTTTAAGGCCTGTTTGGGAGTTCTCAAACATCCTGATATCAAGCTACTACCCTGACCTGACCATACCAAACAATTTGATTTCATTGTAATTGATCACTTAATCTCCATTTCCAAATGAATTTATGATAAAATGATAGAGCCATGCTCTATCTTCCATGATTTATCTGGAGGAAAAAAATTACTTCACCGTGAATTTCCAGAAAAGAGCGCACTACAAAATGCGATAAACTCTTTAAGTTCACATCTATTGTACTGACCCAAATCTCCTTTCCTTTTGACCCATAATTAATAAAACTACACTTACATTGTATTGCTTTGGTATGATATAAATTTTTCATTCCCAAATTAATGTTCTCTGAATTCCTTTTAATTACAAGAAGATTATCTTTTTGTAACTAAAGTAGTCTACAGCAAACCTCCATATGTTAAACATTGATGTGTCTTTCTGTAGGTTTTGTTTACTTGTGATATTACAGAGTGAGAAATGCCAGTAGTATGAGAGTGATTGACAGGTTATTAGTAAATAGCATGTACGGTAGATGCATTTTTTTCACAGAGGAAAATCACAAAACATTTGTAATGCATGTTCCAGTTTTCATTGTCATCACATCAATAAACTAATACCTGAAAATGGGACATATGTGTTTTTTATTGTCATATGTTTTTTTTTTCGTTTCTGCAATGAAACATACAAATGTACATGTATAACTATACATTGTATTGTATATCACTCCTCTTCAGTAAGGAAAACACAATCAAAATGGTCTTCATGATATACAGCATTACAAGGTCTTCGATGAACTTCATTCTGGACATATACTGTATACAAGTACAATATAATCAGTAACCTCGGGACTCATGCAAGACTATTGATCAAGGTGTTGTTGAATTCATACAGTGTAGTTTATCTACTTCCTGTGGCTGTTGTGGTTGGTTCCTTAGGTAAGGAATCCTACCAAAATTGCTCCGGAGAGCATGTGATGGCCAGCTATATGTTGTTCTGTGAGGTGGCCACCAGCTACTACAGGGAGACCTTATATCTCAATATGACCCTAGCTGGTTGTTGATGGGGAGGTAAACCCAGCAGACAAACAATGGAACCCTACCTTGTGGTTATGAGAGTACCTGTCAACCGTGATGATAATTATTACCAGGTCATATATAAATAAAACCGCTTCCTCAGATGTCTAGAGAGTATATGTCTTCTGAGACAATGCATTGCTTTTGTAATCACTTCATTATCCCTGTACAATGGAGTGGGATAAAGAAGGAACCACAGGGGCTTGACACGTTCCTATGACCCAGAATGAACCCCAAGCCCGATCAATATAATGGATTCTGTTAATACAACCACTAACTATAGGTAAAGATACGTCTGGCCCTGTTCTATTTGGTAAATTTGAAAAGGTAATAACACTATTTTCTTTCAATAGCAATTCCTAAATTGTTACTTAATCAAACTAATACATATATCCCCTACCAAACTATCACCAATTGATCTGGTATGGCCCAATATCGTCACTGAAGGTCCCCAGCCAGCCAGCTTTAAACTGAAGCTAAGGGCGACCTCATCCATGTAATTATACAACTCAATTTTCTTTAATATAAATTATTTATGCATAAACGTAGCGTTAGGAAAGCTTTGGTGTCCACAGAGACTGATATATATCCGTCAGAAATGGTTGATTAAACAGAAGAGGTAGAATCTTTTTAATGGACCAGATGTTTTGAAGTAAAAACTCTTTTAATGATGAATTTTACGCAGTATGGTCGGCCTTGTGTCTATTTATTCGATCTGCAAGCTATGGCTGTGCCATTTCAAGATTTGATTACTAGTATATGTAAGTTGCTATGGGCAGGTGTAATGTTGAAAATGGAATAACATTGAAAATTGGAACCGGGATGCTGTGGAAAACGGAACCAAACATTAAATTTTCTTTACATACCCGTTGAATAGTGAACCACATAAAAGTATTGGATCTCGGTACCAGTTTACATTGTCATAGACGTTGCGATATCACATTAGGCTGTTATGAGAAGTGTATATAAAATGTATATAATGATTAACACTTTAACTCGTGAAACTAGTGACCCAGATAATGACCATTAGCATCACTTTAAATAAGATGTCCCTATACATGATAACTAGACCTGTGACCTTTATTGAACCAGATAATGACCTTTCGTATAACTTTACACTATTTAAAAAAATGCATATAAGATATGTTGATATTGATTGACATCGATTAATAATTTGACCTTTGACCCTTGGTGACCCATATAATGACCTTTGAAATAACTTATCACTGTTATTAGGTATTCATATGACATGTACATGATATTGATCGACATTGATAAACAATTTAACCTTTGACCTTTGGTGACCCAGATAATGACCTTTCGCATAACTTAACACCGTTATAAGATATTCATATGAAATGTATATGACATTGGTCCACATTAATTAAGAACTTGACCTGTGATCTTTGGTGACCCTTATAATGACCTCTGGTATATGTATGTACATATGAAATGTATACGATATTGATCGACATTGATAAACAATTTGACCTTTGAACTTTGGTGACCTATTTAATAAACTTTGGTATCTCTATCTATCTCTTCTCTCTATCTCTCATCTGTCATCTCTCTATCTCTTTATCTCTCTATCTGGTGGCCACAGTACAGTACAGCGGGCTGTCCGCCCTCCTGCCTGCCAGGTGGGGAGGCCACAGTTCCCGGCCGCTCAGTCGGTCCGGGTGGCGGGCTGCCCGCCCTCCCGCCTGCCAGGTGGGGAGGCCACAGTTTCCGGCCGCTCACCGGCCAGGTTAACAGACAGACAGACCGACCATGAAGACTATCTCTATTTCTACCACAATACCCTATGTTATTCAACTCTCAGACCATCAGTTAATCATTACAGCTGTTAATTAACAATCTGTTTATACAACACGTGGTATAAACTCTGTACGCATTTTGATTGGCTAACACGGTGAACTTTGACCCAAGCTGCAATTGTTCTTGACGTCATCAATAATCTAATGACGTCACATCACCGGGTCCCGGACGTCACCGGTACACTTTATTTGCATACGCGAAATTGTACTTGGCCACGTTTCCCTTTGATTCAAGCCGATATTATTGTGGTAGAAACAGGTCACACGACTCGAAATTGTTGGATATGGAATTTATTTCACACTCATAAGTTATTTTTTAAAAGTTGCAAAAAACACTCGCTAAAGCTCGTGTCTTTTGTAACTTTTAAAAAATAACTTACTCGTGTGAAATAAATTCCATATCCAACAACCACTCGTTGTGTAACCTCTATATATACCATGCCTTCCATAAAATAACTGTTTTACTTGTAATATAATTTCATCAGAAAGTTATACTTTGCATTTTCTTGAAGATATGAATCCGTGACAATGGCTAATTCTTATGAAAATTACCCACCTGGATGAAGTTTCAGGGAGGGTCAAGGGGTCAAGGGAGAAAACTGTTTTCCGAGGCATTCAAAATATTTTATAAAGATGAACCATAACATTACCCTCTGTGAGTGATTCCTTAAAAAAAAGTGTCATTCTGTGAAAAATGCTATCAATTGAACGAAACTTAAAAGAAATAATTTTGCAAAAAAAAAATGCATTTGATGATTTTGTAGGTCGGCAATAACGTTTTGACTATTACAAGACTAAAACATTATGATGAATTATCAGGCAAAATTTCAACTTATTATAAATCAGATTTACAGAATTTTGAAATATTGTCTTTAAAGTGTATGGGAACTTATGGAGGACATTGTATTCTGCAGGTAAATTATGTTAACATGTGAATGACAGACACTCGCACGGATGTTATTTATAGATTTGAAAATCGCTCACATGTGGTCTAAAGCTAAGGTGGACATAAGAACGGAATCCTAAAAGAGTGTATAATTATGATATTTATGCCAACAAGTTGATATAAATAAATGGCGTTGATCAGTAATTGGCAAAAAACTTATGTTTGAAAGTTAGAGAAAAGTTGACTAGCCGACGAACATTTGATCTGAATGGCAACGCACGTGCACAGGTAACCGGGTGGTCTGTGTCAACACGTGAGTTTGTTTAGCTCTAGTAGAAGCTAACTGATATCGCCGGCCTATTGTAACAGTGCACTAGGAGGTGGGATACGGCGGAACACGGGTGATTCGAACCAGGGCCTACCAACTCAACGGACACCAAAACTGTAAATGTATATTGCTACCGCAGATATCGTCATGCAAAGTACCTGTATTCCTTAGCCATGCGCACTTCGCAGAGCATACAATTTGTTTGTGTTGAAATCTAAATGAGACTTTGTTTCAGTTTGACTGATGCTGACCCGGGTGCTGTCTCTATGTATGTTATTAATCCTTGTGTCTTATAGAGTTATCGATATATTTCAATATATTGCACCATATATATTATACTAGGTAATAGCAGAGACATATATACAGAGAGATTAGTAACATCGCTATTTCCCCGTACACATAGTGGCTCCCTTTATTCGTGACCACTCAAGCATATCCCTTATCGAGAGCGTCCTGTCTCCTATCAAACACACGCGAGCGCAGGTAAATCGGGCTATGCGCATGTGTGTATCGTACGTAGTATTGGAACTTATTCGACATGTTCTGGTTAATCCGCCATTACGTCAGACCAAAACATCGTCATTTTAAATACACACAGAAAGCACATCGTTTTATTTTGGCCACTACAAAAGTTACCACATTAACCAAAAACTATCATACTTATGGGATATAGTCTTATTGATCATGCACATTGTTGCCATTTATCCGTATTTTCTAAAAATCCATTGGGTCCTATTCGACATGTCCAAGTTTGTAAATAGCCGCCATTACGTCAGACCAAAACATCGTCAATTTTAAACGCACACAAAAAGCACATTGTTTTATCTAGGCCACTACAAAAGTTACCACATTAGCCAAAAACTATCATACTTATGGAATGTGGTCTTGATTATCATGCACATTGTTGTCATTTATCCGTATTCTCGAAAACCCCATAGGGACTTTTCGAAAATTGGAGATTCCCGCCGATCTTTCCTGCGTTGTGCTTGACTTTCATACTCAAAATACAAACACTTGGACAGCAAATTGTGATATATTTCATATTGATGACACTTCTGCACTTTAATATTAATAAAATTAAAGCACATAATTGGATCTTGGTGATGATTTCAAATAGAAATTATCGATAATTATGTGTCTGGTTTTCAAGTTTTCTCCAATATGGCGTCTAGTGAAGACTGAACCGAGCGACCGCAAAGGATTGATGGTCAGGGGCCACTATGTAAACACAAGGGCAAATAGAGAGCTGCCAATCTCTCTGTATATATGTCTCTGGTAATAGTTCAAAATCATGTCGTTGTTTTTTTTCTAATATATGGTTATCATCTTTGAAGTCCACACACTCCTGTCCAATCACTGGCCTGGTCACCCTATGTTAGCCCATTGAGCAGTACGGTCTGATGGCCTGGTCACCCTATGTTAGCCCATTGAGCAGCCAGAATGTCATGGAAAGGTTACTTCGGCTGACGACGTTAACGGAAAACCTCCCCTGGTTTGGAAAAGTCACGTTTCTTTAAAAATGAAACGTGTAACCGAAGACTCTGTCTTCTGCATTTAAAGTGTTTCAAACACTTATTTCTATACCATGATACAGATTGTTAATCAATACAGGGAAGTAAAATGTATGTGCTGCTGCTGCAGGTACATAGTACAACAATGGACTCAAGTATTGTATCAAGCATATTTTCAAGCCGAAAATCTCGTTCTCGCATGACACTTTATTGGTTCAAGGCATGTGGGTTTACTGGGTTTTTCGTCCCCGTACACGGTCATGCCATCAATCTTGTTGACGCACACTTCCTTTGGTAAAGACTCCATAGCAGTCGTTTTTTTATGGAATAATCCGAGATTACAGATACAACGTGTGTTGGAGAGAGAAACAGTCACACCTACATATTCCGGTGTCTACATCAGGACTGACAACCTATTTTGATAATTAAAGCAAACACACAATTTAATGAAAAATAGTTTCTTTAATAATGAAGCATGTATTGTAATTTAAGAAACATCAACGAAATGTGAGGGGTTTTCAATCGATTCGAATACAAATACCGGAATTTCCTCTGTAAATGTATTTGTTAAAGAAAACTTTTTTAAGCGCTTAGTACGTTAAAACTTCAAATTTTAAGAAGATGTATGACTGTTCAATGGTGATTAATTCCGTAAACGCTGCAATCCACAGTATTCCCGTATGACTCGTGACGTAGCTCTCCGCGGCGTCAGAAGCGATATTTGGCAATGTGGCGGTTAGTCCGTCCGGTGATAACACGGTAAGTCTGTCAAAGTCCTGGCTATTTAACTGAGGAATAAAAGAAATAAAACATAAATGGAAGAATATTTAACATAAAATGATCAGTCTTTTTACTCCACAGGTTATAACCCACTGGGTATGATGTTACAACACCTGGAGTATAGTTATAACCCATGGAGTATGGTTATAGAGTATGGTTATAACCCATGGAGTATGGTTATAACCCACTGGGTATGATGTTACAACACCTGGAGTATAGTTATAACCCATGGAGTATAGTTATAACCCATGGAGTATGGTTATAACCCATGGAGTATGGTTATAACCCATGGAGTATGGTTATAACCCCTGGAGTATAGTTATAACCCCTGGAGTATAGTTATAACCCATGAAGTATGGTTATAACCCATGAAGTATGGTTATAACCCCTGGAGTATAGTTATAATCCCTGGAGTATAGTTATAACCCATGGAGTATGGTTATAACCCATGGAGTATGGTTATAACCCCTGGAGTATAGTTATAATCCCTGGAGTATAGTTATAATCCCTGGAGTATAGTTATAATCCCTGGAGTATGGTTATAACCCCTGGAGTATAGTTATAATCCCTGGAGTATGGTTATAATCCCTGGAGTATAGTTATAACCCCTGGAGTATAGTTATAACCCATGGAGTATGGTTATAACCCATGGAGTATAGTTATAACCCATGGAGTATGGTTATAACCCATGGAGTATAGTTATAACCCATGGAGTATAGTTATAACCCATGGAGTATGGTTATAACCCATGGAGTATGGTTATAACCCATGGAGTATAGTTATAACCCATGGAGTATGGTTATAATCCCTGGAGTATAGTTATAACCCCTGGAGTATAGTTATAACCCCTGGAGTATAGTTATAACCCCTGGAGTATAGTTATAATCCCTGGAGTATAGTTATAACCCCTGGAGTATAGTTATAATCCCTGGAGTATAGTTATAACCCATGGAGTATGGTTATAACCCATGGAGTATAGTTATAACCCATAAAGTATGGTTATAGACCATGGAGTATGGTTATAACCCATGAAGTATGGTTATAACCCCTGGAGTATAGTTATAATCCCTGGAGTATAGTTATAACCCATGGAGTATGGTTATAACCCATGGAGTATGGTTATAACCCCTGGAGTATAGTTATAATCCCTGGAGTATAGTTATAATCCCTGGAGTATAGTTATAATCCCTGGAGTATAGTTATAACCCCTGGAGTATAGTTATAATCCCTGGAGTATAGTTATAACCCATGGAGTATGGTTATAACCCCTGGAGTATGGTTATAACCCCTGGAGTATAGTTATAATCCATGGAGTATAGTTATAATCCCTGGAGTATAGTTATAACTCCTGGAGTACAGTTACAACCCCTGGAGTATAGTTATAATCCCTGGAGTATAGTTATAATCCCTGGAGTACAGTTATAACCCATGGAGTATAGTTATAACCCATGGAGTATAGTTATAACCCATGAAGTATGGTTATAACCCATGAAGTATGGTTATAACCTATGGATTATCGAGGATACTTAATTAAAACGTTATTGAAAACCACCTTACAGATATATATCTAGTAATATATAGAACTGCGTCATACAGTTGTTTCTTCTTTCTATGACTCGTAAGTGATACTAGGGACATCATACAGCTGTTTAGTCCTTCTAGAACTTGTCAGTGAATTTGAGGGACATCATACAACTGCTTCTTCCTTCTAGGACTCGTCAGTGATGGACACCATACAGCTATTCTGTCCCCTAAGACGTGTCAGTGGTTTTAGGGTTTTTTGTCTTTCTAGAACTCGTCAGAGATACTAGGGACATCATACAACTGGTCCCTCCTTCTAGAACTCGTCAGAGATACTAGGGACATCATACAACTGGTCCGTCCTTCTAGGACTCGTCAGAGATACTAGGGACACCATACAACTGGTCCGTCCTTCTAGGACTCGTCAGAGATACTAGGGACACCATACAACTGGTCCGTCCTTCTAGAACTCGCCATAGATACTAGGGACACCACACAACTGGTCCGTCCTTCTAGAACTCGCCATAGATACTAGGGACACCATACAACTGGTCCGTCCTTCTAGAACTCGTCAGAGATACTACGGACACCACACAACTGGTCCGTCCTTCTAGAACTCGTCAGAGATACTAGGGACACCATACAACTGGTCCGTCCTTCTAGGACTCGTCAGAGATACTAGGGACACCATACAACTGGTCCGTCCTTCTAGGACTCGTCAGAGATACTAGGGACACCACACAACTGGTCCGTCCTTCTAGGACTCGTCAGAGATACTACGGACACCACACAACTGCTCCGTCCTTCTAGAACTCGTCAGAGATACTAGGGACACCATACAACTGGTCCGTCCTTCTAGGACTCGTCAGAGATACTACGGACATCACACAACTGGTCCGTCCTTCTAGGACTCGTCAGAGATACTAGGGACACCATACAACTGGTCCGTCCTTCCAGGACTCGTCAGAGATACTAGGGACACCATACAACTGGTCCGTCCTTCTAAGACTCGACATAGATACTAGGGACACCACACAACTGGTCCGTCCTTCTAGGACTCGTCAGAGATACTAGGGACACCATACAACTGGTCCGTCCTTCTAGAACTCGCCATAGATACTAGGGACACCATACAACTGGTCCGTCCTTCTAGAACTCGTCAGAGATACTAGGGACACCACACAACTGGTCCGTCCTTCTAGAACTCGTCAGAGATACTTGGGACACCATACAACTGGTCCGTCCTTCTAGGACTCGTCAGAGATACTAGGGACACCACACAACTGGTCCGTCCTTCTAGGACTCGCCATAGATACTAGGTACACCACACAACTGGTCCGTCCTTCTAGAACTCGTCAGAGATACTAGGGACACCATACAACTGGTCCGTCCTTCTAGGACTCGCCTTAGATACTAGGGACACCACACAACTGGTCCGTCCTTCTAGGACTCGTCAGAGATACTAGGGACACCATACAACTGGTCCGTCCTTCTAGAACTCGCCATAGATACTAGGGACACCACACAACTGGTCCGTCCTTCTAGAACTCGTCAGAGATACTAGGGACACCATACAACTGGTCCATCCTTCTAGGACTCGTCAGAGATACTAGGGACACCATACAACTGGTCCGTCCTTCTAGGACTCGTCAGAGATACTACGGACACCACACAACTGGTCCGTCCTTCTAGGACTCGCCATAGATACTAGGGACACCATACAACTGGTCCGTCCTTCTAGAACTCGCCATAGATACTAGGGACACCACACAACTGGTCCGTCCTTCTAGAACTCGTCAGAGATACTAGGGACACCATACAACTGGTCCGTCCTTCTAGGACTCGTCAGAGATACTACGGACACCACACAACTGGTCCGTCCTTCTAGGACTCGCCATAGATACTAGGGACACCATACAACTGGTCCGTCCTTCTAGGACTCGCCTTAGATACTAGGGACACCACACAACTGGTCCGTCCTTCTAGAACTCGTCAGAGATACTAGGGACATCATACAACTGGTCCGTCCTTCTAGGACTCGTCAGAGATACTAGGGACACCACACAACTGGTCCGTCCTTCTAGGACTCGTCAGAGATACTAGGGACACCATACAACTGGTCCGTCCTTCTAGAACTCGTCAGAGATACTAGGGACTCCACACAACTGGCCCGTCCTTCTAGAACTCGCCATAGATACTAGGGACACCATACAACTGGTCCGTCCTTCTAGAACTCGTCAGAGATACTAGGGACACCGCAATGACCCGGAATGGAAGTAAGCGAAATAAAGATAATCCTAAACAGATGCTACACATAGAAGGGAAGATACATTTACCCAATGAATTAATTACTTCCACATTAATAATTAATGATTTTTAAAGAATATGAAATCCGTGTAAAACACGTCCATCTATCGAGACACTTTTTAAAGTCGTTACATGGCGGCAGCGTTTGTAGATGTCAGTTACCCGAAGCGCCATCACACTAACAGACGAAAAGGAGAAAGTAAACAATTACAGACTTTATAACACAGCATTGAACCAAGGAATTAGGTTAACAAACGTTATGGAAAACGTGTACTTATTACAAATGAGCACACCTGCTGCTCCATCTTATGGTGGATTTTAATTTTAATCTTCTAATTTTACTAAGACTATATTTTGACGAGTACTTTTTTCAGCATCAAAGATTGCCACCACAGCCTTTGACTGATTTAATTTACATGAAGTTCAATTTAGTGCGCAGATTTCATGCCCTCCGTTGTCAATATCATCACATTTTCTACAACAGATACTTACGGTAGCTTAGTACCTTGACCTTCCCACTGTTGTAGCCAGTCCACACCTGTTGGTCAGTATGGACGGCCAGTGACCAGGGGATATTCTCGTCCGTATGAAGTATCTTGAGCAGATGCCCCTCCCCGTCAATCAGTTGTATTGAGCAGCTGTAGAGCTCTGAGATCAGGATGTTGTTTGCCGAGTCGTACTGGACATCCTGTGGACAGAACTGGACAGATTCCTTACCATAGTAACGTTTGGAGCTGGGTATTATCCTACCATCTCCAAAGAATCGGAACTTGAGACGAAGATGTTTGTCCAGAATGACCAGATGGCTAGTCTCGTATTCTGTTCTATTGATCACGGCTATATCACCGGAAGTAGGACTTGCAGCAACTCTCGATGGCTTGATGAACAACCTCTTCCGGTGTCCGTCGTACTCTGCTTCCGCCATTTTGTAACCTTTAACAGTAAATTTAGCAATCTTTCGTGTGCTGAAAGCAGATACGGAATAGCTCCATTTCTCCACTAGACTCATCAAAAGATTCCCTTCGGTCGTCAGACATAGCGCACGCGGGGACAGTCTGTCCAGATGGAAAAGTGTCTTCGAAGTTCCGTCCGGTTGCACCTCGCGTATTGTATGGCTGTCCGGACAACTGACCACTGTCCGGCCGTCCGCGGTATTAGCAACACAGGCTATAGCTGTGTCGAAGTGGACTGTCTGTTTGACTACGCCGGTCCTGGAGACCAATTTGATCTCGTTCATTCTTTCAAGACGTATCCAGCATTCGTCGGGTGACGCGAGCGATGGACAAATGAAACAGATTCCGAAAGAAGATGTCGTCTGCTCAAATGCTGAAGTGACTGTTGTATCACACACGTTATATCCTCCACTTTGTTTCCTTCTTTTCGCATTCTCGTTTTCATCTCCGGTCTCATAACCGTTCCGGGAGCGTTGGAGTTGGCCATCCTGTTGCTGAATTTGTATGTCTCCGAATATTTCCCTAAGGTGGCCGACAGTACCTGCTCCATGCGCAAAGGCAACGGTTCTCGGTGATCTGACGGGGATCATTTGTCTCCTATATTGGTTGTTCCGGTGATATTTCTCAGTCTCTATGATTTGCGGAAAATTCTCAGATTCTAGCGCTGCCTGTATGATATCGTGAGTCTTCGTCGCTTTTGACAGTTCCGAATCAAGCCTCACTTTTGTTTCAGCTATGTCGTATTCGTTATCGTTGTGATGCCTCTCGCAAATAAACAGCAGTTGTTTTGCATATTGATTTACAGCGTCCTGGATGTCTTTGCCGCGTCGCTGAATCTTATCGGCTACTTCTTGGGATTGTGATCGGTTGCCTCTGCTATGACTCTGAAGTCTTTCCATATCGGCTCGAAGGGCCAAAACAACATCTTCCGTTTCTTTGAGGTTCTGGAGCAACGTCTTCTTGCGTTCTTTTCCAACTTCCTCTATCTCGCGAAAGATGTGGCCGGAATGGTCAAGTTTTGTACACTCGTCGCAAACAAGCTGGTCACTACATGAGAAACAAACCCTTAAAAGGGGATGGCCGTCGTGTCTGCCGCAACTCATGGTTCAGAAGTATTTATATAATTTTATAAGCTGTTCGTCACATAAGCCCGTGTAGTTAGTACCTGTATACGACTATTCCATCAAGGTTTATACACTATACGTGTACAGGTTGTTATAGCTTTAATAATGTCTACAATACTGAACAGACATTAAGTTATTAGTATGTGTTACTGATAGATAAGTGGGTAGAGGTTAAATTTAGGTCAGTATTAGATCGTATTAGATAAAGCTGGCATATATTTTATTGAGCTGATCAGAAAAGTTTGCATTATTCATTATTAAAATTTGAATGAATGTCTATAGCCGATTAGGTTGATATGTTACGGCAGCGTCGCGGCGAAATATACGTACTACTTGTATATGGGAATGTACGTTTTGTATGGGGACAATTAAAGGGATTAGTTTGGTTTGTTTATTTTGTTTAACGTCCTATTTACAGACAGGGTCATTTAAGAACGTGTCTGGTTTTGGAAGTGGAGGAAAGCCGGGGTACCCGGAGAAAAACCCATCGACACACGGTCAGTACAGGGCAACTAGCCCACGTGGGTTTCGAACTCGCAACCCAGAGGTGGAGGGCTAGTGTTGTTCAAAGTGTATTAAAGGGATACTGTCTACTGTAATTACTTAAATGTCTGGTATATGATAGTCTGGGATTTCGCTCGTTGGAAAGGTATGTAATGTTGTTTTCAGAAACTGAACACTTACAATACCGACGTTTCTTTCTTCGGGGTGGATGCTTTTTATTCTTTACGATTTATTCAACGATTCCAGACTAGCAGTTAGTGTCATTTAACTTTATAAAATATACTGTAATGTTCAACATTTTCAAAAAAATGAATATTTTGATAAACATGCGTTTCTGCATGTATTTCTAATGACAATTGCCATAACCAAATATCTTCGATCCAATCAAAATAAGATGTTATATTTCGGAAACCGAGAATCGGGACTACCTGGACTGCAATTTTAAAATTATTTATATGTTATGTTATATAAATATAAGTGTTATACTAATGAGAATATAATTTAAGCATTTCACATATGTGCTCCTTGTGACCAGACCTTTCGATCGGTTCTTCATTTGCTGAACTGCTGACCTTAACCGTGGCCTTTGACCTATTAAAAAAATAACAACCGTGTCCAAAGTATATTAACCGTACGAGATAATGCTGCCATATTTGACCTTTGTGCTCCTTGTCACAATACCTTTCTTTTTGTAAGTAACATCTGTGGACCTTCTGACCTTGACCGTGACCTTTGACCTACTTTCAAAACTTCTGACAACTCTTGTTTAGTTAGGTGAACCATGTCCAGTTCGACCAATTGCTGACAATATGTCGATAATTATGCTGAATAGGTCATTGGAATAGAAAGGGTTTATGTTAGCTAGTCGATGAATTAAACAGGTGTCATGTTGTATCCGACAGGTGTTGGGTGTGTTATTGTGTTAAACAGACGTTTATTATAAGATATTGCTTTAGACGGGTGATTAATACACGGTAATCCATCTACAACTACTCTATGTAGACTTTGATTAACTACGGCACTCCGAGGTTGTCATACGAGCCATAGGTTGGTAGCCTCCCAAGGAGTATACGGTATCATACAGGTAAACAGCCGGAACGGTCCGACGGTCGAGGTACCCTAATACACAGAGGTATCATAATACACAGAGCTACCCCAATACACAGATGTATCTTAATACACAGGGACTTCATTCCCAACCTTATGGTCCGTGTATTATACGTATGCGGTACTTATAATACACAGACCGTGGGGTGGGGAATTGTACCACATCCCTGTCTCTAATACACCAAATTTAGGAACGAATGGTGAACATAGGTACTCTTTGTATACAGGATTATATATCCTTATTCAATTGGTCGGATTAGCCTATTTATATATATATATGAGGTGGAGCTATGTGGAGTATATATGTTAATATGTAATCAATTAAGTATGTCGGACGTGAATATTGGTAAGTATAGAAATGACATCTGATTAAAAAATTACATATGCAATCTATTTTTTTCTTATTATTTTTTTGGCTTGTAAATCTACATTTAAATACATTATTTATTTTATAGCAACTGTTTTAGGGTTGCGTTTTATATTTTATTTTGTTTACTGGAACTTTCACTCAGATCTGGTAACGTTTTACACCATTTGTCAGATATGCCAAACGATTCTATCACATGTACAAATGTATATGTAGTGAACTAGGAAATAGACAAGTTTTATATGTTATGTGTTCAAAGTTACCTAGAGTAGTTAAAGCTGTACGCTATAGTCAGCCAAATCTATGCGAGTTGCTTCCCTTAGATTAGTTGTTAATTAACCCGTTTTAGGTTAACACCCTTCATTCTATATCAAGGTAAAATATAACCAAACGATAGCACCTGAAAGTCAGTCGTTATTAGGTAGCACACGGTCCGTGGGACCAGTGGTCAGTGCCTAGGGCTATATTTGGAAATGACGAGATTGGGGTTAGATACGCCCATATTTCGGGTTAAATGTCATGATTGGTCAATTGACCATATCGTCAATGTATACATATTAATTAACCCTTTAGGGGATATTAAAAGACTTGCGCGTTTTGCATAAGGAGTTCTCCAGCAGCTTTCAGTCTAAACGGACTTAGTGCCGTTTGGATGTACATATTTAGGATGTGAGGACTTAGTTTTGTTTAAATGTGTGTGAACTGTTAAGTGTGAATGCGCCGGCGATAGTGTGGAAGATGGATGAAACTTCATTGGATTGTATTGTACCTTCGGGATTTTCCTGTGGATTAATAAATATAAGTAAACTTTATATCCAGTGTTGAATTATGTTTATCACACCACAACCATCCCAAAAAGAACTTTCACGTCCCGTGTTCATGGAGAGCGGACGTTACATATATACCTCTGTAATAATTCGGACTCCGACCCGCAAAGAGGTTAAGATGCCATGTCTAATCAGATTAAAAAAATTAATCTGGAAATTACCCATTACCTTGGTTATAAGGAACCACTATACCCATTACCTCGGTCATAGGGAACCACTATACCCATTACCTCGGTCATAGGGAACCACTATACCCATTACCTCGGTCATAGGGAACCACTATACCCGTTACCTCGGTCATAGGGAACCACTATACCCATTACCTCGGTCATAGGGAACCACTATACCCATTACCTCGGTCATAGGGAACCACTATACCCGTTACCTCGGTCATAAGGAACCACTATACCCATTACCTCGGTCATAGGGAACCACTATACCCATTACCTCGGTCATAGGGAACCACTATACCCATTACCTCGGTCATAGGGAACCTCGGTCATAGGGAACCACTGTACCCATTACCTTGGTCATAGGGAACCACCATACCCATTACCTCGGTCATAGGGAACCACTATACCTGTTACCTCGGTCATAGGGAACCACTATACCCGTTACCTCGGTCATAGGGAACCACTATACCTGTTACCTCGGTCATAGGGAACCACTATACCCATTACCTCGGTCATAAGGAACCACTATACCCATAACCTCGGTCATAGGGAACCACTATACCCATTACCTCGGTCATAGGGAACCACTATACCCATTACCTCGGTCATAAGGAACCACTATACCTGTTACCTCGGTCATAGGGAACCACTATACCCATTACCTCGGTCATAGGGAACCACTATACCCGTTACCTCGGTCATAAGGAACCACTATACCCATTACCTCGGTCATAGGGAACCACTATACCCATTACCTTGGTCATAAGGAACCACTATACCCATTACCTCGGTCATAGGGAACCACTATGCCCATTACCTCGGTCATAGGGAACCACTATACCCATTACCTCGGTCATAGGGAACCACTATGCCCATTACCTCGGTCATAGGGAACCACTATACCCATAACCTCGGTCATAAGGAACCACTATACCCATTACCTCGGTCATAAGGAACCACTATACCCGTTACCTTGGTCATAGGGAACCACTATACCCGTTACCTTGGTCATAGGGAACCACTATACCCATTACCTTGGTCATAGGGAACCACTATACCCATTACCTTGGTCATAGGGAACCACTATACCTGTTACCTCGGTCATAGGGAACCACTATACCCATTACCTCGGTCATAGGGAACCACTATACCCATTACCTTGGTCATAGGGAACCACTATACCTGTTACCTCGGTCATAAGGAACCACTATACCCATTACCTTGGTCATAAGGAACCACTATACCCATTACCTCGGTCATAAGGAACCACTATACCCGTTACCTCGGTCATAGGGAACTACTATACCCATTACCTCGGTCATAGGGAACCACTATACCCATTACCTCGGTCATAGGGAACCACTATACCCGTTACCTCGGTCATAGGGAACCACTATACCCATTACATCGGTCATAGGGAACCACTATACCCATTACCTCGGTCATAGGGAACCACTATACCCATTACCTCGGTCATAGGGAACCACTATACCCATTACCTCGGTCATAGGGAACCACTATACCCATTACCTCGGTCATAAGGAACCACTATACCCGTTACCTCGGTCATAGGGAACCACTATACCCATTACCTTGGTCATAGGGAACCACTATACCCATTACCTCGGTCATAGGGAACCACTATACCCATTACCTCGGTCATAGGGAACCACTATACCCATTACCTCGGTCATAGGGAACCACCATACCCATTACCTCGGTCATAGGGAACCACTATACCCGTTACCTCGGTCATAAGGAACCACTATACCCATTACCTCGGTCATAGGGAACCACTATATCCATTACCTCGGTCATAGGGAACCACTATACCCATTTTTAAGAAAGGAGATATAAATGATACCAACAATTAAAGAGACACTACACTAGTCAGTTGTTTGTAAAAAGCTTTTCTATTCTAAACAAAAGATGGGTTAAGTTCGATAAAAGTTATAAGATCTCGGATGTTTAGTTTGATTTTAGAATGGAATATCTACAGTTCATGCAATTTTTCGCCCTGCCGTCATTAATAGATAGAACGTTCATTGACAAAAAAAACAACACTTTTATTGTTGCTTCAGACGATAAGAAAACGTTCGATTTTGTCAATCGTCAAAATGTATGGTATTAATTAAGGAAGGAATTAATGCGAATATTATTAGTCTATTTATATGAAAGGGAAATGCTGTGTCAAGGCTGAACGGACTATATCAGATTTTTTATTGTAAAAATGGATTGTTCCGGGGTGAAATTTTGTCACTAATTTTACATGCCTTATATATTTATGATTGTACAACTCATTTTCGAATGACAACTGTCAATGTATCGAAATCCAAATGATAAATATATTTCCGATGACATGGTGATATTATATATAATTAACAGAAACTCCAGAATGGTTACAAAAGTTGCTGGGACTCCTTACAAATACACACGCAGAAATAAGACCTTACAGCAAAAACTGAAATAATAATATTCAGTAATGATGGAATTAAAAGAGCAAATGAATCTCGGGTATATAATGGATTTTCTCTCTGGTTTCTTCTTTTCCACTTATTAATCTGATAACAAGAACAAGTGGAACATAAACAATTATTGTTTACGGACGGACAGACGACGGACGATGGACCACGGACACGGAGCGATTGGAATTAAATGAAAAGTATTCTTGTGTTACAAACAATCTAAATTGTACAAATGGAGGGTCTGAGAGCAGACAAAATGGCTAGTAGCTACTCTAGTCAGTGTCCTGTCGGCGTGAAGGGGTATCCTTCTGTTATGGAACCGTCTGTCCTATCACAAGTGTATAGGGTCATTCATGCTGACGTCACACTGGTCAGAACCATAGATTACGTCGAAAAATAAAGAAGAAATTGACTATTAAAGCTGCCTATTGTACAGTGATACATAGACAGACCACCAAAGTCAGACCACCAGTGGGAGGGGCTAAATTGGACATAGTGACATCATTTATCACGTCTGCTCTTAACCGAATAAGTTGGATTTTCCCCTGCAACTGAGCAGTTTTTACACGGGACATCATATCCAACAGACTAATGTTAGAACTAAAGGCTATGGCAATTATTGGCCAGAATTGTGCCAGTGCAGTGGCCCTTATTTTTGATGTCCGTCCTTAAACATTCCAAAGCTTTCACAATGATAAACATGTCTCAACAATGCCCCCCTTTGTTTGCCATTCTGAAACTTTTGGCAAGGGTCGAAATCTTAAAGCCACACACAGGTAATTTCTGCCGGACATGAACCAGGAATAACATTGTAGGCCTGTGTATTGGTACAGTTCCCCAAACCACGTAAGTTACAGCTGCTGGACATTAATATAAACTACAATTTTACTATCAGCATTGTACCTGGTAGGTCCCTGTCCCTAAGGTTATAACATAGAAGTTGTTCAGATTTCAACTACAGTACATAAATCATGTATCCTTACTGGGAATGAGATGAACATCCACAACCATACTATTACCGTGGAGTATGGCCTCACCCATATCAATTTTCATTTATTTTACTTTCAATGAGAACATTTTGCCACGAGTGAATAATGTTGTCTTGCTTGAAACATCAATTTCAACCTTAGCATTGAATGGAGTTTTGTAACAGCTTATGTAACACCCTCGAGCTCTAAACAAAACAAAAATTCTTATAAAGTTTTACAGATATATTTTGAACAAATTCGCCACATCTTCATTTCACAATTTCTTGAAGGTTCTTATTCATTGGAAGCAGTTTCAGTTTTTATAGGCAAAACATTAGGGCCACTCTATATAGCTACAAATCAGGTACATTTCATTTATATGAATAAAGAAATATTCTTAACTATCATTAATAACTGCATTTACTTTGTAAATCTGTCTGCCTAAGTTTATTGAGCTTTACCTGTTGTTTGTATGTAGATAATGTCATGATTTGTCTAATTCATCCTTAATCAATTCTAACCTTTATCTATTCGAACCTTTTATCTATTTTCTATAGAAAGCATGTCTGCAATCCACTCCAATGATTATCACAGATAATTTGGCCGTCTCTCATGTCCATCCCAGGATTTCCTTCGAACTTCACTCACCGTATTTGACCTAATAAGTGCATCGTGCGGTTACAAAAAACACAAAAGGGTGTGCTTTAACACAACCATAAAACAGGTTAAAATTAATATTAAATTCGAGTGGAAACAAAAAACTTTTGTGGTAAAAAAAATATAATCAGCATCTTTGGAAAGACTGAAGATTATATTGGCAGATGAGGTAAGGATATTTCTATAAGTGTACCCATCCTCTGAAAAAAAGGTGGGAGTGAGTTTATAGAGGGGCCCTTATTAGGTCAATTAGGGTATCTATATTTCTGGTAATAAATACCAGGATAGTGTAATCACCTGATCGATTGTAGGATAATAATGTGATACTTTAAATTAGCAAATCACATATTTAGAATATCTTGTGAATATTTATTACAGCACAATATAAACATATTATTTATTAACAAAATTTCAATGATTAACTGTACAACAATAAAATCTTTACCAATATTTCCACTTAATTTGACAAAATGATTAAATGTGTGATTTTTTTCTTATTTCCTGTGTACAAATGTAATCTACGATTTCTTAATATCTTTAAAGTTCTCATCTGATATCACTGTCAGTACAGTTGTCATCGACATTACATGTATCATCTGTAACAACATTGCTTTTACATTCTTTGTTGATGAGGTCACAGCTTTTGCTTATTACATCATCCTTTTTGCTGTTGCCAACCTCACTGCTTTCTCGAGTGACTTCATTGTCTTCACAGTTGCTGTCAACAACTTGGCTGCCTACATCTGTGACATCATCCGACTTGCTATTGTCAACATTACTGCCTTTATCCCTGACATCATCACTGTCTTTACAGCTATCAACTTTATTGTTTTTGTCCATATTATCACTGTCTTTACAGTCGGAGCATGCTATATCTTGATCCGGTGTGGACTTTACAGCTTCAATATCTTTTTTATTTTCCTTTGCCTCTACTGGTGATCGTACCACTTCTACAAGATTGTACTTTCGAAACCTGAAAAAGTCACGTGCAGTGCCCAAACAACACACATTTCCAATCACTTCAACGATAACCACCACATCCGGATTATCAAAATTAACGCTGTGTAGAGGGTTGAGTGTTTTGATGACTTGTCCGATAATTGTCTGAGCACTTGTCCTGGCAAGGTCGTTATTGTTATTGTTTCTAGATTTGTATACCACTGAATATTTCAAACCCACACCAAACGGTGTTTGGAATTCTTTAGCCAGAAGTTTCTCTGCCAGTTCTGTAAGGTCCTTTTGATATGCTTTACACGTACCAGCGATGGGGAGAAATCGTAAGGCATATCGTGTCTTTTGGACACGAGTTTTTGACAGATCGGCAAAGATGGTGTGAGCCAACTGACAAGGGTCTGGTAGTGAGGTTTTGATGAACAAACAGTTGTGGGCCTTAGTTTGTACATTCTGGAATCGCCGATGTGAGGAGGATATGGTTGTTTTGATAGCCTTGACCTCTTTCTGAAGGGTTGCTGCAATATCTTCTTCTTCATCCTCATCACTGCTGACCTCAGGACCTCCCTGATCACCAGTCTCTTCCTTTGATACCTGTGCAAAGTGAAATGAAAATACAAAGACATTAAAATTTGTGTTACCCTTAAGAGTTATCCATCTTTGTTTTTTTTAATGAAATATCGTTTGAATTTTCCTTAATTTTGTTATGCTATGTAGAGTAGATCTGTTGTTAGCTTTTGAGTAGTTCCTAACATTAGGACTCAAACCCAGCGAGTACTAACAGTAGTCACACCAACACTTGTAAACACAAGTTCCAATCTTTGGGGTCTTCAAAGACTTCTATGCCTGAAGAAATATGCTTTATTTTGATCACCTTTCCTTATATATTCACACTGTTCCACATATGACATCATAAAAAGCATGCTTGGTATTGCTACAACAATACATGTCCCCTACCAGTCCTTACTAAAAATAGTATCAGTGACCTTGCTCTTGACCCAAAAACCCTGAAAGTTGAACATGATCTGTAGCTACTCAAACTGAAGTTGCATACTAACTTTCACCAACATGCCTTGAAGTATTGCTGAGAAAAGTGTGGAAAACTAAGTGGACATACTAACAGACAGAGGACAGACATATAGAGAGGAAACATATATAGTCCCCTCGGTTTCACTGGTAAGGGACTAAGCAGATCCACATTGAGTTATCAAGAACATACAGCAATATCATTTCCTTAATAAACCATTATAATGCCTTCACATAATGCAGGTTATCTCAATATTTCTCCTTTCATTTGGTATCAAATGTAATTATATCTTATATATAATTATATGAGAAAACTTATCACATCACCAAACCCTTGATGGGATCTACCCTCTATAGTATATATAGAGAGCAGGATAGGACCCTGCTAGCTGCCGTGATATTACACTAGTAAATAGTGTACTTTTTTCTGCGGTATGAACATATGAACCAGACTTTGCACAAACTTACAACAGTTATTCTCTTTGATTTTAAAAACTTCTTGATCTGGTCAATTTACCAACTGATAGCCTCACCTCCTCGGGTCCGTAGATTTGGTCAGCGTACTCATTCAGAAGACTATACGCCTCACGGACTGCATCCTTTTCATGACTGTTACAGGTGAGTAAGAAACCACTAATGTCTGGCTCCAGTCTGTTGACCTTCCGTTTGTTCTGTTGGGAACATTTCAGATAGTAGGACTTGGGCCGCTTCTTGCCCCTCTTTCCAGTATTACCACTCATATCTGATCAAATATTAAGTATAGTTCTGGAATGAGAAGTAACATTAGCCAGATCAATGACAAAATATTGAACAACATTACAATCTGGCTTATTAAGGCCATAGACTTCTATCTGTAAGACCGGCTTACAATGATTCCAGTATCTTTTCAACAGACACTTTGGTTTTCAAACAGATTTTTAAAAGTTTTGAATGGGTAGTATCACTTATTCAATATGTGATATCACTTGAGAGACCAAGTGTCATTAGTGATATCACATAAACATTGAAGTGATGTCACTTAATTTTCAACTTCAACAAATTTTATTGACATAGAGAAAATTAACAGGATTAGACACCAGGCATGGCCACATAGCCTATCTTAGACTTCTCCTAAAATTGACAACAAGTTGTACGAAATAGACATACTTGATATGAGAGATTGATTTAAGGGGAAGTAACTCCTTGAATTAAGCAGGCTTGTTCAATGTTCTTTAAGATATAACCTTCCACTGGGGGTACTTATTTTGAAATATTTACAAGACTATTATGTTATCATTATACTAGATAATAAACTATTGATATTCATATTACACTGATGAAGATCAAAAGCCAATTTCAGCAAATAGATATATGTTTTTTAAGAAAGGTTACACCAACTCATGCAGATAATATAAAAATTCCTTAATCAATTTGAAAGGAGTTATATCAGAGACCTTTATACTAATATAGGTCTCTGGTTATATATTTATTTCACATTGATGGTTATAATATAAAAGAGAAAAAGAGAAAATAATGATTAACTTCTATATATATAATTAGCTTCCTAAATCCAATTCCCTTCAGTACTAGGTATAAAACATGTAATGTAACTAAAGGGTATAGCAGTATCTATCTATACCCATTAAATAATTCCATAACAAATTACATCAGGTATACTATGTATTGCTATATGTCATTTTAGTCCACCAGAGGATTTAACTTGATAGATACAGTGTAGCATAACAATATGCATATAACTTAACAACGTAAAAAATCATTCAAAAGATTATATTAATGAAATCTATTAGATATCCCTTATTAATTTGTCAACTTTTGCCTTCTGAGGAACCCCTTCTGAGTAGGTGATATCACTTTATTAGTTATATTTATTAATTTAAAGTGTGTTATTTAACGAGAATAAATAATAAAACACCGCTCCATCATGGGTAGACCGAGTTTCCTCTGGCCCTGACACCATGTCTGGTCCTACACCAGACATGGTGTCGGGGCCAGAGGAAACTCGGGCTACATGATGGGCATATTTCTGGCTAATTTTATCATAGACTCAATAGCCTGTATGCATGTCCCTGTACACAAGTTTCAACTATCAACTATACATGTACATTATTTGACCCATCAAATGTCAGTACATATACAGTACAGTACATTTGTATTTAGATGTAAATAACATTGTAACTTCATATCGATGCCTCATTAAGCCCCCATGTCCAAAAAATGTAGTTATCTTCATCGCATCAGCCTGTAGTAATTTTTCTAGGGCCACGTGTTTTCTCAAATTCTTAGCGAGTAATATAGAAAATATAACATTCATATCGCTACTAAATGAAACGTCTAAAATATCTGAGACCTGTTATTATAATCAAAACAATAAATTAGTATAAATCGTCAGAAAAGTTGCATATAACCAGATAACAGCCCACCTTCTTGACAACATGGACAGATATCTCAGGTTTCTGAAGAATACAGAGTTATCGCACCCGGAAGTGCACAATACAGAGGCTCACAGTTACACAGGAAGTTGAAAAAAAACTGGGCTTGCTGTTATACTGCATCCCACGTTTATCATCATGGACGTGTCCTTAGAAGATTATATCGTAGATCATAGCGTCAATTTCCAAGTTCAAATCAGGTACAATTCTTTGAGAAGAGATTTGGACCATAAAGACGGGTTATTTAACAAGTTTTCTATGCGTACATGTAGCATGATAGGATAACAACAAACGTGATCACTGTACCTGTTGTCCTCATAATTGTCGACTAAATTTGGTGAAAACAGTTATGTACAAAAACCTCAGAGTATGTGGGGTTTAACATCAAAATGATCAGTCATTATGTGGGTTAGGAAATATAGTGGAGAGGAGTGACAAAAAATATATACCAAACTGGTTAGGCACAACAATGTGGCTAAATATAGAACTCTGGTAATTTCATGCTCACCTATAACATTTGCACTAGTTGTACGATATAGTCAACGGAGAACAAAGTCTGTTATAAACATTGGCATTTTTCTCTCAAAGTTAAGTGACAGACTTGTGTTAATCAATGTTTAAAAGTGGTACACAAACATCAGTAAAATAAATTAAATGAATCATGTAAAATACAGTGACATGTCAAAATTGATGCATCTTTTTCTAATTAACAGCATCGATCATCAACCTCATTTAATTTAGCTTTGATACATAGAATCTTGTAGCATACATTAAGTACATCTGCTAAAAATACATTATTATTGTTTCTTCATTTAAAAAATGATGTACAGGGTCCAACATTTAAGCAATTTCAGATTGGAAAAATATGAACATGAAATTGTGGATAATACAACAAAATCTCACTATGGAAAGGGCCTATATTCGGTTCCAAAATGTACCCCAAAAAATCACTTGGTCCTGGTTATAAGGCACCATCAGAGGATACCAAATTTCAAAAATAACTTTCACAAAATTTTTGGGTATTTTGATCCTGTCCTGAGATAATGATCCCTTCAGTTGTATTTTTAGGATCAGCAAACACATTTTCTATTTTATACTAATATCGGGGGATGTAAAGATGGCCATTTAAGGTCGTTTAATACTATTTCCCTGTTTCCACGTACAGGTCATTGTAGATGTATGGCAGGTGGCCATCTTGGATTTTAATAATTGAAGTTTGCTATCACTATTATATTTCTCAGAAAGTTTCAAAGGGATCTTTCTCAAATTTCATGTGTAAGTTCCCTTGGTACCTAGTTGTGCATATTGCATTTCGGGACCGATCCGAAAACTATGACTGACAGTCCATCTTGGATTTGGACTATACAGGTTGATCGATCCTGCTATATTGTACTATATCAAGTTATTTTATAATGTTTTGAAAGGAGAGTGAAAGGATAAAAACGAGAAAAGATAAGTCTTTCATTTGACTGAGTTAGATCATTCAATGGTGGGTGCCAAGATCCCTCGGGGATATCTGATCTTGTTCTCTGAATCTGATATGAGTTAATTACTATATGGTTCCTTTATAGCTTCTACAAAGACTAATTTCATTTGCCATTTTCTGTTGGTCAGGGTCTTGGATCATTACCCAGTGTTTTCATACCCATAATGATAGGGTCTTTGCTTAACATTTCTAGCAGAGATATTCTGCCCAGAGTACATATTAATATCGAAAACTATGTCTTCAGTTTTTCTGTAACAAAAGCAGAATCAGGCGATCATCTCTTTCGTTAACCTTCCTCAAATCTCTTCAAAGTCCTTCTTATCATAGACAAGTTCACACCAAACATTTCTACCAATTAAGACTGTTTTTCACCAAGCTGATACAATTTTGCGATCAGTTTGACAATTCTGATTGTCTGCTAGCCATTGTTTACAATGGATACAATAATAGAGAAGTCAGAGGAAAGGAAGCATGTGTAATAAACATGTACCAAGTACCAGTAAAATATTTACATTAATTCAGTCCTTTTAGTCCCTAATTTATACCATGTTAAGATTCAATGACTTTTTATTGCAAATGACATCAAAAGTCACATCAATTTCTGACTGAATTGCAGGCATTTTAGGGCTTTCCTTTACAGACAAGTTAAATCACATTTACAATATATGTAGATTAAAGGGGTATAACATATTAAACTGTTTCTCGTTCTATTATTACTTAAAAATACATGTTGTATTTATTTCATTTCCTGTTATATTTATAGTAATCCCAATGCACTGACAACCAAGGGTCAAGACAGAGGGCGTGGGCGTGGTCGGGGGAGAGGACGTGGCAGAGGTGTAGGTCGTGGAGGATTTCAACAGCGTGGTGGGCTCTTCACATCAAAAACACAAAGAAACCAAAACCAAGGACAGTTTGGTGCGATCTCCAAACCTATTTCAGTGACAGTGAAAAATAACTTTGATGCTAGAGACACAATTGCGAAGAAAAAGAGACCACTGGATGCTAGAAATAAACTTGTTGCTAAAGCCAAAGTCAGTGATGCTAGGACAAAAATATTGAATTTGAAGGGAAACAAAGGTGGTTTGTTAAACAAAGGACAGTCTAATAAAGGCTCAGATGCCAGAGCTATGATCCTTGCTAGAAAAAATGCCAAACAATTTATGCCTACAGGCAACAGAGCTACTGCTGGTGCTGTACAGTCGACATCTAGTAATCTTCTCCGAACAGTAAGTTACGTGTACATGTACGGTATCTATACTGTATATCCTTGGAACTGTTCACAGCTGTTACATTTACTCAGAATTTTCAGTATTTTATTAAGAATTTCAATTATCTACCGTCTTTAATATTATCAATTTCCACATTTTCAAACAATAATGAGTTCCATTCACTGTTAAAAATGCCATTTATTCAGCCCTTGACTTTTAACTATTCAAGACATCACATCATTATTGCTTAGAGACCACTTTAAAGGGTCTTATGTCAAAATTAAATATGCCCTTCAAATCCAAGAGTCAAGTCTTATATTTGGGAGTCAAAAAATAAATTTCAATAATCTTCTGCGAATTGACAAATATCAATGTTATTCTGTGATTTTTGTTGTTGTTGTTGACTGATTTTGTTTATATTCAGGTAAATCAGGATGTGGCATCAGGCAACTTCCAAATAACTAGGAAGGTAGGTATCCAGACCTTACAGGTACAGGTATCCAAAATCTAACGATAGGTATCCAGACCTTACAGGTACAGGTATCCAAAATCTAACGATAGGTATCCAGACCTTACAGGTACAGGTATCCAAAATCTAACGATAGGTATCCTGACCTTACAGGTATAGGTATCCAAAATCTAACAATAGGTATCCAGACCTTACAGGTACAGGTATCCAAAATCTAACGATAGGTATCCAGACCTTACAGGTACAGGTATCCAAAATCTAACAATAGGTATCCAGACCTTACAGGTACAGGTATCCAAAATCTAACAATAGGTATCCAGACGTTACAGGTATCCAAAATCTAACAATAGGTATCCAGACCTTACAGGTACAGGTATCCAAAATCTAACGATAGGTATCCAGACGCTACAGGTAAAGGTATCCAAAATCTAACAATAGGTATCCAGACGCTACAGGTACAGGTATCCAAAATCTAAATGTAGGTATTCAGACGTTACAGGTACAGTATCCAAAATCTAAAGATAGGTATCCAGATGTTACAGGTACAGGTATCCAAAATCTAAAGATAGGTATCCAGACCTTACTGGTACAGGTATCTTAGTAATCCAAATTAGGCCTAGTGTGTCCAGAGAATTCAGATTGATTAACAAAAAATATCAGACAATGAAATAAACTTCCTGGGGTAGATATACACTTATACAAAATTGTAGACTGTGATTTTGTATTTTAAGAGATTATAAGGTGGAACATTGTATTTTTCTGAAGTCAGAAGATTTGATTGTCGGCTTGTATTTTTACACCAGGTGCCGGGAAACCAGTCTGGTGTTGAGCTGTCAGGTGATAGTGTTGTGATTACCCGTACCCTCCATGGCTCACAGTCCCCAGAGCTTTCTGACAGTCCATACTTTACCAAGACAATCAACAACAAGCAGGTATATATAATCTCTCAACTCAAAAGAAAATTTTTCAATAAGAAAATAACACTGAAACATGCTGATTTGTTTCTATTACAATCCTTTTGTCAAAGAATACTACATATATGTATATTTCAAACCTGCTGTTTATTTAAGCTCTCCACCATAAAGGTATGGTTCAAACCTACTGATTCGTTTTTAGCATAAACTATCTCTTATTGATTATGAGGTTAAAAGGTTTTATTAGTCCCCTATTGTTGACCATCCGTCTTGTACATACATACAATTTACTTAAAGGGACATCACGGTAAAAACGTTGTAATTTTCAATGAATGTACGTGTTTTGTTCCTTTCCAGTTATGTTTCTGTGCTGTCCCAATGTTCACAGTCGATCCTCATGTCCAGCTTGACCACTTGATTTAGTTGGGAATCCCCCTCTAAATTTAGCACGGAAATTATTTTTAAATCATCACGTAACTGTTTTGAAATCGAGGCAACACAAACACACGATAGTTTACAAGGCGAATTGGATTAGTTGGACAACAATATTATACAGTGGTTTAAATGTTAAATAACACGTTCTGTATATATTCCGGCACATATATTTATGTGTAAATAAGTGTAAACACCGTACATATAGTATAGTGACAGTAGCGATGTACTGGTACAGACTGTATAAATATTACCGAGTTTGTGTAAATATTACCGAGATTGTCATGACCTACTATCCAGCAATCAAGCAGAATACGAGCAGCGTCCGTATTACTGCTGTTTTCATGTTTGAACTGTATTGTACTGCTTCCCCAGTTTAATTCTAAGATTGTGTTTGACTCATTTTCCAATTATTCTCTTCATTGCGGAATCCTTGTCAGCACTCTGATGGCTTCATTATTAGTCCCCTGCCGTTTGAAAAACGGGGGGACTATAGGTTTTCCCCCCGTCCATCTCTCTGTCTGTCGGACAACTCCTTCTAAAGTACTACTCTGATTTTTAACTAAACTTTGTAGACATGATCAGTATAACATGTAGTTGTACGTGCATCCCACATTTTTGTTTTCGAAAAAACATTTTTCAAAATGGCCGTCGGCTTCTCATTGGTTGAGGCTTGTCAGGACGACTCCTCCAAAAGTACTACTCTGATTTTAACGAAACTTGGTAGACATGATCAGTATAACATGTAGTTTTGCATCCCACATATTTTTTCCCTAAAATTCATTTTTCGAAATGGCTGCTGGTTTCTCATTGGTTGAGGCTTGTCCGGACAACTCCTCCTAAAGTACTACTCTGATTTTAACGAAACTTGGTATACATGATCAGTGTAACATGTAGTTGTGCATCCGACATATTTTTTCCCTAAAATTCATTTTTCAAAATGGCTGCTGGCTTCTCATTGGTTGAGGCTTGTCCGGACAACTCCTCCGAAAGTACTTCTCCGATTTTAACGAAACTTGGTATACATGATCAGTATAACATGTAGTTGGGTTTTTTTTGGAGTAAAAATTCCGAAATGCGAGTAAAAATGGCTATATCTCGTCACCTGTCAATTAAAATAGCTCAAAGTCATAGGTCATTTGAGGTCAAATGTCACTTTTTTTCGAAATTAGAGCTTGTCCGGGGTATACTATATTACTTATGTATTTTTGTTTTTGTTTTTTAGAATGTTTGTTGTCCGCAATCTGAAATATTCGTCCTGTTGTTCTGTTAGGAAAACTAGTTTAATACATCTATTGAAGTTCTGTCGAAAATAAATGGGAAATAAATAGGTGCACCCCCAGGTCAGACGGGACATTGTATTGCTATTGCAATACTATCCATCCTTGTTCTTAACTTGTTCTCAGATGTATAGCAGCCAGTGATTACTGAAGTGTACTATCATGATGTGTGCATTATTTTGCGGACAGTTACTTGAAAAGTGGAAATGAAAGTCATGCATGTATGTTTTCATGTAGAATTTGTGTAGAAACGTGAATATTTTCTGACTTCTTCAGGGGCTTGGAAAACTGCAGCCAAACATACGAGGACCAGTGATACAATTACAAAATGAAATGTTCCAGGCCCATCCGCGTACACAGCCCATGTACAGTCAGGCCATGATGTATGAAGAAGTCCAGGACAGTGACCCCTGGGCACAAATTAGCTATCCTAGCGAGAAAACTTTAACAGTGAAAATGCCACAAAGTCACTCACAATTTAGTAGAGCACCACAACAAAAATTCCAGATGAACAAAATTACATTTGATAGTGATAGAATGGTACCTGCAACACAGATTTCTCCGCCTACAGCCATCAAACGGAAGGCAGCTGGAGATGCATTGTCACTGACAACCGGTAAACAATTACGACTTGGTGGTACAGTTACCATGGCTAAACAGATGCGACCAATCGCACAGGTATCACAACCTGCACCACAGGTTGTCAAACGTACAAAAGTATTAAAACCAACTCCAACACCAGTCGTAGTGGAAGAGGTATGTGTATTCTACAGGGTTGTTTGTATAGGTAGCTTTGGTGTACCATTTGCCAAACTGTCTGAAACATAAGTCAACACGTATTTATAAATGCTGTCTCTATGCAAATTATTGGTGTTTTTTTTTGCGAGGAAGATTACTTGAAAAAACACATAATCAATTTTAATGTGTAAAGTAACATACACATCCACAGACCTAATATGTTAGATGGCATACAACTTTAACTCTACCAAACATCACAGGTGTGATGTAAGATAGGGAAAATGTAGCATACAACCTTAACTCCATCACACATCTCATATGTAATGTATCTGATAAATGAAGCACACAACCTTAACTCTTGCCCAAATTACAAATCTTACCGTCTTGGGGAGATGAGAGGTATGAAGTGTAAAGTATGTTATCAGAAGTGAAGCTTACAGTTTAATGTATATTTCAGGAGGAAGATTCAGACGTGGTACTCAGTCCACTACAAGGGTATAGGATCCTGATCTCAAATCTCCATGTCATTGTCACACAGGATGATATAATCGTAAGTACTATAGTGGAACAATACTCGTGTTGTTTTCAGGTGTACATTAAGTTATATAGAGGGGCTGGCAGTGTTAAGTGCTGGTTAATTAAAATACAATGTTTACCAGATTTACTAATTAAGAAATGTTAGTGGATTTTATATAGTCATCCAGCATTGTATAACAGTATTAGAGAAAACAAATTAAACGTAACATACAGTGACAATATCTTATATTCACATTATATGACATCAAAGATATCTAATTTAGTCAGTGGTCTACAGCTCAGTCAGATCATGTTATTGTCCATATCTTTGGCATGGTTGGTTATGTGGGTCTAATAGGGTCAATATGGATAAAATTGGGAAAAATAATTACTATTTCTGTAATTTTGGCGTTTACATTCCTTGGCATGGTTGGTTATGTGGGTCTAATAGGGTCAATATGGATAAAATTGGGGAAAATAATTACTATTTCTGTAATTTTGGCGTTAACTTTCCTTGTGCAATTTCTCAGTTTAAGTTTTGGTGCAAGTTTCTTCAGTGGTCAACAATTCAGCCAGATCACGTGTTTTTGTCCTAGTTTTTGGCATGGATGTTTATACCGGGTCAGACGGTGTATTATGCACTTGTTAGCCCACCATCGTTAGATGGGCGGCTATTCAAATCGTTTGTGGTCCATTGTCCATTTGTAACAATCCTTGCTTTCACTATTTCTTGATAAGTCCAGGACAGATAATTCCCAACTTAACATGTTAGTTCCCCTTGGTCCCTAGTTATGTCCATTTAATTTTGATTCTGATCGGGGAAACAAATTGGTCAACAGGTGGCCATCTTGGATTTTGACAATTAAAGTTTTTTATCACTGTTTCTTATATTTTGGTTTGTCATCTCTATTTATTAGAAAGCTTTTCTTAATATCTTTCCTAGATTTGATATGAAGATTTTCCTTGTTATCAGATGGTTAAGAGGAAAAGATGAAGGGAGGGAAAATTAGAGAAAAGATCAGTCTTGCATAGGACCAATAAAAGATTATTGAATGGTGGGGGCCCAAGTTCTCATTGGGATCTCTTGTTAATATAAGATACTGAGATTGATGATACAGTCAGCTATATAAAAACATGTGGTCTGACCAGGCTCTGAGTAATATTGAAGTTCTGGTATCTGTCACTGTGAAAACATCTTTTCTCTAAATAACCAAAGAATAATTTTAACATCTTTAATTTACGTCAGTAATTCTGATACTAAAGCAACAAAGACCATGTCAGCGAGTACTTCAAGCGAAGCGTACATTGTCATCTTTTGACTGTCTGATTGCATGATCAGTAAATTAAGTGAAATCCCATATCTTGTATAAAATGTACCGGGTAATTGCATTAACATGGGATGGAAATCGTGGAATATGGGAAATGGGGCTAACAGGTCAGGATGAAATATTTGATTTGAAATCACAATTGAAACATTACCTGTATATGCTTTGGCCTACTTCGGGCGTCAACTATTTACTATAGTTAGGCTAGTCTGTCTAATGTGATTACTTATGTGTATACCGAATAAACCACAATCAATCACTGCTGTGCTTCCAAATGTTCACATATGCCTAAACGAAGTCTAGTTGTTATAGTCGGACCATGTGGTTGACTAGACATACTCATTGTAACTTCTTGTTTCTCTACACATGCGCATTACATGTAACCAGAGTGAACTCACTTCTACACTAGTTAGATTATAGTCTCTATAGTAGATGCTCCAAGTAGGCCCTTATCTTATCTATTACTCATTGTTTGGTTTGAGTTACTGTATTATCTGTTAATGTTACTGCTGATTCTTTAACCAGGAGCTGTTTGGTGCTATTGGTCCAATGAAGCGAGCACGTCTGGTCAAGCCTGGTACGGCCGAAGTTGTTTACGTCCAGAAGGAGGATGCTTTGAAGGCTGCCCAGAAATACCACAACAGAGAATTGGATGGTTAGTTATACAGAAATATTCATGTTGTAGTTTTGTTTGTTTCACAAATACCTTTGTACATCTTCTCTGAAGTAAAATCGTGTAGACAAAATTTACTACAGTCTAACAGGGCCGACCAATCTTAACCTACCTGGTACATGTAATTAGTTCAGGTCACTTTCAATCCCTTTAATTTTCAAGAATGGAATTATGATCTTCTCTGACTACCATTACATCTGTTCTCAAGATGGAATGTCATAATGTGCTGAAAGAGATCTGTCTGCTTTTCCTATTACATACTAGGGGTTTTTTTTCTGAGGAGTTAAGGCATGATAGCAAAATAAATTGTTATGTTTGTAAATCAACATAAGATGATTTAAACCACTACAACAAAATGTATCGAAAAATATTTACAGCTAACAGCTTACAAATAATTTTAAACAGTTACCTCCCTTTCAAAAATTCAGTAAAGTAGAACAAGAAGGCATTGGGGGGGAAAGGAAAAGGCTTATAAATGGGGAAATAGAAGTTATCAAAGCTTTGATTTTTTTTTTCTTTTCTTTTTGGAAGATTTTCCATTCTGCACACTGCAGTGAAAAGTATTCTGCCTTATTTCACTTTTTAATATGACATATATACCTACATACATTGTATTTCATTTTGTGTCCTTCCAAAGGCCAGTCAATGCAAGTGAAGCTGATAACACCAGCCAAAGCACCGGTAAAGCAGGCCCCAGAGGTTACAACGTCACCATCACAGCCAGCGAAGGAGAAGGGTGGCCCCCTTAAGTATGTATATCCATTACCTAGTGTTTCACTGCCTTTGATGTTCCCTCATTGTAAGTTACGATCTCAAAGCCTTTGTGAACAAATTAATCAGAATACAGTCAAACCTGCCTTAGCGACCACCTGAATTAAACGACTTCCTTTCATATGCGACCGTATTTTTTCCTCCCAGCGTTATTTACTATACTAGTGACCTGAATTAAGCGACTACCTGTCAGACGCGACTACCGACCATCATTTCCGTGTCCCAAATGCTGAAAAGCGACTTTTTTCAGCGACTTTCCGAGTTTTAAAACAGGAAGCAGAAGTCATAATCAAGAAGAAACCGGACGACTTGTCTGCTTTTAAAGATTAAAAAATACTTCAGAAATGCAAGAAATGTCTTATTCTGTGTCAAAAAATGTACTGAATTTATCATCTTTGCCCTGATAACACCCAAAAACGAACGAAACTGTACTTTACTTCTAAAGAATGAAGAAGGAGATGGGATATGGCGAAAAAACTGCCTCGCCATTCAGACGATTTTCACGAAATTTTGATAGATAAAAATACAAACATTTGCTTGGGAAGTATGAAAAAGAGTGAATAAACAGTCAACTTACTGTTTAACTGAAATTTATGTTCATTTTGAGACATGTACTTTGTTTCCTGGATATTATGGCATAGATTCAATGAAATGTCTGATAAAAAAACAAAACAGAATAGCAAATGTTACAGTGTTTTCCTTTTCTTACTCCACATCTCTCTTACCAGGAATATTGATGAAATAACTCAGTAGTCAAACAGAAGGTGTGGTATTGTGAGTCTTCCTCACTTTTCAAGTTTCAAAGTGCCTTTCGAAATCATCTTAAAATGAAGACTATCAATGTCTTGTGTTTTGTGTATTTCACAAATAATAACTCCATTCCTGTGTAATGTAGTTCTGTAAAAATACTAAATAGAAAACGCAATTTTATTTTCCTGCAATAGAATCTCTCCTTACTCTATTAGTCAAAGTTGATTTGCTGGTTCCCTGGGCATATTACAGGATAAATGTGGTGATAATGGGTGCTAAAATGGAGTTCCCTGTCCCTGGTTATAATATTTACGTATTCCTTATTAAAATGTCCCATAGGAAATGAATTATTGGATGTAACAGTGAAAAATTTAAGTTCAAGAACTTTCCTTAAATTCTGTAATGCTTTCCTATGGAAAATTGTATTAAGTTAAAGAATTTCTGTAAGTAAAGAAATATTGATGAAACTGGGGTCTGGTTAATGTTCACTGATGATTTGTTTTATTTTTGTCAGACTTGGACAGAACATAAAGAAGAATCCATCAGGAGGAAGTGTAGAACTTAACACACTGCACCGGGCGTTGTTTAAAACGCAAGCAAGCAAACCGATCAAACCTGTCACCTTCACTGTGAAAATCTAGTGCTCCTACATATATGTAGTCATTACTATGTAGCATATTTTCATCATTACCATTTGTCATTGGTATTGTTCACACTCAAGAAAGTTGAACCGGGAAAAGGACTCATCTGGTCAGACTTGGAGAATCATGGAAACTACATCGGAAATGTCATACTCATTCTTCATTGTAGACATGCTTCAAGGAACTAGAGACACAGAATCATCGTCATCTGGTTTTAGTGAATTAATGTAAAACATTACTAAAACTATTATTTTCTTTGATGAATCTTACATGTATCCATAAGTAGTGTTTATGGTTGTGGTACCTACAGTTTGTTCACAGTCATGGAGATTGATACAAAATATTTGTATGATCGTTTTTTGGGGGATTATTGTTTTGTAATATGATCAGGTATAAAAAAGTATTTTCTTCAAATCAATGTTGCAAAATTACATCAACTTTAAAAAAATCAAAATCACTGGAAAGTCAGACAAGCAGTTTCATGGGATACAAATAAGTGGCTGTAACAGCCTAGACAAGCTTTAACCTGTGGCTGTAATACAGATTAGTGATGTTTAACCATATTTCCATTTAAGCTATTTGCAAAGCTTTTATTATAGGAGAATTTTGATTTAAGATGTACCGAGCAACTAATATTTGATGGAATATTTTAGTTAATTGCAAGGAAAATCATGAGTAGCTACGTTTTGTTTGACACAGTAAAGTTGATCAGAGCTTTGCATGTGTTATCTTGACGATTTACATTAGATCATCAAGGCTTTCTGTGAACTGAAATGAAGCTAGAGAGCATATTTCTGCTATTTTTGTTTATTATGTAAACTTCAGTTTGCATTATTCAAAAATGAAAACAAGATAATAAATGAGTTTGTGTTAGTTTTTACATTCAACACATGCTAACTCTCAGATAAATAATGTAACTGTTGGTGTCCGCCCCAGACAACTGTCATCATATGACCTTGGCTGTTTGTGTGTCCCCCCTAGACATCATCGTCATATGACCTTGGCTGTCTATGTCCCCCATACAACCATCATCATATGACCTTGGCTGTCTGTGTCCCCCTATACAACCATCATCATATATGACCCTGGCTGTCTGTGTCCCCCTAGACAACCATCATCATATGACCTTGGCTGTCTGTGTCCCCCTAGACAACCATCATCATATGACCTTGGCTGTCTGTGTTCCTCTAGACAACCATCATCATATGACCTTGGCTGTGCCTGTCCCCCTATACAACCATCATCATATGACCTTGGCTGTCTGTGTCCCCCTAGACAACCATCATCATATGACCCTGGCTGTCTGTGTCCCCCTATACAACCATCATCATATGACCCTGGCTGTCTGTGTCCCCCTATACAATCATCATCATATGACCTTGGCTGTCTGTGTCCCCCTAGACAATCATCATCATATGACCTTGGCTGGCGTTGTGCCCCTAGTCGCCCGTCATTTGACCCTGGCTGTGCGTGTCCCCCTAGACAATCATCATCATATGACCTTGGCTGGCGTTGTGCCCCTAGTCGCCCGTCATTTGACCCTGGCTGTGCGTGTCCCCCTAGACAATCATCATCATATGACATTGGCTGACGGTGTGCCCCTTGTCGCCCGTCATTTGACCTTGGCTGTTGGTTTCTGCTAGACACCCCTCTCCATTATAACCTTTGTTGTTTGGGTCTCCTACATTGGAAGTGATCATGTCACTTTTCTCGGGTACTGCAGTTTCCTGTCCCAGTAAGACATCCCAATCCCAGTTCACTTCCATCTGGGTCAATAAGGGAGATTTATATACATCGTGTAAATTATACAATATCGCTGTAAACATTTAGTTTGTATTGCACTGTTGATAAACTATTAAAAGCAACAAGCGATGGCAGCCACACAAGGAAAAGAGAAAAACAGAAAAGAAAACAACAACATTTTCATTAAGACTGCATATACATCTTTGTTTATTATGGATGTTAATGTTGCTAATAAATTTTCTAAAAAGTGAGGAAATGTAATGACCTTAGAGTATGTGCGACTCATCTCTATTATAGGATAGACTATATATGTTTTCTATAAACATACATTAGTTTGAATGTCACTGATAAAATAATATGCACATTATATTGTTTGAGTATTATAAATACCATAATTATTAAATGAAACCAGATGTGAGGTCGTGTATTCCTAAAGGCAAACTTTTGTTGGACTGAAAAGACCTCTAAAATATGTTTTATTTATAACACCATAATTGAAACGACACAGATGACATCAAGAAGAAAAAGACAGCATCAGTAACAATATCATGATTATATATTTACCATTGTATGGCACTGCCACTATATAACCCTACCAATTCAGTTGCGAGTTCACCAGCTTATGAACTGCCAACTGAAATTTGAATTTGAAAATTTCAAAAAAAAAATCGCACGACAAATAAAAAAATCGCAGATGGTAAATATAAGCATTGAACGGCTTTCAGTTGGCATTCATAGTCAATATGAATGCCAACTGAAAGCCGTTCAATGCTTAAATAAACAGCTCTACAGTAATGTTTGAAAAATGACAGTGAACTTATGTTGTGGTACGTCATTTGTCGATTGTCTGTTGTCTGACGTCATGTGTCGATTGTCTGTTGTCTGGCGTCATGTGTCGATTGTCTGTTGTCTGGCGTCATGTGTCGATTGTCTGTTGTCTGACGTCATGTGTCGACTGTCTGTTGTGGTACGTCATGTGTCGATAGTCTGTTGTCTGACGTCAACTTGTTTCCTCTATCCTCTGAATCATGGTGTGTGAATGGTAGGTTTTTAGAAATGTGAACTTAATTTATTTTACAACAATTGCAAAATAAGTTGTACAAACTTTTATTAATCACTCTTGTTGGCCCCGATGGAAGAGTTTTACTGGGGAGGAATCTAAACCTGAAGAAAATCACATGAGCATGTGTCCCCATATCTTTTTCACCTACAATTGGGGAATCAAACCCAGGAAAATCCCACATGGTCAGGCAGGTGTCCATACCTTTTCACTTCCAATGGGAGAATCAAACCCAGGGAAATCCCACATGGTCAGCCAGGTGTCCGGATACCTTTCACCTCCAATCGTAGAATCAAATCCAGACTGCCTCAGTGAAAGACAAGTGTGTTACCACTGTTCTATCTGACCAAGGTTCCTGAGCCGACACCAGACAAAGTTTCCAAAAAGTAATAACACTTTATCAATACTGAAGACTACACAATTCAACTTTGTAAAAACTTCTTTTGAATCATTTAATGACGTGGTCATCAATAGCAGGTGAGTGATCCAGGTCCATCGCTCAAAAATAACGAAATACTTATAACCACTGGGATCAGCAATTATTTTTATTGAATGTGGACATTACATAGATAAATGGTAGTGTAGGGAGAGAATGGGAACATGGTATAGGGGAGAATGGGCAGTGTTAATGTAGGGGGGGTGTCTGTTTATTTGGGTTTGTCGCTCTATGAATAGCCAGAGTCATTTTGAGCTGGGGTCTCCTTGTAGTTTATGAGTAGATGGTGACTACCTCACTGAACAACATACGGTAGGCTGGCCACATGTCATCCTGAGCAATTAGAGAAAGGGTCTTGCTCAAGGACACGACCAGAACAGCACAGACAGGTCGATTCAGCTTCCCCAGAAACACAAACTGACAGGGGTAAGGAGGTTTGAACCAAGCACCTTTAAACTTCATCAGAGGTTACGTGACTGGTGCTCTAACCAACTGAGCTATTGTGGCATTTCCTATCGGGGGTGTAATGTAGGAGAAGGTGGGTAGCATTAATGTAGAGGTGGGACAGTGATGCAGGAGAGTGGGACAGCATTAATGTAGAGGTTGGACAGTGATGTAGGAGAGAGAGGGACAGCATTTATGTAGAGGTGGGACAGTGATGTAGGAGAGAGAGGGACAGCATTAATATAGAGGTGGGACAGTGATGTAAGAGAGAGAGGGACAACATTAATGTAGAGGTGGGACAGTGATGTAGGAGAGAGGAACAGCATTAATGTAGAGGTTGGACAGTGATGTAGGAGAGAGAGGGACAGCATTTATGTAGGGGTGGGACAGTGATGTAGGAGAGAGGGAGGGACAGCATTAATATAGAGGTGGGACTGATTTAGGAGAGAGAGGGACAGCATTAATGTAGAGGTTGGACAGTGATGTAGGAGAGAGGGGGACAACATTAATGTAGAGATGGGACAGTGATGTAGGAGAGGGTGGGACAGCATTAATATAGAGGTGGGGCATTGATGTAGGAGAGGGTGGGACAGCATTAATGTAGAGGTGGGACAGTGATGTAGGAGAGAGAGGGACAGCATTAATGTAGAGGTGGGACAGTGATGTAGGAGAGAGGAACAGCATTAATGTAGAGATGGGACAGTGATGTAGGAGAGAGGAACAGCATTAATGTAGAGGTGGGACAGTGATGTAGGAGAGAGAGGGACAGCATTTATGTAGAGGTGGGACAGTGATGTAGGAGAGAGAGGGACAGCATTTATGTAGAGGTGGGACAGTGATGTAGGAGAGAGGGACAGCATTAATGTAGAGGTGGGACAGTGATGTAGGAGAGAGGGACAGCATTAATGTAGAGGTGTGGCATTGATGTAGGAGAGAGAGGGACAGCATTCATGTAAAGATGGGACAGTGATGTAGGAGAGGGTGGGACAGTGATGTAGGAGAGAGAGGGACAACATTAATATAGAGGTGGGACAGTGATGTAGGAGAGAGAGGGACAGCATTCATAACATGTTATTCACTGATAACATACAAACTGACTTTGGCCTGACCCAGTGACCTTGACATCTTGCACATGACCTTGACCTTTGATCAGTTGACTCCTTGTTTTATTCTGAACAACTTTGCTTCGTCAAGTCATGACAAAATATTCAAAAGTAAACAGATACAAAATGTTACCTTGGCTTTTGACCCAGTGACCTGGACTTGTAGTTGGTCGACTAGTTTTTAATTTCTAGCTCGATAGTGTCGTAACTAAATGTTCATCATTGAACAGATGTTTAAAAAGTTGTGCTAGTGACCTCCTTTAATTCTAACCAATATTGCTTGATCATGTCATAACAAAATCGTCATCAGTAACAAGAAATCCAGAGGGATCTCGTCGCCCACCATCGAATGATCATTATCAGTCCTGTGAAAGACTGGTCTTTTCTATACTCTTATCTTCTTTTCCCTCGTCCTCTAAATCATGTGATAACATGGGTAGCCTACATGTATCATAACAAAAAAATTAAAATGTAAAAATCCAAGAAGGCTGTTTGTCGGCCATTTGTTTTACCGATCAGACTCAAAATTGAATGGCACAACTAGAGACAAGGGGAACCTACGTGTTAGGCGTCAGAAATATACTTCCAGTACTTCTCAAGAAACAGCGAAAACAATCTGTCAAAATTAAAGATGGCCGCCCGGCAGTAATTTATTTTCTGGGTTAGTCCCAAAACAAATGGGCACAACTAGGGACCAAGGGGAACATACACTTTTACAAGTTTGAGAACAATCCTAATACTTTTCAAGAAATAGCGATAACAAGGACTGACGACGGACACATGGTAATTTGAATATCTGATGAGTTGGGCTAAAAAATTGATAACAGATCAATTAACATGTTGTCCGTGTGCCTTAACGATCATCTGAATGAATACTCAGTGGCTGTAAGTGGTACTGACAACAATTGGGATTTAATTATGTATGAAACTGTATGTTGGCAATGGCAGCCATCATGGATTACTGAGAAAAACCGAAAAATAACAACACTTGGTCAAAACCATCTGAATAAGTTAATTAAGACAAGTTTCAGTTGAAAACAACTATTGGAACTTGAGAAGAATTTTAATTGTTTTTTTCTCAATATGACAGCTTTTGCAGATTTCAGACTGAACTTAAAAAAATAGCATCTCAGGATCATTTCAGGGACTTTGTGGAATTAACCCACATATCATATTTGAAAAAAAGATCCATTCGGTATTTACTGAGAAATAACAAAACAAAAAAACAAAAAAACTTTAACATGTCAATATTCAAAATGGCCGCCTGTTGGCCATTCTGTTTCCAATCAGTCTCAAAATTCAATATGCACCAATATGACCAATGGAAACCGACATATGAAATTGAGAAAGTTCCATTTTGTACTTTCTGAGAAATAGCGATAACAAGAAATGTTTACGGATGGATGGATAACGGATGAAAGCAAAAGGTACCACTAAGGTCAGGTATTTCATATCCTGCAAGTTAAAGGAGGACACAAGCAACCCGGAGTTTACGTAATCTTTAGGGCTGTTCTACCGGAGGACTCCATAAATTGAAATTCCATGCTGAATGGTGTGGTATAAAACACTTTAATGCATCATACATAACGGAACAGTCTAAGTTAATCAGTTGTGTTAGGGTGGATGTTTTACTGGAAGAACAGTTACTGTGACTGAAGCTAGTAAAATTGATTATAAAACATCAGTAGATAACACTATCTATATCTGTCTCTCTCCTTGTTTTAGAATAACAATTCAGAAACAACGTAACAAGTTCAATTTACACCGAGATATAACACCACATGTTGAGAGTTTGTAGTTGCACAGTTATGACCCATTGAATTCAAATCAAGCCATTATTTTGTTTATATCCATGGCCTCACGAAACGAAATTGATATCAAGAAGAGTCATGTGTCGTGGTGTATCGAAATGGGCTCATAAATATCTCACACCTATGTATGGTGTGTGGAACGTTGGAAAAATCATTGAATTAAGATATTTGTGCTAAAAACAAAATATTTTTTCTTAAAAATTAACGCAAACGCTATATTTAAGAGTTTTCTGCTGTTATAGGAGAATCTGTGCATGAATAACTAACATCAAGTGAGTATTTTGTCAAAAACTACTCATCGCTGTAGTAAAAATATAAGTTTTATTAGTTTGATAATTTTTTTTTATTTATTGCATTTTTGCCAGTGAAATATATAGAGGATAGTTTTACTGTCACTCGTATGACAGAATATTTCGATATTTTCACTCGTACTTCGCACTCGTGAAAATATCGATATTCTGTCATACGAGTGAATTATGTTATATTAAACTGGAAACCATTCAATTTTCTTTTTATTGCATTTCATAAACTTAAAAACAAAATTAAAAACATAGAAAAATTAATAGCGTAAGAAAGTGCGGGAATCAGTAATGACGTCATTTCTTTGTGACGTTACTCCACGTCAACTTGACGGCGCCATTTTGAAAGGACTGATCAACGTAATTTAATCTGTACACGAATAGCTAACGTCAAGTGAGTATTTTGTCAAAAACTAGTCTGAAAATTTCAGAAATACAGCAAAATAACCAATTCATCTATCTCCGCTGCGGTTGGAAAAATCGGCAAGTTTCAACGAGGTGAATACAAAGGTCCGCTCTGATTGGTCAAAAACGGAAAACTTATATTTTCACTGCAAAACTTATATTTTCACTGCAAAATCTTATATTTTCACTGCTCATCGCTGCAGTGAACATATAAGTTTTATTAGTTTGATAAATTTCTATATTTCGCTGGCAAAAATGCAATAAAGAGATTTATCAAGCTAATAAAACTTATATTTTCACTCGTATAACAGAATATTTCGATATTTTCCACTCGTGCTTCGCACTCGTGAAAATATCGATATTCTGTCATACTCGTGAAATATATGTTATATTAAACGGGAAACCATTCAATATCCTCTAAATATTTCACTGGCAAAAATGCAATAACAACTATTTGTTCATAACGTGCAATATCAAATACGCCGTAACGAAAGCCCTTGTAGTGTCATTTCACGCTACCCTACATTATAACATTTTTTACCATATATTTTTTTTGCACATTGAACAAATATTCTAGATATTGAACAAATATTTTTTATTCTAAAGATACAAACTTAAATTTATCTATTTTAGTTTTGAATAAATATTTACATTTTATGACTATGCATTCATTGTTATGAATAAACAGTTGATTCCTTTGAACAAAAAAATAGAGTTTTGAATAGATATCGCTCTTTTATGAATATAAAGTGATCACTATGTATCCCGTACACCGGAAATTGCTACCACCGAAGCGAAACTGCTGGATGGACGGGGTCAAACGAACGTAAGTTTTTCATTACTGTATTATATTTTTTACATGGCGTATAAATGTTATCTTTGTTAAACCTATTATATAGGCATGCCATAGAACCTCCGTATGTGACATTTTCTTTCAAAACATGTCTGTTTAAACTTATAACATGCTGCCTGGTACCGCTAAATGCAAAGCGGTAACATCACTCATTATAACGCACGTTTAAAACGTCCCTCATACCAACATTACACTAAATAAGATCCAAATACAATTTACGTGCATGTTTAACCAAGTTAAAACTTTAAATTAATGCGTTATAACAGAAATCAACCTACTGGTGTACTGCAGGTTGATAACTTGCCGTACGCCGATCTGTTATAACGCAATGGTTTAAAGATTTTACATTCTTTGTGCTGGAGTTAAGATGGTTTAGATGGTTCTGTGGTGATTCCACCGATGGTGAGCTGCTGATGTGACATCAAATGCTGTAGTTTGTACACCCACCATTTATACAAAATTAGTCCTCCTTCATCAAGGATGCCTCAGACCAAATTTGGCCAAATCCATGCAGTGGTTCATGACTAGTAGCGATTTTCATGAAAAGTTGTAGACGACGGACGCCGCGCCATGCTAAAAGCTTACCGACCCTTCAGGCCATGTGAACGAATAAAAATACAACGGTATTTTTTTTAATCTCTTTTTTTAGATGATGTGTACACAATTGCGAATTTGCGTATAGACAGCTGCGACATCATCATCTCCGAATTTCAATTCAGCTCCACGCCCGACAGTGGGGCTTAACATACTGTATTTGTTTAACTTCCATTGGCTTTTGTATCGAGGTCGACATTTTTGTCAGTGCATAGATATTAAACTCTCCAACTTTTCTAATGAGTGTCCTGTCAGTCTTACTTAAACAAATTATAACATCCAAATTGAACCAGCACCCAGTTGTACCTATCTCTACTGACAGATATTGAAACCAACATGTATACATACGCCTCCCCTGGTAGACAGTGTCGGACATTGTGTGC